>NC_069657.1:424963617-425271210 GCF_027244095.1 Hemicordylus capensis | reverse complement strand
CTGGGAACCAAAATTGCTGCCTACAATAATAAAGGCCTTTAACGGCCATTAGTGATCTGTTGCCAGCTCTCTATTTAACAATTACAATAATTGAAACAACATGACTAGATGTCCATGATTATTCTGTGGTCGCAATAACGCTCTTGATGTTATACTTGTTTTGCCCCAATGAAACTGCTGGACTCCCCATCATCAGCTGGGATCCTGAGCCACAAATACTGGAGCTATTTCTATGCCTGCTGGGACAAGCTGCGTAGTCTATGTGCCCCACTACTCCATCCCCTGTGGGAACCAGCACCACACAAATTCAAGAAGATTACATATGTAATAGATATCCAGATGTCAAAAAAAAAAAAGGGTGTGTGTGCCATGCTCATATATAGTATCCAGAGAGGGCCCACAAGCCCTGCTCCAGCACTGATGCACTCAGAAGTCTCACCTCTGCACTATCCATACTTACTGAGCCCTTTCTCATGAGCAGTGAGAAAGGGCAAGAGGGTTAGAGGGGAGGAAGACCTAAAGAGCTTTCCTCCCCGCAAACGAGCATTGGGTTCCTCTTCAGCAGATGGATTGCCTGCCCAGATCACTACTGGTTGCTGCTGGTAGCTCAGAGGGCCAGCACCCTGTCCCCTGGGGGTCAAATAATGTACCACATGAGTGTGTGGTGCATTATGGGAATCCCCCTCCCCTCCCCAGAGCTGGTCTTGATCCCTACCTTCTGCCAGCCATTGCTGCAAGCAGTAAAATGGGGGTAAGAGAGCGCTCGCTCTCATAGGAACATAGGAAGCTGCCATATACTGAGTCAGATCATTGGTCCATCTAGCTGAGAATTGTCTTAACAGACCAGCAGCAGCTTCTCCAAGTTTGCAGGCAGGAATCTCGCTCAGCCCTATCTTGGAGATGTCAGGGAGGGAACTTGGAACCTTCTGCTCTTCCCAGAGTGGCTCCATCCCCTGTGCGGAATATCTTCCAGTGCTCACACTTCTAGTCTTCCATTCATATACAACCAGGGCGGACCTGGGAAAAGGTAACTCCGGATCAAGCCCAACGCCAGACTGAAAGAGGATTATTCCTTGTGCTGACCCCAGCACAGATGAGGATGCTGAAGTAGACACAAGGTAGTCAAGAGCTATTCCTCTAACAAGGAATAACCAAGAACTCCCCTCTATGTTGGCACATCGGATTAGCCTTTGCGCTAAAGAAACCCAGCCCGGTTTTGCATGTGTGTGTGTACCGCCAGGATCAGGTCAGGTCACCATTTGCTTTCATGAGCTTACCCTTGTGAGTGACTTACCCTTGTGAGTTAGCTCATGCAAGCAAATGGTGAGCCCACAACTCCGTGAGTAGTTTCAATAGAAACTACAAGCCTGTAGTTCCAAATCATGTGCAGGTATGCTACTGGGAGCCCCCAAACAGGCTATACTCTTAACAACAGTACTTGTCTGAAGAGTCAAATGCTGTAACTGTGGGTAGATTCTTTCTGGGATTGGAAGGCTACGATGCCCATTCAGACAAATCCTATAAGCATGGACAGCAGGTATGTGGAGCATTAGGGCTGGAGCAGGATTTCAGGCTGTGCCTTAGAGGTGTGCATGAATCAGAATCTTCAGTTCAATTTGAACTTGACTCAAATCACAGAGTCATCAAATTGATTCGTCAAAGACAGCCGGCTTTGCTGGTTGCCTTGACGAATCACCCTTGAATCACTCGAATCAGTTCATGTGATTCAAGGCCCATTTTTCTGGGGAGAGCTGGAAAAACAGGCCTCAAAATGCCACCATTTTTCTGGGGAGTGCTGGTCTACCAATTGGGGTCAGCAGGTAGACCAGCCCTCTGCTCCGGACTTACCAGTCTTCCAAGGTGGGCAGACACGCTAAGTCTGGTTCAGAGGGCTGGTTTACCCACCAATCCCAATTGATAGACCAGCTCTTCCCAGCAAAACAAGCCTCAAAATGGCACTCAAATCACCCAAATTGATTCAGGTTGAATCGGGGGTGATTCACTTTGACACCGAATTAGGCTCTTTAATTAGAGCGAGATTCAATTTAAGGTTGAATCACCAAATCACTCCCGATTTGACCCAAATCAATTCATGGTTGAACCAAATTGCATACCCCTAGTGAGCCCTCAATATGCACAGCCCCCCCCTACCAATCTCTGAAGAGGGCTAAATATCCTAAATTTCTAGAATAGGAATTTTCCTTGAATTGGTCAGTGTGGAGATCACAAATGATTTAAGAATGTTTATGGACTTTCATAGCTACTTTGGCTGCTGAAATTGAGTTGGTTCACACAACACTTGACTAAAAATTTTCTTTTCAAAAATAATTGATGGGATGCACAGAAGAAGTCTAAGAACATGTTGCAGGTCATACAAAAGTGCCTAAGGCATTTGGCTGTCCAGCCACTTCTTAATTCTTTCTAGCAATATATATTTTTTATCTATAACCCTGGACCTATACTCAATAGCCCCTTTTTATTCTTGTTTCTTTTCACGATTTCCCAGCCACAAACCACACACATTCAAAATGCCAAAAGCTTTCACTTAACCTTCTACCCTCCTTCTGCTGAAGGGGAAAATGCTTTCAGTGTAATTAATTATACATCACAGTTTGAAAGAGGGCAATTTGTCATCTATTGTGGAATCCTGATTAGATAAAATCTCAGAATATTACTTTTATTTATTTATGTTTTAAACATGCCACCCAGCGCCACTGAGTAAAACAGATGGGGAGTGTAACTCTTCCTAGCTTTAGTAACTGAATATATTAGGCACAGGATAGAAATGAAATTCAATGGTGAAAGATCTAAAAAGCTATTTTAAATATGGTTTTAAAACCATTATTTTTATTCTGTTTTACCCTATTTTCCCATGGGCCAACTTCCTGATTAAAGAAGCTCATGTGTAGCAAAGAAAGCACATGTGTGGTATATTATGTCCCAGACTAAAGCAGCAACAAGGGTGCTCACACAAGAAGGGGCAATTTTCACCTTTCCCCTCTTTCCTCTGAAGTACTCTCTGTGCCTCCAGAAAACATGGCCCTGAGAGCTACACAACCCTCAGGGACACATTTTCAAGTGGCAAAGAGTGCTTCAGAGGCAAGGGGAGATTGGATTGTTCATGTTTTAAAGAAATATATCCTTACAAGAAGGTGTCTCCCCTGCCTTTTTCCTCTTCTTTCAGCAAATTATGTTTTTATCATGGTAGAGTCAATGCTTAAGGGATTTTTAAATTATCTTCTTTCTCTCTTTATTCTCTTTATTTATTACATTTCTATACTGCCCAAATATTGCGTCTCTGGGTGGTTTACAATTAAAATAATTTAAAACACCAAATCACTTAACAATTAAAATCATTTAAAACATTAAAATTTTTAACACATTTAAAACCCAGTATAAAAAAAATAATCAAAAAAACTTTTTAGAACCATAGATCTAATTAAAAGCCGGGGTGAATAAATGCGTCTTCAGTGCCTTTTTAAAAAGTTGCCAGAGTTGGGGAGGCTCTTATCTCAACAGGGAGTGCATTCCAAAGTCCAGGGGCTGCAATGGAGAAGGCCCATTCCTGAGTAGCCACCAGATGAGTTGGCGGCACCTGTAGACGAACCTCTCCAGATGATCTTAACCATCGGTGGGGCTCATGGTGAAGAAGCTGTTCTCTTAAATACCCAGGGCCTAAGCTGTTTAGGGCAGGGGTCCCCAACCTGCGGCCCTCCAGATATTGCCAAACTACAATTCCCATCATCACCAGCTACAACTTATGGTGGCTGGGATGATGGGAATTGTAGTTCAGCAACATCTGGAGGCCTGCAGGTTGGGGGGCCCCTGGTTTAGGGCTTTATATTGTAGGTAATAACCAGCACCTTATATTTTGCCAGGAAATGTATCAGAAGCCAGTGGTATATTATGCAGGGGCATAGAGAGCGGGGGCTGGGGGCTGGTGACAAAGTCCATAAACAAACAAACAAACAAATAAAAGACCAACCGGTGGCTTCTCTGCCCTCCTTGGTGTTCCTTCACATGTGCAAAGTGCGCACAAGCCCCCGGCCACAACCCCTGCATCTAACATCAGCTGCAAGGGGATGGGGCCAGTGCTGAGAACAGGGTTATCAGAGTCCTGGCTGAGTTTTGTTTCCCCTGTCAGCAGTTGGTAGAATTGCTGAAAGGGAGCTCCCTGGAAAGATGCTCCCTTTCAGCAATCCCACCAACCGCCGACAGGGGAAATGAAACTCTGCCATGCCAGGGCTGTGACAGACCTGTTCTTGGCACTGGCCCTGCCCTTTGTGTCTATGTCAGATGCAGGGGAGGGGCCAATGCCTGGGGGAGAATCTATCCCTGGAGAGCCAGTTTCTCATTGAAACATTGTTTAGAGAGGAGAGGGTCTGGAGGGGAGAGGGGAAGCATACCTTACACTTCCAGCCAGTGAGCGCTTTGTTGACCAGTTGGATGCGGGTGGGACCAAGGGGGCACCCTGGCCAAGGAGGAGACTTGGAGGGGCAGACTCTTGGGGCCTGGGAACAATTGCCCTCCCTTGCTCAACGGTCACTACTCCCCTGATTATATGTAATGCTGTAATCTTTAGTTGAAATGAAAATGGGGGGGGGGGAGGAGATTGGAAAAAATTGCCTTCCCCCCCATGCATGTGTAAGAACCCTGAGTTGAGCACCACAGATATGAGTTCTTAGGATACAATATCACCTCAATATTCCTTGGCATGTCAGCAGTTCACACATTCAGTTGTGAGACACAGTCTCCAAATGATGAGATCTGGGGAGGCAGTTCTGAATTACCAAAATTCTGCAGTTTGGAATTACCAAAATTTTCAGCCTTTAAAACATTTTTTGATGGGTGCAAGCAAGAAACTCCCACCTCCCTCTCACTTATTATGTGCATCAGCTTTGCCATATGAAATTATGGCCTGGTTCTTCCATTCACTTTCTCCTCCACATGAATGACTGAGCCATGCCATATCTTGTCTTGCACTTTCCCACAATCTTCTGGGGCAATGTAAGTATGAACCAGGCTATACCAGGACACAGTTTGCATCATAGGAACAAAGGAATCTGCCTTATACCAAGTCAGATCATTGTCAGTGTTGTCTATACTGACTGGCAGTGGCTCTCCATGGTTTCAGGCAGGAGTCCTCCCCAGCCCTATCTGGAGATGCCAGGGATTGAACCTGGGACCTTCTGCATTCAAAGCAGATGCTCTACCACTGAGCTACAGCCCCATCCCTGTAGCTCTTTTCCATGACTGCAGCAATAGAATTTTTCAAAGTCCCATTGGTCTTGTGGACAGTTGAATCACCTGTCAACATTAATGCTACCCCATGAGGAGAGGTCATAGCTCAATGGCAGATTGCACACTTTGTATGCAGAAGGTTCCAGTTTCAGCCCCTGAAATCTTCAGTTAAAAGATCAGGTTATGGGAAAGATTTCTGAGATTTGGGAGAGCTGCCGCCTGTCACAGTAGGCAAAACTGTGCGAGCAGAGATGTGCACAAAATGAATATTTTGATTTGTTTCAAATTTGAATCAAATTCAAAAAGTTGTTTAGAATTCAAATCAGATTCAAATTCAGTCTGAAAATTCAATTCAAATTTGAATCAAATTCTAATCAATTAGACCCTGTTTTGACACCTTTTAAAACCAAACAAGGGGCCTGAGTGGTTTTTAAAAGGTACCAAAATGCTCTCAAGTCGAATTTGAATCAAATTTCAAAAATTCATTTCAGTTTTGAATCGAATTCCTTTTTAATGGGGTGATTCAACTTGAATTTGAATCACTTGAATCACCCAGATCCAAGTAGAATTGACTCAAATTCCAATCTATTTGTGCATCGCTATGTGCAAGATGAGCAATGGTCTGATGTTCTATATGCCAGCTTTGTGTGTTCATGCAAGCGGAACTGAAGTGGATGGTTCATCATCCAGCTACATGGAGGAACGTGATTTTGTGTCCTGGCCTCGAACCAGCAGTATTCTACTGCTATATTTCAGCAATTTAAACAGATAAAGATAAAATTAGGTTATTCTGTAAGGGGGGGGGAAACTGAGCTTCTCTGTTGTGTCTTGATGAATATTTAATTATAGGAAAGCCAGAGGCAACAATTGAGTTAAAGCTGAGAAGGGCATTCATTCTAATAAAAGAATGTTTGCTCATTATCAGCAGTGTCATTCAGTGACTAATGAAAAGGAGCACCAACCAACAAAGCCTTTTGTTAATATGAAAGACAAAAAGAGGGATAGTTACCAAAACGTATAGGATCATCTGGCATCAATCAGGGAATTTGCGGTGCTCATCAGAATGCAAGTGAAAAATAGACATTGAAGCTGTTCTCATGCGCAGCCTTACCCAGACTAGGGGAGCCTAGCCTGGGTAAGGCTAGGCATGAGAACTGCCAGGATTGGGCCTGATCCCAGTGAGGCAGCACCAACTAGCCCAGCTTTTTAGCAAGGATTTAGCTGAGCTAAAGGGAGCGAGCACTCCCTTAAACTGGGCTTCCTGCTCATGTGCGAACTTGGGCTGCTTCAGGAACCTAGAGTTCCCATCTCCTGGAAGATTCCCTCAATGCATTGTGCATGCCACGTGGTGCATTGTCAGATATCTGGAAGCCAGGACATGTTCTCCAAACCTCCAGAGCTGTGCACTGCAGTATAGGGATGTGCACAAAACCAGCTGGCCTGGTTTGGTTTTGGCCCCCTTCGAAACCCCACCCCTGGTTTGGTTTGGTCTGGGGGGGGTGTTGACAGACTTGAAAAAGAACTTTCAGAAAATTAAACTTACCCCCTCTGAAGGCTATTCAAGGTGGGGGGGGGGGTCCACAGAGGCCTCCTGGATAGTTAAAACATGCCCGGCTTGGACGTCTTTAGCCCTTTCCAGGCCTATTCCCTGGTGTGGTGGCCATTTTGGAGGCTGCCGCACTTGCATAGTGGGACCCTGTGTGTACAGGAGGGGGTAAGTTTAATAAAATAAATAAATATATTTTTAAATTGCTTGTCAAACCCCTAAACTAGGGGGGAGGTCAGTTCGGGGTCAAGCTGAACTGGGGGGTGGGGGTTCGGCCTGACCCCTGAACCTCTGAATTGAACCGGTTCACCATTGAACCTGTTTGATTTCAAACCTGTTTGCACACCACTACTGCAGTATTCAGCACTGCTCCTCTCTGCACTCCCAGAAGCATGCGATCACTCATTTGAGTAGAAGGTGAATTTAACCATCCTCCCCACTCCACCTGCCTGCCGCCCTGCCCAGTTGTGAGAACAACCTTATTATATATTCCTTTTTGGTCTGCTGATATAATGTGGAGAGGTTTGATGGGTTTTCTCTTCTTTCTTTCTTTCTTTCTTTCTTTCTTTCTTTCTTTCTTTCTTTCTTTCTTTCTTATATATAGAGGACTGTACCCTAAAAACCTAAATTAATTCTGATATTGCAATTCTGCTTTCCCTCTGTAGGCCACTGCAGGTGTTCATAGGCTTTAGTGATCACATGAAGAGTGGCTACTGAGTAGGGGTGCAAAAAGAAGGAAAACTTAAGGAGCAACTCCTTATTCACATCCTTACATAAGAGCAACCCTGCTGGATCAGGCCCAAGGCCCATCTAGTCCAGTATCATTTTCCCCACAGTAACCCAGCAGGTGCCTCTGAGAATCCCACAGGCAAGAGGCCAGGGCATTCCTCTCTCCTGCTGTTGCTACACTGCAACTGGTATTTAGAGGCATCTTGCCTCTGAGGTGGGAGGTGGCCTATAGCCACCAGAGTAGTAGCCATTGATAGACCTGTCTGAGGTGGGAGGTGGCCTATAGCACCAGAGTAGTAGCCATTGATAGACCTGTCTTCCATGAATTTGTCTAAGCCCCTTTTAAAGCCATCCAAGCTAGTGGTCATCACCACATCCCGAGGCATAGAATTACATAGATTAATTATGCGCTGTGTGAAAAAGTACTTCCTTTGTCAGTCCTAAATTTCTTGGCCTTCCATTTCATGGGATGAAAACTCATTCACAATCTCATTCTAGTGCTATGAGGGAGGGAGAAAATCTTCTCTCTGTCCACCCTCTCTGCTCCATGCATAATTTTATACACCTCTATCATTTCTCCCCGTACTCAGCTCTTTTCCAAGTTAAAATGCCCCAGATGGTGTACTTTTGCCTCATAAGGAAGACGATCTAGGCCTCTGATCATCTTGGTTTACCTTTTCTGCACCTTTGCCCATTTTACAATGTCTTGCTTAAACAGTGACCAGAAATGTATGCGGTATTCCAAATGTGGCTTCACCATAGCTCTGTAAAAGAGCAATATAATATTAAAATGGCCTCTCCTTCTAGGGTTTTTAAACCATTTTAAACCATTCAGCCTGGTCCTCCGGGGTTTTTAAACCATTTTAAACCATTCAGCCTGGTCCTCCGGGGTTTTTAAACTGTTTTAAACGTTTTAATTGTTAATAGGTTTTATGTTGTTTTTATAGTTTTTGTTTTTAACTGTTAATTGATTGTAATCATTTTTATTTTAATGTAAAATAATTTTTATTTTAATGTAATTGTTTTTATTTTAACCGTGAACCATTTTTGGAAGGGTACTATATACATTAAATGAATGAATGAATGAATGAATGAATAATATTAGCATTTTTCTTTTCAATCCCCTTCCTAATGATCCCTAGCATGGAATTCACCTTTTTCACAGCTGAGCTGGCACTTTCACTGAGTTGACAACCGTTCAAAGAGCTGTCCACCATGACCCCAATATCACTCTCCTGGAAAGTCACTGACAGCTAAGACATCATCATTGTATATGTGAAGCTGGGGTTTTTGCCCCAATATGTATCACTTTATACTTGCTTACACTGAAGCACATTTGCCATTTTGTCGCCCATTCACCCAGTTTGGAGAGATTCTTTTGGTGCTCCTCACAATCTGTTTTGGATTGTACCACCCTAAATAGTTTAGTGTCATCTGAAAATTTGGTCACTTCACTGCATACCCCTACTTCTAGATCATTTCTGAACAAGTTAAAGAGCACTGGTCCCCGCACACTGGACCCCACTTCTTACTTCCCTCCATTATGAAAACTGTCAATTTATTCCTTCCTGTCCTTCAACCAGTTCCCAATCCACACAGAAACCAGTCTCCTTATCCCATGACTGCTGTTTACTCATGAGCCTTTGGTGGGGAACTTGGTCAAAAGCTTGTTGGAAGTCCAAGTATACTGTGCCAATGGGATCACCTTTATCCACATGCCTATTGATACTCTCAAAGAATTCCAAAAGATTAGTGAGGCAAGATGTGCCCTTGCAGAAGCCATGCTGGTTCTCCTTCAGCTGGGCCTGTTCTTCTATATGTTTAACAGTTCTGTCCCTAAGTATGCTTCCCACCAAATTACTTGTGACAGATGTTAAGCTAACCAGCCTGTAGTCTCCCGAATTCCGCCTAGTTCCCTTTTGGAAAATTGTGAATGTGAATCTCTGTTCAAATTTGTGGGGTGGGGAGAGGAAAGACATTTCTCAGAGGGATTAAAAAATGTTTTTTGGGGGGGGGGGCAGGAAAGTATTTTTTAAAACATGGGAGGGAAAAACCCTGATTAACCATTGCAGAGATCAGAACATCCTGGGAGGAGATGAAAAGATAACACTATGGGGAGGAGTTCGGGAAAATCGGGGGGAACTCCTCAAATGCCTGGTGGGTGGGAACTGCACCCCTGCAGTGGAGAAGTATGTTAATTCTCATAAAAGATTGGCAATTGACTCCTGAGGATCCCCTGCAGTGGATGGCCCACATGATGCACAGCATTACAGAGCCATAACACTGCTTCCCGTGGCTGTTGTGGCACTCCCAACCCAGATAAGAACAGCTGGTTGTGCTGGCAGTGCTTCTACAGTTTTCCCCATTGTCATGAATGTGCTCTCTCATTGACTGACATCCCTTCAACATTTATTTCAGTGGTGGCAGTTCAGAGACTTTTGAGATAGCAATAGCAATAGCAATAGCAATAGCACTTACATTTATATACCGCTTTATAGCCGAAGCTCTCTAAGCGGTTTACAATGATTTAGCATATTGCCCCCAACGTTCTGGGTACTCATTTTACCAACCTCGGAAGGATGGAAGGCTGAGTCAACCTTGAGCCCCTGGTCAGGATCGAACTTGTAACCTTCTGGTTACAGGGCGGCAGTTTTACCACTGCACCACCAGGGGCTCTGCACCACCACTGCACCACCAAGAGATGATATTAGATCACAAGAAATCACTTATCTATGGTATATAGCCGTAAAGGCTGTTTCACCCATGCAATGTTTCTGTCCTCTGTAAACTCTGTGGAAGTGTGAACTCACTCATTTGTCCATTTTTGTTTCCAAGAGCTGTTTCTCACAACAAGTAACTCAAACCCAACATATAACACATGACTGCTGAATTTCTGATGTGGTCCTATAGAAGACTGATGTGGTCCTATTAATTGCCAGGAAATTTAGGACCCACAAACGGAACTACTTTTTCACATAACACAAAATCAGCTTGTGGAATTCTCTGTCACAAGATGTGGTGACAGCCAACAACCTGAATGGCTTTAAGAAGGGCTTGGATAACTTCATGGAGGAGAGGTCTATCAATGGCTACTAGTTGGAGGGCTTTAGGCCACTCCCAGCCTCAGAGGCAGGATGCCTCTGACTACCAGTTGCAGGGGAGTAACAGCAGGAGAGAGGGCATGCCCAACTCTTGCCTGTAGGCTCCCAGTGGCATCTTGTGGACCACTGTGTGAAACAGGATGCTGGATTAGATGGGCCTTGGGCCTGATCCAGCAGGGCTGTTCTTATGTTCTTATGAAAGTGGGGGGAAATTCTGAGTAAACATGTGTAAGGATCATGTTTCACAACTCTGCCCAGTTCCTGATGCGAAGGACTGACTGACTCACAAAGCAATGGAGAAAAGTCTATTCATGGTAGCATGAAAACCTGGGACCTCTAGCAGGAAGCAGGATTAGAAGCTGTCAGTTTTGACATGCAAACCTAACAGGTGATCACACTATTATGAGTTGAGCAGCGCCCTGTGGAAACATAATAGCCTTTTAGTTCTGGCATTCGGCTCAGGTTGGTGAAACTCCTCTTTCCGTAGGGTTCAGACTCCAATGAAGTCATACAACCCTGACAGCATGAATGAGCCTCACCCAGACTGGCTATCATTCACAGCAAAAGGAATAAAGAGAAAAGGGGGGAGAGTTTGCAGCTTAGAGTTGTGGTGTTTCAAGATTAGCATGAATTAACTCATGCTATCCACTTTCTTCTGGCCTATTTCTCATTTTATATGCAATGGACTTTGACCCATGACATAATGTTGGAGAGAAGAGCTGGTCTTGTGGTAGAAAGCATGACTTGTTCCCTTAGCTAAGCAGGGCCTGCTCTGGTTGCATTTGAATGGGAGACCACATGTGAGCACTGTGAGATCTTCCCCTCAGGGGATGGAGCCGCTCTGGGAAGAGCAGAAGGTTCCAAGTTCCCTCCTTGGCTTCTCCAAGATAGGGCTGAGAGAGATTCCTGCCTGCAACCTTGGAGAAGACACTGCCAGTCTGCGTAGACAATACTGAACTAGAGAGGCCAATGCAGGGGCGGAGCCACCCTTGGGCAAAAGGGTTGAAAGAACCCGAGCTGCCACCCCCAGGGGCCACTCCTCATGGCCCTCTGCATCCGATGTCAGATGTGGGAGGCGTTATTTCACTCCCAAATGGGGACGTGTGACCCCATTTGGAACTGAAATTGGCCTGCACCGCATTGGCAGCACAGTCGGAGTGAGTCTCCCTGCCTTTTAAAGGCAGGGAGAGCCGCTCTTGGCCTTACTGCCAATGCAGCAGGGCCAATCTTCCTCCCAAATGGGGCTGCGTGGCATCAGATGCGGGGGCGTGGCTAGCTGGCCCCCTGCATCTGATGTCCAGGGGCTGCAGCGGGGGCTGAACACGGGCCACCACCAACCTCCCTCCCTCACTGGACCAATGGTCTGACTCAGTATATGACAGCTTCCTATTTTCCTATGTTGAGTCTCAGGCCAAGGATGGGTTGCTCAACCGAAAAGATTTTTGGGCTCCCTTGGGCATTCAACTTGAACGTTAAAATGTCTTCAGGACAAAGGACTGAAGTTCAAAATAGTGCCACTTGGAACCATACCTGATTTTGGTCTAAGGGGCAAAAACTTCCCTCTTGACATAGGCGTCTACTGGACTTTCTCCAGCAGAGGGAGAGGCTGCAATCCTAAACCCACATATCTGGGAGTAAACCTCAATGAATTCAATGGGGCTGGTTCAATTGCGGTGGGTGGATCTCATGCCCATGCCTCTCAGGTCAGTTTGCTGGTGAGCTTGCTCTGATTTTTGTAGGTCTGTATTGAAATGCCTCACATTTCCACCACATTTTAGCTGGAGATGATATGTCCTTTCTTGCTACATTCTGGGAAGGAAAATGGTGCTACCAGAGAAAAGGGTGAAGCATCTGCCACTGCTGCAGCTATCAACTTCTGGTGAAGAAACCTTATGCTTAAAAAGGTTATCACCAGTGGAACTTGTGGCACCTGAAAGCCGCTATGAGTAACAGCGTCCCTCTCAGCATCCTGCATGGTGGCTGTTGCCACTCACCTGGCCTACACGCATGTGCACACAATACATGCACATACAATATGTGCATATACAATATATGCATGTGCATACAACATTCAGGAAGTGCATACAATATTCAGATGGACCAGTGGTCTGACTCCGTACAAGGGAGCTTCCTATCTTCCTCTCTCAGCTAACGTTCTGCTAATATACTAATGCCCTTATACAAAACTATGGTGCGGCCACACCTGGAGTACTGCGTACAATTTTGGTCAGCACATCTAAAAAAAGACATTGTAGAACTGGAAAAGGTGCAGAAGAGGGCAACCAAGATGATCAGGGGCCTAGAGCACCTTTCTTATGAGGCAAGGCTACACCTGGGGCTTTTTAGTTTAGAAAAAAGACAACTCCAGGGAGACATGATAGAGGTCTATAAAATCATGCATGGAGTGGAGAAAGTGGATAGAGAAATTCTTCTCCCTCTCCACAACACTAGAAACAGGGGTCATTTCATGTAATTGATTGCCATGAAATTTAGGACCAACAAATGGAGGTACTTTTTCACACAACGCATAATCAACTTGTGGAATTCTCTGCCACAAGATGTGTTGACAGCCGACAACCTGGATGGCTTTAAGAGGGGTTTGCACAACTTCATGGAGGAGAGGTCTATCATCGGCTACTAGTCAGAGGGCTATAGGTCACCTTTAGCCTCAAAGGCAGAATGCTTCTGAGTATCAGTTACACGGGAGTAACAGCAGGAGAGAGGGCATGCCCTCAACTCCTGCCTGTGGCCTCTAGTGGCATCTAGTGGGCCACTGTGTGAAACAGGATGCTGGACTAGATGGGCCTTGGCCTGATCCAGCAGGGCTGTTCTTATGCTCTTATTTTCTTTTAAAAGTAAATGCCTGTGTTTTATAACTGCTTCTCTCATAAACACAAAACAATCTTATGTTTGTTTAACAAAGCAGAAACCACTCAATTTTTCTCCTCCCCTGCCTTTTCCTTTCTGACTCCACCCCCTCCACTCTTGTCTCTACAGGATCCCCACAGGGACAAGCTTCTAATTAACAAAACATAAAACATTGTTAGATAGAATACAACAGTCTGTAATTCTGCAGATAGGCTGCTTAAATTCAGTTGAACTCAATGGGATTTTAACAGCCTAACTATGTGTAAGACAGCAACATGAATATATACATTTCCTCCTTGGGCGATTACAGATTAAATGCCACATATTTCAAGGCTTCAGTGCAGTCCATAATGATATATTCTAAAGACCCACCGACATCATGTTGGCTTATCCTTCCATTGGAAAAGCTCTGGTTAACCCAGTGGTGATGCCCAAGACATGTTTGTATAGGCAAACTTTTCATGTACAAAGTGCAGTATTCTATGAAATCTGTTAGATTTCTCTTAAGATATTTATAAGGAGGCATCTCCACTCTAAATATCTCATCAGTTATTTCAAGCATTTACTGTTGCAAGGATGTCAGTAGCCAAATCTTGACAGAGCTGAGGTGTTCCTAGTTCATGGAACTAGGAGGAAATGATAGCAATACTGAACCTAGAAGCGGTAATGATGAAATTAACACATGCAAAGAAGAAAGGGGAATAAAACTGCTTTGAAGATATTCTACACTGATGGCTTCCTTTCCACTTTCTATTGGGTGCCAAAATGTAACACATTGGCTATTTTCTTTAAAATATTAAACATTAATTCCTTGCTGGGTTACAGCCATTGATGCTTCACATTATTGGGTAGATTTTCAGAGAACCTGGACTGAGCTGGAGAGTTAAAAAATACTGGCTGACATTATGGACAAGACAGCCCATAATGGCTGGTGTTACCTATTGGCCAGTGAGGGAGACGGGTTCTCAGAGGGGCCCTCTTAAGATGAAGACAAGGGCATCTGGTCAGGACAAAGGCGATAAGCCTGATGTGGCTGGAACTTCCCATTCCAACTCATCCTGCAAACTGTCAGTGTCCTCCACCCACTGAAGGGCATCTGGACCTGGGGCCAGAGGGGTATTCTGGAACTGCAGTGCCACAACCAAAAAGGCTTTATCTTGCATACCAACTTGCCATATCTCAGACAGTGTGGCTGGTGTGGGCGCCACTGGGGGGCGGCAACGAGAAGCACCTTTAAGTCTAAATTAGCACTTAGCACTAGCAATAGCACTTACATTTATATACCGCTCTATAGCTGGAAGCTCTCTAAGCGGTTTACAATGATTTAGCATATTGCCCCCCAACATTCTGGGTACTCATTTTACTGACCTTGGAAGGATGGAAAGCTGAGTCAACCTTGAGACCCTGGTCAGGATCGAACTTGCAACCTTCTGGTTACAGGGCGGCAGTTTTACCACTGCGCCACCAGGGTAAGTGCTTACCTCCCAAACTGCTGCACCTGAAAGCTCTTACCAGCAACGGCACACTGCCCAGAACCTGCTGCAGCAGAGGATAGATTCTGCCACTCAGCTGGTTTCCGCACATGTGTGGAAGCCATTTGTTGGCCATGCATGTGGCCTCCAGCTACTGAGTGGCAGAGCTGATCCTCCACCGCAGCGGGTACTGGGCGGTGCACCACTGCTGGTAAGAGCTTTTGGGAGAAACAGGAGGTAAGCACCTACTAATTTAGACTTAAAGGTGCCTCCCGCCACCCCACCAGCGGTGCCCGCACTAGCCGCCGCTGATCTCTGATGGCAGGGGAATGCAGCAGAAGGCATCTGATGACAATTTAAGTTGCTGGATGGGTCCCTACGGGTGAGATGATTCTTAATACATCTCAGCCCCACAGTATTTGGGGCCTGAAATCCAGTACATTGAGTTTAGGCACTTTTAAAATAAAATAGAACTCCAACCTTTGGATTCTTTCATAAACTGCACCTTTGGATTCTTTCATAAACTGCACGTCCCATTTCTCTCCCTATAACTCAAGTTGGAGCAGTCACCCGCCTTGTTTGTGGAGTGCAACATGCTGATTGCCTGGTGCATTAAACTCAGAAAGCGAGCGATAGAATGAAAGAGGGGGCTGCACGGATCGTGCAAAGATTCCTGAGATATGAATCATGCTTCAGTTTCCCATATAAGTAGGAACATTATGTAAGTCATTACCAAGTTGCTAAAGCCATTACTACACTGCATTCTTTGGCTAGATCTTTCCATCCATCCTAATATATGATTCAGCTATTTCATATTCCTCACCAGGGAGTATTGCTGGCGTACAGATCAGTCATACATTAGGCAGTGGAGCCATGAATCTAGTGGGGACATAAATTAAAGCGCTTTTCAATTTGGGCACATTACTAAAAGGTTCATTTCTTGAGGGCTAGATATGTCAAAGGTGGTGACCTCCCATAATGAAGTACGCTCTGTCTCGGAGTCTGCTCTAGTGCAGTAGTTGACAGAGGTATGAAGTTTTAGAAGCTGGGCTTCCTCCCACCTCCGACGTTACTTTACAAACTTCCTCCAGTAATGAGTTCTATGAAAAGGGACTGTAAAAGCAAGGAAAATGTTATGTCTCATGTAAAGCAGAAGGCAGATTAAAGGGATGTTTTAAGCAAAGGTTAATCAGGGGGTTATTCATTTGTGCCAGTCAGTTCTCTATGATAATGTTTTAAATTATGCACCTTGGAGTTTGCAAAGAAACCTGATTCTGGAAGGCAGCTTTGGCATAACATTTGGTCATACAAACGTTATATTGGGTAGAAAATACTGATAGTTACACCTGCACTTTAAAACATGTGGAACATTACCGCTAAGCAGCACTGATTTCCATTAAAGGAGATAATGTGCAAATGTGAAACTGTTTTCTAGAGGACAGGAGGATGTGTTCAGACTTCTCATGTGGAGAAACCAACTGAGAAAATCCTCTGAATTTTTGCCATGGACGGAAGTCTGAAATTTAGGGAGAATTTCAGTTTCTCCTTGGAGAAGTACTACTACAACAAATATGTATATACTGCTTTTCAACAAAAGTTTCCAAAGCAGTTTACATTGAACATAAATTACAAATAAGATGATTCCCTGACCCAAATGGGCTCACTGTCTAAAAAGAAACACCACCACCACCACCATTACTTCTAGAATAAATATTTACATACCGCTTTTCAACAAAAGTTTCCAGAGCAGTTTACATATAGAAATAACAAATAAATAAATAAGATGGATCCCTGTCCCCAAAGGGTTCCCAGTCTAAAAGGAAACATAAGACAGATACCAGCAACAGTCACTGGAGAAATACTGTGCTGAAGATGGATAGGGCCAATTGTTATTCTCCTGCTAAGTAAAGAGAATCACCACTTTTAAAAGGTCCCTTTTTGCCCAACTGGGGGCAAAGAAACACAAGGGGGCAAGAAACACAAGATAGACACCTGGATCAATATCTCGATGCTCTGTTGGGATTGGATTGTTCCTCCATTCCTTGGAGGGAACCTCAAAAACCCTGATTTTTGAAGAGTATTTCCAATTTCTAGAATTTCTTCACATCCCAGTACCTCTACGGACCTATTTGGAATTCAGGTATGTTTGCTTAGTGCATACAGTGGCCAAGATTGAAATGACCTTATTTGGTGGTGACATATATACAGTGAAGCTTTTGAGGGCTCCATTCCAAAAGCAACCCAAAAGCCATTTGTAAAACTTAGGGCCCCTATTAAAAACATGGCAGCTGTGCTAATGCCCTTTAGCCCACATTGCAGGCACAAGAAATTGTGGGTTAGTGGGTTAGTGCAGACGACATTGAGCAATATTTAGCAGCATCCATGCAACATTCAGTTTATAACTAAAAAGTGAAATCCTGCAAAGTTCCTACACACTTATATTCACAAAGTATTTTATGCAGTCGGGGCCAAAGCAGTGCGTTTTGTCCTCCACATACTAGAGCAACCAACCATTATACATATGCAATCTCACAACTTATAAATGTAGAATATTGTTTAAAAGCATCCATGTGAGCACATGAGGTAGCATATAGTAAGTGCCTGGAGCACTATGGGACTTGTAGCAAAGAACAATATCTTAAAGCAGGGTTGTCTAACTGCCTTCCCACCCCGCTTTAACTTGCCAACAAACTGGAGAAGCTTCATTATATCAGTGGCTGCCCTCTGATTGGCTATGAAGGAGCAGGAGGCTAACTCTCAGTTAAAAGGTGGGGTACAAAAGCTGGGTCATCCCACAATTGTGTGGTTGCGCAAATAGGCTGCATGCATTTTCGGCAGCCTTGAAAATGGCCACTGCACACTCACAGAGGGCCGAAGTGGCCCCCAAATGGGCAAGCCTGGCCTGTGGGAGACCAGGGGAAGGATGGCTGGGGGAGGGAGAGATGACAGATCCCCCTGTGGCTGCCGCAGCACCCCCCTGAAGGCCACCGCTGCTCTCACCAGGCAGTAAGTCTTTTTTTTAATCTAAAAATTAAAAACATCCTTGCCTTTGAACCAGGTTCTGAACTGGTTCTAATTCAAACTGAACCATGCCCTGATCGATTCAAGGGGTGCCCAAATGGAACACGCCTGGTCCCATTTGAAGCTGGTTTGGATTCGAACCGAACTGGGAAAATCAGTTTTGTGCACATCCCTACCTGCCATGAGCAACCTAAGTGGAAGGGAAATGTGCAAGTACTGACGATCATGCAAAACTATGTAGCCCACACCTCCTATCTTGATTTTAATGGTCATGTGAACCAGCCTAATATCAGACATTCACCAAAAAACCCAACCCCTTTTTGAAAGTGGGATTTTCATATTGAAAACTGAACACTATAAAAATCATTCATATATATATATATACATGCATACACACATGCACATGCACACACACTCTCACACACAATGGTTCCCTATCATTTGTGGCACAACCAGTACTGTGTGATGAGACTTGCTGGGTGACTCTGGGCCAGTCACTTCTCTCTCAGCCTAACCTACTTCGCAGGGTTGTTGTGAGGAGAAACTGAAGTATGTAGTACACCGCTCTGGGCTCCTTGGAGGAAGAGTGGGATATAAATGTAAAATCATCATCATCATCATCATCATCATCATCATCATCATCATCATCATCTGCTAATCCTTGCTATTGTAAGTCTTCCACAAGCAGTGAAAACCTTTTGGCTTGCCCCAGCTTTTATGGAATGAAGACAATCACGAAGTGATCCTCTTTTAAATGAATTGCTGCCATGTTCAGTTCTGCTTCTATGCTTGTTCCACTTTGAAGCTATCATCACAAGCTGCCTAACCTGATCCCAATCCTGATCCCGGCACTCCTACCCTGCCTAGCCCTACCTTTTGCCCCAGCCTTTAGCTCCACACAGCCTAAGGATACAGCGCACAAGAGCGCCCAGCAGAGGGAGGATCCGTCAATGCAACACGCTCCTGATGCAGTGCATTGAGGGATGCTGGAAGCTCCCTGCTCCTCCTCCTCCTCCAGCTCCCTGCTCTGCCAACTGTTGCAGCACAGCTCATGTGCTGTAACGAGCAGTAGAGAAAACGGGGGGGGGGGGGGGTTGTGTGCAGGAAGCCAGGCCTCCCCGCTAGCTTCCCCATCCCCCCCCCCCCGGCGGCGATCTGGGTTGTGCGTACAACCTCTTAGTATTTTATAATGCATGTATTGTTGTTTTGTATATCCAGTTGCGGATTTTAATGTAGAAATGCAACTCAAAGATATGATACATGAAAAACAATCAATCCTTTTTCTGTACAAAGAATTTCAGTAAACTGGGGCAGCCAACACCTGGAGCTGGTGATAACCCACTTGCTATTAGTCTCCTACTAAAACGACACTACAAAAGCTTTTTGTGGTTTCTCAAGATCTGATCAATCTCCTTTCTTCCAGTTATCAGCAAGTACACCTGGCTTTGGAATCATTTGAGCTATTTCCCAGGTCCCACCCACTCATACAATATAGGTGTTGTAGTGCAATGCCTTGGCATAATTACACCGAAAGTAAATATTTGATGATGAAAGTGACTGTGCAGAGGCACCCCTATCTTGATATGCTAATATCACCTAGTAATGAAGTGTATAAATGGTTCAGTGTTTTGAAGGCAGAAAGGCAGTAGAAAACCATTGAAAAGTGAGGTTTCCCCTTATTTGAAAATAATAGTGGTTGACATACTATGCAACACTACTTGCATGTTGCCACATTATGTTTGTGCAAAACAGTGTGTACAAGAGTAATCCCATTGGGAAAAGGGGGATTACTATTTTGTAACTGCTTTTGTGCAGTTTTTGCTGTTGCACAACTGTCCTCATGCAATTGGGTCACCCAAAAGCCTCGTGCTGGATATAATGTTTTGCTTCACCTCTGAATTAGAAGGCACAAGGGCCATGGTATTGGTTGCACCCCTGGGGCAGGGTTTTCCAGGCCATTTGGCTGGCCAACTCCCTCCTGGGGCTCATTCTGGGTGAGCTGTCCCTCCCTCCCACCTTGGCAGGAGCAGAGCCACCATTGTGCTAACAGGTTCAAAGAACCTGAGCCACCAATGGAAGGGGACGCCGACGCCCACAGGGCAGCATGGCTTGGGCTCTGGAAGAGCCCCGAGCAAACTCCCAAACCCACACCCATGCCCCGAGGTGTGTGACATCATGCACAAAGGGGGTGTGACCTCACGCTCTGGAGAGCCCAAGTGAGTTCTCCCCTGTCATTTCAGGCAGTGATTGCTGCCTGAAACCATCTATTTCCCTTCCTCGCTGGAGGGAGAGACAGGTAAATAGATGCTTTCAGGCAACAAACTGAAAAGGACAGAGGAGCGCTCGCTCGTGGCTCTCCGTCACCCGGGCGTGGGTGGGTGGGAGTTCTCTTGGGGTTCTTCCAGAGCCCAAGCCACGACCCGTGTGCTTGACATCATGCACACCATTCATCATGCGCACTAGGCTGGTGTTCAACTGGCTCCACACCTGCAACCTGGGTTACAGAGAGGGCTTCTGCTGGCCATCCCTTCTGGAGGCTGAGTAGAATTTTTTGCACCTCATCTTATAGGCCTTGTGTAGGTTAAGAACATAAGAACATAAGAACAGCCCTGCTGGATCAGGCCCAAGGAGGCCCATCTAGTCCAGCATCCTGTTTCGCACAGTGGCCCACCAGATGCCGCTGGAAGCCACAGACAGGAGTTGAGGGCGTGCCCTCTCTCCTGCCATTACTCCCCTGCATCTGGTTCTCAGAGGCATCCTGCCTTTGAGGCTGGAGGTGGCCCACAGCCCTCCGACTAGTAGCCATTGATAGACCTCCCCTCCATGAAGTCATCCAAACCCCTCTTAAAGCCATCCAGGTTGTTGGCTGTCACCACCTCCTGTGGCAGAGAGTTCCACAAGTGGCTCACGCGTTGTGTGAAAAAATACTTCCGTTTGTTGGTCCTAGACCTCCTGGCAATCAATTTCAAGGAGTGACCCCTGGTTCTAGTGTTGTGTGAGAGGGTGACGGATTTCTCTCTCTCTGTTTTTTCGCCTACTCTGTTCTGTAATCCCCTTTTGTAGTTAGCTTAGTTCAGTCACAACAGGCAGGGACAGTGTGGGTGACGTGTGGGTAGTTGGGGTAAACACTGGTGGACATCCTTAGGCTAGTTAAATTAGGGGTGTGTGCAATCTGTCCTTAGAGGCTTCGCAGCTCAGGGGCTACATTACACATGCATACCTGCTTTGAGAACATCACAACTTCAAAGGCTGTGTGGTTTGGGGGCATGAAGCCCACAAAAAAGCCCTGACCCCTTTGGGGTTGGCAGAGGAGGAGTCAGCATCACCCTGATTCTTGGTGCCAAGCCAGGATTGGCTGCCCAATACGGTGAAGGAATATTTGTTCCTTGGGTTGGTGAAGGAATATTTGTTCAACCCCAGCCTAAGTTAGGCCCTCACTGCAGGAGCTGGATTTTCTTACCAAAATCTGGTTCTTTAAATTGATGATGCATTTCTCCCAAATATATTATCTCCCTTTCTCCCAAATAAACGTTTCGGTGTCTTCCTTGGCATTGTGCATTTGGGTGTGGGGGCAATGCACAAACACAATGCACAAACACAAGGTGCACATAGGTGTTGTGCAGTATATCAGCCATTATCTGAACTGCGGGAGATTCATGCTAGGAAGAAAGCTAAAAGGTGAACTCTCCTAAGGAACAACATCGGCTGTCTGTCTGTCTATCCTTCCATGGCTCCACCTCCTCCTCCCCTTCGCTCCCCACCTCCCCACCTCCATGAGGAACCTACTACCTGGTAGTGCAGAATGATTTTAAATATAGATCGAATCTTTATCATGAAACAGCAAAGTCCATTTCCTGTCTACGTCCACACCTTGTGGCAGAGTTGCAACACTACTCTGGAACACAAGCTCCCGGCATAGTGAAACTAGCTTTCAAGACACTGTTGTGTTAGTGCACCATGTTTGTGCTACCACAGTATTAGTCTGGATGTCAGTCAGTTAGTATGTTCCCAAATGTAAAGGTCCAGTTAGATATTAAAAGCATTGTTTAATTCCAACCATGCTATTTATAGAAATGCCTCTTGATAAGCCTATTCCTGCCTTTAAAAAAAAAAGATAAACATCATTGACCTTTTAACACAGTCCTAATGAGAGCATTGCGACACCCGAATCAGACTCTAAAGAATGCAGTTCACCAATCAAATCCACAACAAGCAAAGCATTGTGTTACAGCCTTTGTTAATGTTTCAAGGTCTGAGAGATTTCCAGCATGATGGCAATGTTAGGACAAACCAACTTAATGAATTATTAACACAAATCAAACATGTTTTTTTATGATTGCAGTCAAAACATCTTTGGCAGTTGAGGTTGACGTTGCAGTCTAAGAAAGACCTTCATGTTTGGTTTGAGGAAAGTTTGATTTTTTCAGACAAAATCCATTTCCAGAAGAAATGGTTCCACACTACTGTGGACAGGTGTGGAAATCAACGTGGGAGCTAGAGATTACATTTCACACTGAAAGCATCTGAGCTGAGTCATGGCCCAGGAGTATACATTCCGTACATTGTACTATGTGATGTAATTCTGTCAGTTTGTGAAGCTCAAAAAGGAATGCTGAGTTGTCCGTGAAAAGATAAAATTCAGGCTATCAGGAGGATTCATTCCATCAATAATTTAAAAACAGTGTAAGAGAAGAAATTCAGACATGGCAAAAACAGATTGGAAAACATTCCATTTGTTTGCAGGGAAACAAACATTTGAGAGCATTTTTATTTTACTGAAAAGCTAAATTACAGTTTAAATCATCATGCACATGTACACACACACACACACACACACACACACACACACACACACACACACACACACACCTTACTAGTTTGAGTTTTCATTCCAATACAGAAACAGCTAATGGGAAGCAATGGAAGTAGCCTACATTGTTTACATCTTTCTGAAGCCAGGTGCAATTTTTTAATTTAAAAAAATCTGTTTCAGTTTGGCTTATGATGATGATTAGTTGATAACCACCAAACCACGATTCAATCATTTCTCAAGTTCTTAACAGTAAAGAGGTTAGCTCTGCTGAGTGGTAGTCATGCAAACCTAGCAGATCATCTGGGAAGAGGTGGTTCTTCAAGGTCCTAGGTTCTTAGGCTTTATAGATAGTAGGGGTGTGCATGAAGAGAGCTAGTCTTGGGGTAGCAAGCATGACTTGTCCCCTAAGCTAAACAGGGCCTGCCCTGGATGCATTTGAATGGGAGACTTGATGTGTGAGCACTGTAAGATATTCCCCTCAGGGGATGGAGCTGCTCTGGGAAGAGCAGAAGTTTCCAAGTTCCTTCCTTGGCAGCATCTCCAAGATAGGGCTGAGAGAGATTCCTGCCTGCAACCTTGGAGAAGCCTCTGCCAGTCTGTGTAGACAATACTGAGCTAGATTGGCCAAGGGTCTGACTCAGTAGATGGCAGCTTCCTATGTTCCTGTGTTCCTATGAACGGTTCAATGCCAAAACAGTTTGCCTCTAACTGGGCCAGTTCGGCAGCTCAGTCACAGACCAAATGGGACGGTTCAGTTCATGACTGAACTGAACCAAGCCTGGTTCTGGTGGATTGGTTTGGTGCCAAACAGGGGGCTGGAGGGGGCTGGAGGGGAACTATCAAGGGGAACTATCCGCCAAGGCACTGCCAGCACCACTACTTTCCCCCGGCTCAGTCTATAGCAAAAGCCTTCGTGATCCTCCCTCCTTTACCAAGCTGCCCAAATGGCGGCAGCTTGGTTCCAGTCTCTGTGCATGCATGGAGGCCATTTGCATTGAGCCCATGCATGGGCAGGGGCCATTTGGATCGCCACGCCATTTGACCATGCGGATGACATGTGGCCACACAAATGGCATTCACGCATGTGCAGAATCCATGCAAATAGCCTCCACACAAGTGCAGAGGCTGGAACCAAGCCACCATCATGTGGGTGTCTTGGTAAAATAGAGAGGATCGCACATGCTTTTGCTATGGGCTTTTTGCTATGGACAGTGCTGGCAGCATGACTGGTGAGTAAGAAGACCCCCTTTAACAACCTATCTTGCCGCCCCCCTTACTGGCCCTTCACAGGAGCTTGGACCCCAACTCCTTTACTTGTAAAGGGGCTCACTGGATTCCCTTTTACAAGTATTAGGCACTGAACCACCGGTTCGGTCAAATGGACCAAATTGGCTGGTTGGTTTGACCGAACTGGTTCAGCAGCACATGGTTTGGCTTGAGTTCGATTCGAATTTGAGACAAACTGCAATTTTTGGTTTGTGCATACCCATAATAAATAGCAAACAGCACCTTGAATTATGCCTGGAATATGGTCACAAACCTTAGTGGCAGTCAACAACTTGTCAGCAGCAGCATTCTGCACCATTTGAACAGTTTTCAGGACCAGTCCTATATAGAATGTGACACATAGATGGGTTAGGTGTGCTGGACATAAGCAGTGATCATTTTTTCACCTTAAATGTTGCTTTTTTGCCCCCAACTGCTAGTAAAAGAAATTTGTCCATAACTGCATGTCAGCTACCATACTGGGTGTTTCTCACCAGATGTTCCTCCTAGAAAGCAGGAAATTGCCTCTTAGGTAGACCAACATAAGAAACACTTGAGAATTTCCTTCGTTACCTTGTTTTTAGTGGTCTGACATGTCAGATTTATCTCTGACATTTCAGCACTAAAATCCAAGTTGGTCCTGAAGGTCACTGAGTTGCCTTGGGTACAGAGAGAAATCCTATAAAATGTTAGATAATAATTTGTGGTGATGTAATGCTACTATTTTTCTTCAGTACATTTCTGGCCAAGTTCACCAAACAGAACTCTTATAGTTTAAAAGAAAAAACAAAAAATACACACACCCCAAAACAATGTATCCAAGCAGTGTAAAATGGCTGAATTCTATAGACAGACTTCCAAGGTCTTACAACACATCACACTAGTAATTTTACTATTTTTGCAAGTCACAGACTGCCTCTGGTAGATAGGATGAAAAATCATTCTCTTCCATGTGTCAGTAATGACATAGTGCCAGGCAGCTGTGCTGTCTGCTGCATCATGCCTTTAAGAACATAAGAACAGCCCTGCTGGATCAGGCCCAAGGCCCATCTAGTCCAGCTTCCTGTTTCACACAGTGGCCCACCTGATGCCTCTGGAAGACTACAGGCAGGAGTTGAGGGCATGCCCTCTCTCCTGCTGTTACTCCCCCACAACTGGTACTCAGAGGCATCCTGCCTCTGAGGCTGGAGGTGGCCTATAGCCCTCCAACTAGTAGCCATTGATGGACCTCTCCTCCATGAAGTTATCCAAACCCCTCTTAAAGCCATCCAGGTTGTTGGCTGTTACCACAGCTCGTGGCAGAGAATTCCACAAGTTCATTATGCATTGTGTGAAAAAACACAGGGCCAATTCCTCAAACTCACAGCCAGCCAGGAAATAACTTCTTTATTTTATGACATATATAATTAGTAGGCCTGCACATACCAAAAACTGTCAGATCCAATTCGTTCTGACCCAAGAAGAATATTGTAAGTATTGATATGACTCCACCACCCCGAACTTTTGGATCGGGTCAGATTGGATCAGAAACCAAACAATTTCCCTACATACTGTTGGGATTTAGAAGTTAAAGGGGATGTCCCTTTGTCATTTAAACCGACTGGACTGAGAAGTAGCTTCTCTTTTGTGTGGTTGGGTCCAACAGGCATGTTAGAACTGCAGCAGAGTTCTGCCACAACAAGAAGGATTTCAATCAGCGTTCCGACTCTCAGGAGCCCTTCCTGTTGTGGCAGAACTCCTTCTGATAATGATTATGAGAAACCTTGACTGACATGCAGGCTAACAAAGCACCAAATGCTCTGTGAGAAGCACTGGTGCTGCTGTGCTGCAGTCATGGAGCTCTGTTGTTCACTGTATGTGTCTGAGCAGGAGTCATTTTTTCCAATCTTCTCTGCCCCCCAGAAGTGTGATGAAGAAATAGGTCCCTGAGGGTCATACTGCCATTAGGGACCTAATTCTGGATTACAAGGAACCATTATGGCAGCAGGGAAGATCAGTCAAAATCAACCCCTTATGAGCACGTGTGTTGCATTACTCTGGACCACAGCACAGCACCAGCATTTCTTACAAAGCACTGGCACTTCATTAGCCTGCATGTCCACCATTATGTTTTCCAAAATTATTGTTAGGTTTTAACATATTGAGCAAGGATTCACCAGTTCAATGAGAGAGCAGACTAACAGAACCTCCAAATTTACAGCACAGATGCAGTGGGGAATTGGCAGTTTTTTATGCCCTCTCCTTCAATGCTGAAGCCCTCTGAGTCACTCAAAAACATGTCCCCAAAGGTTGTGCAACCCCCAGAGACATGTTTTTAACGGCACTGAGTGCTTCCTGAAGAAAGTGAGGACGTCAAATATTGCCCCTTCTCCACAGTACCAGTGCAGGTAGTTGTAAAGTTCTGTGAGGCTGCTCTCTTGCTGCACTGAAACTTCCATGCTCTGAATGTCAACCATGATTGCTTTTTGTAATTGGCTGATGGTGATTTCTGTGGCCCCTATGGTGTCAAGGAGCTCTTCAAGGTGTTTTGGAATTGCACCTTTGGTCTTCTTCTGCCATAGCCTTTCAATTTCAGTTTGTAGATCTTTGCATTTTGTTATTTTTTCTGTTTCTTTTTCTTCTATTCTGCTGTCATCTGGTATTGCTATGTCAATGTAAATTATTATTATTATTATTATTATTATTATTATTATTATTATTATTTACACAGTCAGATGGGTGTTAATATTGACTGGTTTGTTTTATCTAGACATCGAGTCCTTCGCAAGGACCTGGGATGGCTGAATTTTATTATTAGTGTTGTTGCTGTTATTATTATAAATATCGTCACAGAATATAGGCTGTTCCCAGTAATGTTGCTTTTTGTAATTGGCTGGTGGTGATTTCTGTGGCCCCTATGGTGTTGAGGTGCTCTTCAAGGTGTTTTAGAATTGCATCTAGGGCAAATCACCAGTGGGATTATTTTGGTGGTCTTCTGCCACAGCCTTTCAATTTCAATTTGTAGATCTTTGTATTTTGTGATTTTTTCTATTTCTTTTTCTTCTATTCTGCTATCCGCTGGTATTGTTTTGTCGATTATTTTAACTTGTTTTTCTTTCTTCTCAACTACAGTTATATCTGGTGTATTGTGTGGCCGATGTTTGTCTGTTTGTAGTTGGAAGTCCCATAATATTTTTGCATCTTCGTTTTCTACAACATTTTCAATTTTATGGTCTCACCAATTTTTGGCTACAGGTAGCTTGTATATTTTGCAGATGTTCCAGTATATCATCTCTGCTACCTTGTCACGCCTTTGTTTGTAGTCAGTCTGTGCGATCTTTTTACAACAGCTGATTAGGTGGTCCACTGTTTCATCTGCTTCTTTACAAAGGCGGCACTTGCTGTTTGTTGTTGATTTTTCTACTTTTGCTCTTACTGCATTTGTTCTTAGTGCCTGTTCTTGCACAGCCAGTATTAAATCCTCTGTTTCTTTCTTCAAGTTGCCATTCTTAAGCCATTGCCAGGTCTTGGTGATGTTTGATTTTCCAGTTATATTGTGCAAAGATGATACCATATACTGAGTCAGACCATTGGTCTATATAGCCCAGTATTGTCTTCACAGACTGGCAGTGGCTTCTCCAAAGTTGCAGGCAGGAATCTCTCTCAGCCCTATCTTGGAGAAGCCAGGGAGGGAACTTGAAACCTTCTTCTCTTCCCAGAGTGGCTCCATCCCCTGAGGGGAATATCTTGCAGCGCTCACACTTCATGTCTCCCTTTCATATGCAACCAGGATGGACTCTGCTTAGCTAAGGGGACAAGTCATGCTTGCTACCACAAGACTAGCTCTGTCTCCTCCATAAATAGATAATTCATTGTTCCAAGGGGCTCACATTTTAAAAAGACACACAAGCAACTAGGGGTGTACACAAAACTGGCTTGCTTGGCTCAGTTCAAGTCCAGACCAAAAGCCAATGCACATGCACGGCAGCTTTCAAAATGGCCATCGCGAGCCGGGAGAGGGCCAGAAAGGCCCCAAAACAGGCTGAACTGGTGTGGAAAAGACAGGGGGAGGCCGGCAGGGGAAGGGGGAAGCTTCAGAGACACCCCCTGCATGGCTGCAGCAGCACCCCCCCCCCAAGAAGTGGCAAAATTACCCCAGGCCTGGCGGTGAGTTATATATTTTTCTCCTTTAAATTTTTTGAAGCCCGGACAGGCTCCAAGCCAGCCAAACCCGGGGGGTTCAGCTTGAAGTTAAGCTGAACTAGGCCTTGTCCAGCTCGCAGGTGAATCCTTGAGCTGGTCCGGTTCTATGGGGAACCGGCTCGACCTCCAGCCACTTCGCACATCCCTACTAGCAACAGCCACTAGGACAGTATCCTGGGTTCAGTAGGGACAGTTGTTCCCCCCACCCTGGTAAATATAAGAAAACTACCACTTTAAAAGGTGCTTCCTTGCCCATTTAGCAGGGGTTGGCCTATCACAAATTTACAGGGGATGCCAATGCTGTGTCGGAAAGCCAAAAGCAAATGCATTGATTGTTCCTATTGCTTCTTCTTCTTGCATGGATATACTGTGCTTGTTTTTAAATCCTCTATTAGATCTGCATTTTATATTCTATCTGATATTTTAATTGTGTTATTTTTGCAGTCTTTTAAAAACTTTTGTGTGAACCGCCTTGAGATTGTTTTAATGAAAGGCGGTATAGAAATTTAGCAATAAACATTTAACAATAAATGTGCCATGTGTAACGTGACTGCTTCAACAATTTTTCCACATTACAGCTGTAGTGAAGGTGGAGGAAAGATCTGCTTACAAACAAAAACAGTCCTCCCCTCACTGAACTTTGATCCCGCTTCGGGCTCCTGTGGGGAGGCCACTGGTATTCCTCATATTCATTACTTCCCTTTGGAGTCTGATCACTGGCCTCCCTAGTCAAGCTGTGCTTCTACAGAATTGCTACCCCGGTACTGCTCACCAGTGACAGCTCAGGAAAGATGAAGGCCTTTCTCTTTTCAAAACCCGCACATAAATGCTTGTTGACTTAAATGCATCTGCCTTTGGATCCTCATAAATCAAGCTGTTTTCTGTCTGCCCTGTGTACCGTAAAGCAAAAACAAAAAATAAAAAAACCCTCTGACTTTGTTTACATGAAAGCTGGTTCTCAGTGTTGTTTCTTTTGTCAAAATAGGTTTTCCTGATTCACTTTTCTTCCCCGCCTAGTTTTCTTTGGCTGCTTTCCCAAGGGCAGCCAAGAAGTGCGACTCTGTGCCATGCCCTGAACGTCTCTGGATAATTCACTTCAGAGGGCAGCCAATTTTCCCTTTGCCCATCAAAGACAGACGTTCGAGGAACTCTGCTGGCTCAGATGTTGAAAAGCTCTCTCCCTTTCACACTCGGCCAGACGAAGGGTGGCTAACCATGTAGGACATCAAAAGGTGTGTAACTGAACCCCAAAGCTCTGTCCTAAGAACCTCAAAGCTTGAAGGAGAGGGGGATTTAAAGCAGAAGAGTGGCAGGTAGATGTGGGTGCTGTTAGAACATACGGATGTAAGAAAGACCCTGCTGGATAAGGCCAAAGGTCCATCTACCTCCTTCCTAAAGAAGCACAGCGGGCTTGGAGGTTTAAAAAGGGGCACACTGTGATTCCCCTCTCCTCCCACCAACCCTCGCTGCATCCATCCACCACCACTACCACCACCATGCCCCTTCCCTCCACCAGCCATCTTTAGGGGGCAAAGGGGGGGGGACTTTCCCCTTGCCTGGTCACCCCCTCCCTGCAGTTACTGCCACTGCCCTGGCTTTTTAACAAATCAAAGTAAAAGGGGGGACTTTCTCCTCGTCCCCACTCCCCAGAGCTACTGCCGCTCCTCAAATTTTGCTGCCGAAGGCAGCTGTCTCCTCTGCCTCTGCATTAATCCACACCTGCTAGGTGGCCTATGGAGTCACGATGCCTATGGAGTCACATCTCCAACACATTTCCCCCCCTGCCCAATCCAAGGGTGGCTATGCCAGTGCATGTTCCTTCCACCATGCTGGTACTTCTGGTAGAGGTTGCAGCCTTGGTCATTTTGAAAGCAGTTGACTCAGTGGTGGCCCGTGAACACACCTCCAGGGAGGGGGTGGTGGTGGGAGGCACCTTTAAGAGTAAATTAATTTGGTGCTCCTCTCCACCACGGCATTAATCCACACCTGCTAGGTGGCCTATGGAGTCACATCTCCAACACATTTCCCCCCCTGCCCAATCCAAGGGTGGCTATGCCAGTGCATGTTCCTTCCACCATGCTGGTACTTCTGGTAGAGGTTGCAGCCTTGGTCTTTTTGAAAGCAGTTGACTCAGTGGTGGCCCGTGAACACACCTCCAGGGAGGGGGCGGTGGTGGGAGGCACCTTTAAGAGTAAATTAATTTGGGGCTCCTCTCCACCACGGCGGCACCTGAACGCTGTTCGGAACCGCAACGTGCCGCCAGCAGCCCCTACAGCGGGGAAGCGCCTCCGCCACTCACCTGGCCGCTGGCAGGGACTCGGCTCCGTTGAAGCCAAGTGAGTGGCAGAGGTGCTTCCCCGCCATAAGGGCAGCTGGGCGGCATGTTGCAGCTCCGAACAGAGGACAGGTGCCACCACGGCAGAGGTGAGCACTCTTAATTTACTCTTAAAGGTGCCTCCTGCCACCGCCCCTCAAGGGGCACGTTCACGGGCCGCCACTGAGTTGACCTGCACCTAAGTCTTCACACATGATGAGTCATGCACGTATAATCTGTGTACAATGTACATGACTGTTGATCTGCACAAGGGTACAGTTATCATGCATTACATTCACATTACATTCAGCTTCCATATTTTTATGTGTGCACAGTACAGATCTATACATTTTCAAGACACCCAGGCTGTGTGTTGAGCTAGAAAATGAAGGTGTGTACAGTCACTCACATAAAAAGGTGTATGTCTGTACAGACACAGCTGTACATGTGTACAAAAGAGACCTGTTCAGACATTTATGTTGTATAGGTGCTCAGGTCTCTATACTCAGGTACATGTTTTTGTGGGAAGAACTATATATTGCATTCATTTTAAGAATGAATCTGGATATCGGTACTCAAATGCAGGGTACCTGCATTTATACAATATAATGTGTGAATCACTGTACATGCAGACACATCTTAACATGTGTACAGTTTATACAGATTGTACGTGCACTGAACATAATGTGTATAGGGCTATTGTAACAAGTGAATAGCTCTCTAATGTAAGATGGTATTCAAAACAAGAAGAGATGATGGGATTTTGTTCCATTGTCAGGAAGAATTTATTTATGTCACCAGCAACAAAGGTTATGAATAGCAGAGTATGGTCACTCCAATGTACCTGTCAACATTTTCTGTTTACTTTGTACTTCTCTCTTGGCATGGGAAATGAAAATCAATGACTTCAGTTTCACTTAGTGGTGAATTGTTTGAATTTAAAACAACACTGGGGAACGTTTATTTGTTCTGAAACTACCACTTTCATTGTGTTTGCTTTCTTCAGGTTGGGGGGGGGAACACACATATATGTCTTTAAGTGTATCTGATTTGTTTCCTAATATACGAGTTTTACAGACATCCTCAAGCTCACTTTTAAGCTACAGATGAACCCAGCCAAGTCAAAACAGAAGCTGAAAGTGACCCAGTCCAACCATCTTCTTCTCTTCACTAAAGCTGATAATGTATCATCTTTGTGAACTAGTCCTACCTATCTGAAATTCTCACGAAAAGTACTGACAAATGTGGGCTAAAAGAAATAACTGTAATTGGTTGAAAAATGTAAGAAATGGATTGGCACCAGATCAGAGCCTTCTTAAGACAGGTAAAAATAAAGGGATGCTATCCTCGCATATAACTTCCTGACAGCAAGCTGGCAAGCCTTGCCCTGGTGTGGATGTGCTGCGAAGCATCACATTGCTGCACTCTCCATGGTTACAGCTTTTATAAAACAGGCAAATGCCATGGTTTTTTGGTGCATCATGTTGGAAATTCTCTGTGGTGAGATAATCCCTTTCTCATTATAGCAGAGTGCACAGAGGCACAACACAGCGGAATTTGGTTAGGCATGCGTGTATGCTGAGAGTAAAGTAACTTGGAGCCAGTTCATAGTTTCAAATCAATATATAAGGCATTTATTAAGGAACTCCATTCTAGATAGGAAAGTGAGGAGTTAGGATCTCTAATCTATCTATCTAGCTGGATGCAGATGGATTCTGCATCCTCTCTGCACATATGGTGCAGCAAGGTAGGAGGCCAGGTAGGAAGAGAGAGAGAAGGAAGGAAGTTGAATCCCCTAAGAGTAGCAATCTACATTTCAAAGGGATAGAATCAGAGCAGTGGAGAAGGGATGACCAATGTCTTGACTCTCTAGCCCTCTGACTTACTAATCTGTCCTCCACTGTCTGAGACAAGAGACAGCACAAAGTCCTTAAACTTCCAACACATCAGCCCTGAGGCAGTTCTTCTGGGTACTCGTGTGCTCTTGGGATGCTGTCCTCCTATGTGAATGCAGTGCCCCCTCCCACTTTTTTCTGCATGTTGTAATGCAAGGCCTCTCTATAAGCCTTTACTATTTTGGTTTTAGGCCCAGCTGAGCCTCAGAATAGGATTAAACGGGTTCCAGCACCCCCAGTCTTCTCCTCCCAAAGCTTCTTGCCTTCCTTCAGCTTCTGTTTGCCTCTCAGGCTTTCTCAAGAGTCTGGCAACAGCAACTTCATCATTGACTCTGCTATATACCATACCCTGACTTCCTGGCCCCGTCCCTCCCTCCCTCCTTTTTTCTGTTACCGCCTTTGCACGTAACAGAAAACCAGAGTTGAACGGGGCAGAGGTTGGATTTCGTGGTCATCCAAATGCATGCAATTGCGGCTCCATCTTAAAAGCAACCCGAGGTTTCCCTCCAGAAACTACAATTTGAACCTCTCTCCTTAAGAACATAAGAACAGCCCTGCTGGATCAGGCCCATGGCCCATCTAGTCTAGCATCCTGTTTCACACAGTGGCCCACCAGATGCCACTGGGACTGGGAGCCTACAGGCAGGAGATGAAGGCATGCCCTCTCTCCTGCGGTTACTCCCCTGCAACTGGTATTCAGAGGCATCCTGCCTCTGATGCTGGCGGTGGCCTATAGCCCTCTGACTAGTAGCTGTTGATAGACGTCTCCTCCATGAAGTTATCCAAACCCCTCTTAAAGCCATTCAGGTTGTTGTCTGTCACCACATCTTGTGGCAGAGAATAATAATTTCTCTCGATCCACTTTCTCCACACCATGCATGATTTTATAGACCTCTATCATGTCTGTTTTCTAAACTAAAGGTGTTGTAGCCTTGCCTCATAAAGAAGGTGCTCTAGTCCCTGATAATCTTGGTTGCCCTCTTCTGCACCTTTTCCAATTCTACGTCCTTTTTTAGATGTGGTGACCAGAATTGTACACAGCACTCCAGGTGTGGCCACACCATAGTTTTGTATAAGGGCATTATAATATTAGCAGTTTTATTTCCAATCCTCTTCCTAATGATCCCTAGCATGCACTGGCCTTTTTCATAACTGCTGCACATTGAGTCGACACTTTCAACGAGCTGTCCACCACGACCCCAAGTTCCCTCTCCTGGTCAGTCACCGACAGCTCAGATCCCATCAGTGTATACTTGAAGCTGGAGTTTTTCATCCCAATGTGCATCACTTTACACTTGCCAACACTGAACTACATTTGCTATTTTGCTGCCCACTCCCCCAGTTTGGAGAGATCCGTTTGGAGCTCCTCACAATCTATTTTGGATTTCACTACCCGAAAGAGTTTGGTATCATCTGCAAATCTGGCCATCTCGCTGCTTACTCCTTCTCTGATTGGCTGCCAGGGCTATCCTTCATGCCTGAAGGAAGCCCACACAGCCAGTTCCTCCTCCTTTCTGCAGTCTCCCTGACTTAGATTTTGATAGTCTGGGAGGCATGCGGGGTGGTTACGTGCGAAGGCAGCCTGTATGAGCTTCCTTTCCTTCAGTTGCCTTCTCATTATTCCCTTCTTTCATATTTAGCTGCCCTTGTTTACAGAGCAAGCCCTTTTCCAACCCACCCCAGCCACCAATTTCCCCCTGACCACATCCAGGTAAGTCCTTTGCTTGAGAAGCTCACTAAGGAGAGCTGGTCTTGTGATAGTAAGCATGACTTGTCCTCTTAGCCAAGCAGGGTCCACCCTGGTTGCATATGCATGGGAGACTACATGTTTGAGCACCGTAAGATACTCCACTTAGGAGATGGGGCCGCGTTGGGAAGAGCATAATAAGATTCCAAGTTCCCACCCTGGCAGCATCTCCAAGATAGGGCTGAGAGAGATTCCTGCCTGCAACCTTGGAGAAGCCACTGCCAGTCTGTGTAGACCAGGGGTTCTCAATGTTGGGTCCCCAGATGTTATTGGACTTCAACTCCCATAACCCCAGCCCCAGTGGCCTTTGGTTGGGGATTATGGGAATTGAAGTCCAACATCTGGGGACCCAACATTGAGAACCATTGGTGTAGACCATACTGAGCTGGATGGACCAGTGGTCTGACTCAACATATGGCAGCTTCCTATGTTCCTATGTTCCTAAATGTTAGAGCAGTCACAGGGAACAGGAAAAAAGCCCCATTCACATGTTATGTTCAAACACACATACAATCTAGTCCTCTTCAGATGTTATTAATCCTAAACATGAGTGCTGCTCATGAGGGTAAAAGCAGGGAGGAAGTCCCCCCCCCACCAGTCATTCATGCCCCAAGCCCGACAACCACACTTATGGTGCAGTTTGGCTGAATCATAATATCACATAAATGCAGTTGGGCAGTGGGATGCCCATTAATTGCACAACTGCATTTGTGCAACATTGCACTGAAGCTTTGGTGTGCAGCTTCATCACTGACACAGGGCAGGGCTCCGACCACCCACATTAAGCCATAGGGAGTGACTGTCCCCTGCTAACTGAGCACGGAGGCCCCTTTTAAACATGCTGATTCTCTTTGTTTAACAGGGGAGAGCAACTGGCCCTATCCATCCCCAGCACAGCATCCCTTCAGTGGCTGTTGCTGGTGTCAAAATCCCTGGAAATCAGTGGCTCCGCTATGAGTAATTGCTCATAGTAATTACTCCTAGTGTTAAGGAGTAATTCTTAAGAATCCACACAGGATGACATTTCCAGGATTGCTTTTTGCCATGGCACATAACATGGCTTCAGACTGATTTATATTGGTAGTGAGCATACATCCTGGGTAGATTTTGCTGCCGCCGCCACTTTGTCACGTAGAAAACATGACCCCGGAAGCAGAAGTGCAACTAGATAATTTTGGAGCCTGGACCTGAGGGTCTTAGGAGGCTCCCAGGCTCGGACTGGCCCACAAGGCAACTGGGCATATTCCTGGTGCGCCCTACCCATGTGGCGCCCCTGCGCCCCAACTCCCACCCTTAATTACTTATTCTGCTCTAAACCTGGCGCCCTCCCCACATACATTCCACCGCCCTCTCAGTGCCCCCAGTACAGCCCTGCCTCCTCCCCTGCAAATTAAGCACCATCATGCTCAGCTGTCCACACCACCCAGGACAGACTGAAGAGGACTTGGGGCTGTAGAGGGCCAGGACTTGGGCCCGGAAGTCCAGGGGTAAGAGCACCTCTGCCCGGAAGCACCCAAACCTGGGCAGGCTGTGAAAAGGCTTGAAGTTGAGCACTGCTAGACAGATCATGTGGCAATATAGCCTGATGCACCAGTCCAGGACCACTCTTTTCAACCATCTGTTTCAGATACCACCAAACGTCAACTTGCTTTTTTAAAAAGCTTACTCACATCCCACAATGCAAGACCTAACTGCAAACTCGCAGCACTTTATTATATGTTTCCAAGATGCAGGCTATAATTTTCTTTATTGCAGGATTCTCTTAAGATACACTACCCTGTGAAATTCAGACGGAGAGGTATTGTCCACAGCTTTAGGCTAGTTCCCAGAGCTTGGACGCTGCCCTTGGTCTGACTACTTTCATTCACATGCCAGCACCCGGGGTGATATTCCTGCTTATGGGTGCTTATTTCGAGCATGGCTACTCTCAAGGCTGAACAAGATATTTGGGGTAGACACATGCCTGAGAATCCCCATCACAGCTGCAAAATAGGTTGGGGAGGTCACAGTTTGCAGTGGGAAAGGGATGCTTACACTGTCCTCCATATGCTGCTTCGCCCCACTATTGTTTCCCCCAAGCACTTTCCCCAGGCATGTGGCAACCACCGGTCTAGAAATCAGCTGGGGGAAACTAGCTGATGGGGGCATGAAACCCTTTACCCCAGATGCACTGCAAAATCCTCCCCACTGCTTGTGGACTTACAGATATTCAACAGCGACCAGAGTTCCTCACTCCATTTCTGGCATTAAATGCCTCCACCAACTGCCACCATAGAGAGACCATCTTGCTCTGAAACGAGGAGAGGAGAGGAAGGAGAGAGAGAGATGCAGGCTAATGAGCTGCCACCATTTAGCTCCCATGTCTCAGCTGAAATCAAAGGCGCTCTTACCCCAGGACCTCGGGTCTGTAGTCCAGGGCCTCCACAGCCCCAGGGGCGGGGGGCATATCCCCTTTAGTCTGTCCCTGGTGGTGCTATTGCCCGGTGGAGCATGATGATGGAGCATGATGATGCGGGGGAGAGGAGGCCTCTAAAGGAAGACAGCTGGTCTTGTGGTAGCAAGCATGACTTGTACCCATAGCTAAGCAGGGTCTGCCCTGGTTGCATCTGAATGGGAGACTTGATGTGTGAGCACTGCAAGATATTCCCCTCAGGGGATGAAGCTGCTCTGGGAAGAGCAAAAGGTTCCAAGTTCCCTCCCTGGCTTCTCCAAAATAGGGCTCCAAGATAGAGAGATTCCTGCCTGCAAGCCACTGCCGGTCTGTGAAGACGATACTAAGCTAGATAGACCAATGGTCAGACTCAGTATATGGCAGTTTCCTATGTTCCTATGTTCCTAAAGGCCTTTAGGACCAGGCTCCAAAATTACCTAGATACACCTCTGGCTGAGATGGACCCTCCATCCCCAACTGCCACCACAAAGTGACCAAAAACCATCTTGCACTGAGGGGAGGAGAGAAGAATGAAGTGCTCAGCACATAAAGATCTAAAATGCCACTTGCTTACTCAAACTTTTATATAAACCTATCTGGGAGGTCTGCCTGAAAATCAGTATATAAAACACGAGCCCTTTGTTTCTAACTGAGCAAAGAGGCACATTTTAAAAGTGGTGATTCTCTTATATTTCGCAGGGGGAGAGCAACTGGCCCTATCCATCCCCAGCACAGCATCCCTCCAGAGCCTGTTGCTGTCTGTCTTATGTTTCTTTCTAGATTGTGAGCCCTTTGGGGACAGGGAGCCATTTTATTTATTCATTTATTTATATCTATGTAAACCACCTTGAGTTATCTTAAGTGGCACAGTGGGGAAATGCTTGACTAGCAAGCAGAAGGTTGCTGGTGGGAATCCCCACTGGTATGTTTCCCAGACTATGGGAAACACCTATATTGGGCAGCAGCAATATAGGAAGATGCTGAAAGGCACCATCTCAAATTGCAAGGGAGGAGGCAATGGTAAACCCCTCCCTGTATTCTACCAAAGAAAACTATAGAGCTCTGTGGGTGCCAGGAGTCAAAATTAACTTGACGGCACACTTTACTTTTAAACCACTTTGGGAACTTTTGTTGAAAAGCAGTATGTAAATACTTATTGTATTTGTATATAATGCCCCCTACCCCGCACAATAAACAAATAAATAATGGACTCAAATTTAACACTAAGCCATAATTAAACCATGTTTTCATGTTAACTAGCATGAGCCTTGGTCTCATACGCTTTCCCCTCCCTTTCCTGTGCAAGGGGAGGAAATTAGCACTGCAGCTTCTTGTTGAAGCTTAAAACAAGCCTCCGTTTTTCATTGGGCAGGTTCTCACAATCAAAACAGTGTTCGTTAGCCAGGAATCTGAGGTTCCCAAGAGGTGTGTGCTTCTGCAGAGCATTTCATGAGAACTCAGAAAATGTCAAGAATCTCAGCTTAGTGCTCTGTCAACCCAAGATGAAACCAACATCATCAAGCTAACTTCAGATCTTGATTACTAGTGTCAGCTTCATCTTGGGTTGGCATGGAGGCAGTCAGTCTGAGATTCCTTTTCTGAGTTCTCAAAACATCATGCTCCACAGAAGCACACGCCTCTCAGGAACCTCAGATTCCTAGCTAACAAAAATTGCTTGGATCATGAGAACCTGCCCATCATGTCTGAACCTGGCATTGTTCTAACACAGTTTGTTAACAAGCTACCATCAGTCCAACCATTCCCCTCTCTCAAAATCAAGACCAATGACAGGCCAGCCAGTGAAGGAACTGAGCAGAATGAGCTCTTCTGTGTTTTTGGTTCTCCTTGCTGTGGAATAATCTTACCTGTGCTCTTTTGTTTCAATTCCTCTCCCTTCTTGATTAAAACAGGAGAGGCAGCACTCTGGTAGGAGCTGGCAAATAACCTTATCACCTGCTACACCAGAAGGAACCCAAAGTGCTTATCCTGAACAGCATCTCCTGAGCTTCCCACTGACAGCCATCTTCAGTCTGTCAGATATGGGCCTGACAATTCTGAGACAGACATGCCACAACAATGCACAATACATACCTCCCCAATCCACCGCACCTACTTGCTTAACCCTTCCTCCTAAGCTGCAGCCTTCTCTAGGCATGAAGAACTTTAGGCAGAGCTGAGCTGAGGGGAATTGTCAGGACATGGAGGGCATGGGGTGGGGGGGAGAAAATAGGGGAACTTAACCCGACACTGAGGAGAGTCTGGCCATTGTGCCTTCCGCCCTGCCCACTGTCCCAACATGAGTTTGGCGATGGTGCCGCTGCAGTCAGTCTGGGCCAAGAATGGCCCAGACAAGGAACAGCAGCCAGGCTTCTGAGTGGGGTTGAGGTCTCGCAAGGTTTCCGGGGACTCTCGTGAGATCTCATGATGAGATCTCGTTTTGGCCCAAGATCTTGCAAGATTTTTCAGAGCTGTTGGGATCTATTTAAGGATGGACTGGCTGATGATGAGGGGTACCATGAAAGGTCTGACCAAGCAAGTGCCAAATGACTCTGTGTGAGTAAGGAGCACTACTTGGGAATTTGAGTATAACCAAACTCCTTTGTTGGTGTTACTGAAACTTCTGAGGCCTGTCTGAAAGAAGCTAGAGTTCCCCTTTTTCTTGCAGCCGGGTGCTTGCAGGCCTGACAGAAATCTATATCAATATTCATACATCACCTTTAAAATATTCAAATTTTGCCATTCTAGTAGTCAATGCAAGATTTCAGATCTGAATTCATATTCTGGATGTGAAATTTTACCTCAAATTTATCTTAAAAATCAAGTGCTGAAGACTTCTTGGCATTCCGTGCTTTGATTTTAGTAGGTATCAAATCTGAAATCTCACAAGCTGTCAACTGTTTGATATAACAGGTTATTTTTCAAATGCTGTCAAATGCTAAATTTCATTCAATGTGAACACTGTCCACTGGGGAAAAAATTGAACCTAATATGATGTGAAAAGATAGGACAACAGTAGCATTTATCAGTGACAGTGGATTCATATGCAGAAGTAATCTCTTGATGTTGCAGTCAGTAAGTAATGAGAATGTATGCTCAGTTCAAATACATATGACAGAATTTTTTTTTTTTTTTTGCAGAGACAAGTGCTGTGCTCATGGACAGTCTTCCTGTGATTAAAAAAAAGTGCTGGTTTCCTGACCATGAACACAGCATTTGCCATGTTCAGAGACAAATGCTGTTAACAGTGAACAGAGGGGATTCGGCTTCTGATCATATCAGCACAGGGGCAGGGCTTCAGAGCATGCTTTCAGAGATGTTTTTATTATATCTGACTGAATTAAAAGTGTGGGTGAACACTGTTGACTTCAGCTGGTGTCTGAATACCTTAGAAAGTGATCCAGGTGAATGGACATTGCTGGATGCAATTACAGAATGGAGGAAGTTCAGGCAAGGTGCCACAGCCGGAAAGGCCCCGTTCCCTAGTTGGCACTGAACTCAGAAGTTCAGATGTGAGCCGTCTGAGCAGATGCGAAATGCTCTGTGTAAGCACGAGGATTCCTCTTCATCCTCACAGCACATTCTATAGCTTCTAGAATAGGGATAGGCAACCTTGGCTCTCTAGCTGTTGTTGAACCACAACTGCCATAAATTGTGGACAAGAGCTGTTCAGTCAGGGTTAGCATGAGAAAATTCGCGACATTGATCGGCCAGGACGATTGCGACATTGCAGTCCAGTTTGAATCCGATGGGCAATATGGTGGGTGGATTTGATGAGTTACATTTCAGCAAATAATGCACCCTGGGAAGGCTTTTAATGGTGTCCTGGCCAATCAATGTCACCCTGTAGAGTATCACCTTAATGAATTTTGTTGCAGGAGATCCCTGCAACCTTCACATATTGTAAAGCCAAGAGTAGTTACAGATACAGTTAGTGTGAAGTAAACGTCTGGAGAGCTCTTCTTGGGCTGAGCAATTCGTGGCAAGCCTGGTGTTCCATTGTATTCACCACTGACGGAGGCAAATGGGCTGCTCCTTTCTGCACTAGCTGCATACCAGCAGAACCCTGGCGCTTCTGGGAAGGGCTTGGTTGGGCCCAGCACCTCCCTTCTTTCTTCCCCCAAGTGTTAATTAAAGAGAAAGTCTCTGGGATTAGCTGGTAAGGGCTGATCTCTGAATAGGATAGCATTTCACATTGATTATTAAACTGCTGCCTTTGTGAAACAAATCCCCATATTCAAAGACAACTTTGATATTTAAAGCTGCCTTGCAAACTTCAAAATCTGGGGCTGATTTTATAGAGGCCTATAAATAGCCATTTGACCATTTACAGAAGAACCTTCAGCCTTTTCATTTCCTACTCTCAAGTTTACGACGTGTGAAACTTGCAGTGAATACCAGGGACAAAAGATGCAAACGTGGCCCCTTAAAAGGAGAAAAGCAATTCTCCTGAGGTACATTAAAAAAAAACAAAAACTCCAAAGAAGGAAAATGAATTTTATTTGTCTGTGAAATAATTAGTGGATGTTAAATAATATGCACCAAAGACTACTTTGTCCATTTGATGTGTGCACATGACCTCGTGAACAGGATTGTGTGGACCAGTGGAGCAAAGTCAAGATCCAGCCAGCGCAGTGTGCAAAGGCTGGCTAGGGGAGGAAAGGTCGGGCTCAGGGTTGGGGCAGGGCAGGTGGGGGGGAGGGAGGGGGTAAACAGGGAAAGATGTATGTAAAATACTATATGAGGGATGATGGGAGTTGTAGTCCAACATATGCAGGAGGCCAAGATTGTACATCCTAGCCACAGAAGAACAAAGGACAGTTAATTCAATCATAGTGTGGTGGATATATAAACCAGAGATTCCCAAACTTGAGTCTCCAGATTTGCTTGACTACAACTCCCATCATCCACATCCCCAATGGCCTTTGGCTATTGTGACTGGGAATGGCGGGAGTTGTAATCCAACAACATCTGGAGACCCAAGGTTGGGACAGCTGGTCTAAACTGTTGCATGGCCTTTCAGAACCTCTTCCTTGACAGCCTTCCTGCTGCTGAGAGGCTCTGTAGTTCAGTGCTATAGCACATAGCAAGCATGAATTGCCCCTTTTGCAAAGCAGGGTTCCACTTGGTTTGCATTTGGATGGGTGACAGTGACTACATGTGAGTACTGTGTGCTGTGAGATACTCCCTTTAGGGAATGAATCTATTCACACAACAGGAGGAGAGACTGGTGGGCAGGGAGAAGGCTGCACTGAATTTACCTTCCTCCGAGATGATCTCCTTGCTCTCTCTGCTGCCTCCTGGCTGCATGGCTTGGCCGCACAAATGAGCAGCCACACATGAGCAGCCACATGGGAACCACGTGGCTTTCCAGAGGAAGGGACAGTGTGGGCCTCTGGGAATCCCACAATGCACCGTGTGATGAGTGCAGTGCATTGGGTTTTCCCCCCCATCAGATGGACACTCTAGGCAGCCATCTTTGTGTCTACTCAGGATGCAAGCAGCCCAAGCAAACACATGATCCTGGCTGCTGGATTAAGGGTGCACCTGCACCCTTAACCCTGCCTAAATGCCAGGTCAAAACGTTGGGTTAGGTGCTGTGGCAGTGCCGGGATTTACCTCGATCCCAGTGCTGCACACGAGGATTGTGTAGCCTGGGTTCGAACAGCCTTGGAATTGGACCAATGGTATAACCTGGTATTAGACAGCTTCCTATATGTTCCTATGAGCTTTCTATGAGATTGGCTGCAGACTGTCAGAGAAGACATTACGGGGTTAAATGGCTAGTAATTGGGTCAGTATAAGGCATCTCCTTAAGACTTCTACATGCAAAGTACGTGTTGACTTTTTCCTGCAGATGTCTTTTGAATGTGGTGGGGACAAGCAGTATTTCCCCCCATCTCAATTGTGGAATGCAAAGGATGCCTATTCCTAAGAAGTGGGAAAGCCAATTTCCTGAGCGCTTGCTGTTCAAAAAACGGAGTCAAGAGACACAGCGCCAAATCCCAGGGTTATGGGCAGTCCTGTCTCTTTCCTGCGCCTAGCAGATCACAGCAAGCTTCCTTACCACAAACTCTGCCTGGAGCAGCTGCCATGGCAACACATGAATTGCCTCCCTGTTCTGTAGTGCGAGGGCACCACAAGGCTAATACCCCATGGATTTAGAAGGAACTGACCTGCTATGCATTATAGAGACCTGGTTGGAGGGGGCTAGTGGTCCAGTTGGTCCCAGCTTCTCCCAGCAGGATACTCTGTGGTGGAGCAGGTGAGATGATGTGGGCGGGTTGGTGGTGTGGCTGTGGTCTACAAGAACACTATTTCCCTTACCAGGATCCCTATCAGGGAATTGGCCCATATTGAATGTCTGTACCTGCCTAAGTCTAGGGACCAAGGATAGACTGGGGCTACTATTAGTGTACAGATCACCCCGTTGTTCAATGGAGTCCCAAACTGAACTGACGGACCTTATTGCAGGGTTGATGTTGGATGTCATGAATGGGCCACCATCTGGTTAAGGTGGGACTTGCAGCCACAACCCACCTCTGCAGGGATGAAGAAGCCATTAGGTTGGTCCGCCCGAAAAGCTTATTGGATCCAATAGGATCCCAAGAAGTCTGCTGATCCTGCTGATCCTTTTGAATCTCTTGGTGGCTTTTTATACCATCAACCATGGTATCCTTCTGTGTTAGAACATAAGAACAGCCCTGCTGGATCAGGCCCAAGGCCCATCTAGTCCAGCATCCTGTTTCACACGGTGGACCACCAGGTGTTGCCTGAGGAAGGTGGGATTGGGTGGCACTGTTTTACAGTGGTTCCATTCCTACCTCTCGGGGGGATTCCAGGTGGTGTCACTTGGAAACTGTTGCTCTGTAAAGCTAGAGTTACTGTATGGAGTTCCACAAGGCTCCAAGGCTCCATACTATCTCCTATACTCTTTAACAGCTACATGAAACTGCTGGGAAAGATAATCAGGAAGTTTGGTGCAAGGTGTTATTAATAAGCTGATGACACCCAAATCTATTTCTCACTATCAGCTTTATCAGGAAATGGCATAAGTTCCTCAAATGCCTGCTTGGAGGCAGCAATGGGCTGGATGAGGGATATTATTATTATTATTATTATTATTATTACTACATTTATATCCTGCTCTTCCACCAAGGAGCCCAGAGCGGTGTACTACATACTTGAGTTTCTCTTTCACAACAACCCTGTGAAGTAGGTTAGGCTGAGAGAGAAGTAACTGGCCCAGAGTCACCCAGCTAGTTTCATGGCTGAATGGGGATTTGAACTCAGGTCTCCCCGGTCCTAGTCCAGCACTCTAACCACTACACCACGCTGGATAATAAACTGACACTGAATCCAAATAAGAAGGAAGTACTGATAGTAGGGGGGGGGGTCAAGAACTAAGATGGTTTAGATCTGCCTGTTTTGGATGGGGTTACATTCCCTCTGAAAGATCGGGTATGTAGCGTGGGAGAGCTCCTGGATCTGAAACTCTTTCTGGTTTCTCAGGTTGAGGCAGTGACCAGGAGCGCTGTTTATCATATGGTCCTAGTGTGTATGTTTTTAAACTTTTAATTAGATGTATATTTTTATATTTCAAATTAAGGAAAGGTGGTAAAAAACATTAAAAATAAGAACATAAGAGTGGCCCTGCTGGATCAGGCCCAAGGCCCATCTAGTCCAGCATCCTGTTTCACTCAGTGGCCCACCAGATGCCACTGGAAGCCCACAGGCAGGAGTTGAGGGCATGCCCTCACTCCTGCTGTTACTCCCCTGCAACTGGTATTCAGAGGTATCCTGCCTCTGAGGTGGCCTATAGCCCTCAGACTAGTAGCCATTGACAATGAAGGAGGCTCGGTTGTCGTGCACACGGGACAGGGCCTTCTCTGATGCTGCCCCAGACTCTGGAATGCTCTCCAGGTGGTTATTCGCTCCTCAGTCTCCATCACAGCTTTTAGAAAGCATGTTAAATCTTGGCTTCTTACCCAGGCTTTTATATGATCGTCTCTGTTGCTGCTCTCTGTACTTTGTATTTTGTATTGTTTTTATGCTTGTGTTTTAAATTTTTTAATCTTAATCTTAATCTTAATTTTTTTAAATTTTTAATTTAAAAATTTGTTTTATATTTTTAGCTTAATATTTTAATTGTGTCATTTTTACAATCTTGTTTTTAAATTCTACTGTAAACCACCTTGGGATTGTTTTAATGAAAGGTGGTATATAAATTTAAGAATTTTAAAAAATGAAGTTATCCAAACCCTTTTTAAAGCCATCCAGGTTGTTGGCTGTCACCACATCTTGTGGCAGAGAATTCCACAAGTTGATTATGTGTTGTTTGAAAAAGTATTTCCCTTTGTTGGTCTTAAATATATTGGCAACCAGTTTCATGGGATGCCCCTAGTTCTAGAGTTATGTGAAAGGGAGAACAAAATTTCTCTATCCACTTTCTCTATACCATGCATGATTTTATAGACCCCTACCATGTCTCCCTGCAGTCAACTTTTTTTCTAAACTAAAAAGCCCCAGGTGTTGTAGCCTTGCCTCATAAGAAAGGTGCTCTAGGCCCCGATCATCTTGGTTGCCCTCTTCTGCACCTTTTCCAGTTCTACAATGTCTTTCTTTAGGTGTGGTGACCAGACTTGAACATGGTACTCCAAATGTGGCCACACTATTGTTTTGTAGTCCAGGTATACTATGTTAACCGGATCACCTTTATCCACACACCTGTTAGCACTCTCAAAGAACTCCAAAAGGTTTGTGAGGCAAGATTTACCTTTGCAGAAGCCATGTCGGTTTTCCCCCAGCAGGGCCTGTTCTTCTAAGTACTTTACAATTTTGTCCTTGAGAATGCTTTCCATCAGTTTGCCTGGAACAGACATTAAGCTAACTGGCCTGTAATTTCCCAGATTGCCCTTGGATCCCTTTTTGAAAATCGGTGTTACATTTGCTACTTTCCAGTTCTCCAGTACAAAACCTGATTGTAGGGATAAGTTATATGTTCTTGCAAGGAGGTCAGCAATTTCACATTTGAGTTCTTTAAGGACTCTGGGATGGATGCCGTCTAGCCCTGGCAATTTGCTAGTTTTTAATTTTTTCAGACACTTCTATCTGACTCAGTTCTTTCACCTCCATCCCTGAGAAGCCTGGTTCAGAAAAAGGTAAATGCTCAGTATATGCTCAGTATCCTCTGCAGTGAAGACAGGTGCAAAGAACTCATTTAGCTTCTTTGCAACCTCCATATCCTCCTTAATAATCCTTCATAATCCCTTTCACTCCCTCATTGTGTAATGGTCCAACCACCTCCCTGGCAGGTAGGTAAGTAAGTAATTAAGTAAGTAAGTAAGTAAATATAATCAATAATTGTCTATTGTTTGTTTTATTTTTCAATTGTAACTTGGATTGTGTACACCATACACACATACAGATACACATGTACATACATATACATATGATAACCACACAAATAAATAAATGTAGTCATAAACCAAATGAAGGTTATCATTCGTGAGGTTATTATTATGGTTAAGCAGTATATCCAGTTGATGGACAGACTGATGCCATTCTGATGCCATCAGAAAGTCTCCGAATACCTAAACCAAATTTCAGTTTATTGACAATTGACTTACTGCAGAGCATATTATGGGCCACCACCAATATGGAGAGAACATAGGCATATCTAGGGAAAATAGCGCCTAGGGCAAGCACTGAAATGGCGCCCCCTATCCAAACATCTGACACCCATCTTTCAGGTAACTTTAACATAATATCAGCTGAAAAATACAAGTCAAGCTCCTTAATCTTTTAATATTTAAAAAAATATTTAGCAGTGGACATAGCCAGACCAAAAAAATGCCAGAAAATGACAAATTTCAGTATGCTGGGGCTCATGGAATACCTCAATACTATGTGGAGGTGTACTTGGAAAACTAAACAGAAGTGCCTGTCTAATGCTCTACTATGCATTGTAGCATCAATATTACATAAGTTTTAAAAATCAATGGAGAATTTGACTTTTCCCAGATACTCTGAAAATAATTAAAGGATATGCAGAGTAAACTGTGTCACTGCTTGGAATATATTCTAGTATTTCAGAAAGACAGTTAAAATGAGAGAAAGAGAGCAAGAAACTCCCAGTGGGTCTTAATACTAAGGATTTCACACTGATTCAAAGACAAACTCACCATTAATAGTCGTATTATTAAGACATCACATTTAACTCACTTATCACAAGAAGCAAAGTAGAGCAAATGAATACAATCCTAGCTCATAAGCTTCAGCTCAGTATTCACAAACCCTGATTGGTTTAGGTATTCTGTACATCGTGCCAAACTAAATATGTGTACAGTGACTTATATTAATTTAATTTAATTTTTTTTTAATTTGTAGCCCCTTCAGGGGGCTTCCGAAAGGCTGTGGGGGGGTGTCTGCAAAAGTTCCCCCTCCCCCTGCTGGCCTCTAGAGCCTCGCAGGAACCATTTGAGCATGTGCAGTGGCCATTTTTTAAAATATTTTTTTAAATGGCCGCTGAAAACAAAATGGCCACTGTACATGCTCAAATGGCCTCTGTGAGGCCTAGCATGGCCTAGAGCCTCACAGAGGCCATTAGAGCATGCGTGGTGGCCATTTTGTTTTGGTGGCCATTTATTATTATTATTATTATTATTATTATTATTATTATTATTATTATTATTTTATTTTTAAAAATGGTGCCCCCCTTCAAGTGGCACCTGGGGCACGTGCCCTGCTTGCCCCACCCTTGATACGCCCCTGGTAGAGAATGGCATGCCACTTGATCAAAGCTAAAAAATCGTCCAAGTTTTGATGTTCTAACCTTGAGTTTTGTGACTAAGGAATGAAACACTTTCCAATATGTCCAGCTAAATTTTCTTTAGCAAATATAAAAACATGGTGTCATATTGTTTTTGTGCAGATACTTTGGCATCCCTGGGGAAGCAGGGTTTTCCTTTCTGGTCCTTATTAAACAAGTATGTCAGGGTAATAGTGGCTGTAATTGCAACCAGCTCTGATTACTGGCTAACTTGACTTTTGGTAATGCGTTCGAAAGTATAGGTCCTCTTACAAACACTGGTAGAAAGTCGCTTGCGCCAGGTGGTGTGACACGGGTGACAACATTCTTCAGCAAAAAAAGTACTGGGTTGCACTTTGCAAGGTTTTTTTAAAATGAACACAGAGACAGAGCTTCAAATTTCATTTTCAGTTTCTTAGTTTGCTTTTGAGTCTGTTGACATCTCACTTTCCTGTCCTCTTGCTGAATCCTGTTAAGACATGCCTGTTCTACTTCACATGTTACTTTATCAGGCATTAAGCCCTTTCACACTATCATCTGGGGTTGATTTGGGGAAGCAAAGAGCCCACACTCAGATCCCCATACATGATCAGAGGCTCCATGTGTCTCTGCAAACACCCCACAGATGAGTGATGTCAGGACAGGGAAACAACGCTGGTCTGCTTGTGGTCCTCTTTATCACAGAGTCCTAAGTCCAAAGATGGTCACTCTATGATAAAAATGGGGTATGTTTTCATCGCTGATCTCTGCACACGACTGCTTGTGTCAGGTACAGGGGTTTGTTGTTTTCACAAACTTGGTTTAAGACCTGGGGATAAAAGTGAGGATATCCTGTTGTGTGCAAGCTGGATTTGCAGGCATTGTGTGGGTTCACATGTACCTGCAAACCTGGGCTACATGCCTGCTAGCGCCTTCCTGATACTCATGTATATGACCTTATTGTCAGAATAATCTTAATCTGGGAATGAACACTTTTGTCAGTAGTTCTCATCCTTGGGTCCCTGTGCTGTTAGACTACAACTCCCAGTCTCAATTTAATGAAATGTTGTTGGACTGCAACTTCCGAGATCCTTGTGCTTGGCGGGTGTTAGGAGTTGTTGTTCAGTCGTAGTTTGACAACATCTGGGGACTAGGGATGTGCACGAACCATCAGTCAGGCAGTTTGGCGGTGGGAGGGGTTACCTTTAAGGAGCAGGGAGGGTGCTCTTTTCCCCGTCACCACTTCTCCCCCACCAGCACTGGCATCAAAACCACTGGGGCAGGGCTGCTGTGCACCTTCTTGCAGGCCCAGTCAGCATCAAACCGTAAGTGCCCAACTTGCGCCAGCGGTTTTGGTGGCAGCGTCAGTGGGGAAAATGTGGGTGGGTGGGTTAAGTGCACCCTCCCTGCTCCTAAAGGTAACCCCCTGCAGCCAAACGCCAAACCGGTCCGAACGCCAGACCTCTGCACTCGGTTTGGTGGTCTGGAAAGGGACTGCCAAACCAGTTCGTGCACATCCCTACTGGGGATCCATCGTTGGGAATCCCGGACCTACATGACAGTTTTGCATTGGGTAGTACCCATATTAGGAATCTGTTGTCAAATATATTCCAGACAATGACAAAAACTGGGAGTTTAACAGACACGTACCCAGCAACTTGGGCTCATTCACACAACTCTAACCATGGTTGGAGGAGTGCCAGGGTAGGAGATCTCCCAAATTGGTGGTTGTGTGATTGAAATGATCAAGGTAGGAGAAAGGGAGAGTGATCATGTGGGAGATGGGTAGGACAGCTTTTCATCCAGCCTTGATAAAACGCTGGGGACAGAATGTGGGTTGGCCATGCCAGTCCTACCAATTCCCACCTTCCATACAGTCACTCTCCTCTCCTCCTACCTTGATGTTTGCATTCACATGACCACTAATCAGGAGTGTACATGGATCTCCTATCCCAACTGGGCACTTCTCCAACCCTGTGTGAACGATCCCCTCAATTTTGTTGATCTCACATGCAAGAGCTCTGATGCACTCATGGAACTCTGCACATGCTGGGACTCTCCCCTTTCTCTTCTTATTGAGAAAATCTTTGTACATGTACTGAGTTTATGTGTGCAGAGCATTCTCCAAGAGAACAGTGTAATCCCTGCTCACACAGAGCTTCCTGTGTCGATTGGATCCCCCATAAAGCTTCAGATTAACATTTAACTTTTCTCAGTACAAATATTGGTGAGAGAGAAAAAATTGCTCTCTTTCAGTTTGCCGGCATATTTTGATATCAAATATCTGATATCCATTTTGATAGCAATAGCCTAATTGTCAGTACTCGATGTTGGTATTTGGCATATGAATGAGAATGATGATGGATCCATATGCCACAAACAAAGCAGTGTTATACATCAGGTCTGACAGAAAAGGTATCCATCCCTGTGCATTTGAAGTTGCTGAATATGGCTGGTTTTCACTCTCAGGATGATGGTGCCACCTTCTTGTCAAAGATGATACTAGCAATTTCTGGGGGGAGAAATCCCTACAACTCTGAGATTCTACAAAGAATCCTTGTATCTGCCCTTTTAGAATTTAGCATAGATTTCTGGAGGATGGAACAGAAGGCAGTTAATACGAAGCTGATGTACTTCTTAATGTCCCCTGGCTAGTAAATCTTCCTATGCTTCCTGGTCAGTAATGCAACAAGGTATCTCTGCCTATTTCTTTCTGCATAATATTCTGTATTTCTGTTAGCAGTTTTTCCTACTGAGAGAGGAAGCAAGAGAGACACAAAGATTGTACTTTTAACTTGCTCCAATTATTTCAAGCAAATTCAGCAGTTCACACAGCAAAATATACTACAGAAGATCATTAAGATTTTTTTTTCTGGGTTTATATCTTCTTTTTTTAAGGGTTTGAAATAAACTAGCTTTCGTTAATCTAAGTGGATTCCTTCTGCATTCAATTTCAATCAGCCGGTAAGCAAATGAACTCTCATTAAAGACAAAAATAAAAACAAGCAATTTCATAGTTCTGGAAAAGCCAAGCCAATTTTGGTTTGGAATAAAATATTTAATAGATCTTTATAATTGTTTATATGTTTCTTTTTAAAAAGTGGTTATTTGATGGTCTTGTAGCATGTTGCAATGAACACAAGATGATGAATGCCATTAAACGTACTATAAGTAAATTGGAAACTGAGATAAAACAACCCAAACGTACAACCACTGCATAGCTGACTAATCCAGAAAACCACTTTAATCAGTGTATGTATGTGCTGCAACTAATGATATAAGCATTGCCAACTTGGTATAAGTAGCTTTGCTGCTTGTTCTTCAATTTAATGTGGGTAGCACTGAGATTTGTATTTCAATTAATAGAAGAGGTTTCACACAGGAAAAGTGAGGTGTTGTTGGCGATTTTTGATGACCCCCCCCCCTGCTGCCCCCTTTATCCCAAAAATCTGTTGCTGAGGGTTTCCCAGTCCTCAGGGGAAATCCTCAGGGAAAGCGGAATGCTGAGGGAAAGGGAGGATAGGCAAAAATTGCCACTTTCCCCTTGTATGAGCAGAATGTCTTGCATTTGCGGAAGTCCTAGTTTGGATGCTGCACACTAGGGAGGTTTGCATGATCAGTACTTGAACATAAGAACAGCCCTGCTGGATCGGGCCCAAGGCCCATCTAGTCCAGCATCCTGTTTCGCACAGTGGCCCACCTGATGCTTCTGGAAGCCACAGGCAGGAGTTGAGGGCATGCCCTCTCTCCTGCTGTTACTCCCCTGCAACTGTTACTCAGAGGCATCCTGCCTTTGAGGCTGGAGGTGGCCTTTAGCCTTCCATCTAGTAGCCAATGATAGACCTCTCCTCCATGAAGTTATCCAAACCCTTCTTAAAGCCATCCAGGTTGTTGGTTGTCACCACATCTCGTGGCAGAGAATTCCACAAGTTGATTATGAGTTGTTTGAGAGGCATCCTACCCAAGTGTGGGATGCTCCTGTTTACTGATCATATGTATGTAATAAATAAGGTGTTGGGCAGGAAGTGATTGAGCTCTTTCTCACGGCCAGGGCTACACAGTTTGTGGGGAGGAAGCCCTAAAGAGCTTCCATCCCCACAGAAGATCCATCTGATGCCCCTGGGTGGGCGGATCACCCGCCCAGATAAGCACTGACTCCTGCCGGTAGCTCCAAAGGTTGGGGTGCTGGGACGTGCTGCCCCGTGTCACCCCGCCCCGCCCCCCTGAACTCCAATAATGCACTGTGCATGTGTGCGGTGCATTATGGGGATCCCCCTCCCCTCCCCGAGTCCGCCAGCCACAGCTGCAAGCAGCCACAGCTGACACACGGCCACAAAAATGGGGTTAAATCAGTGCTCACTCCCTTAACCTCATTTTCAAAGGTGGCTCTGTAGGCGGGTTTGCCGCCATGGCCAACCCATGGCCAACCCGCCTACAGGTTTGCCACTTCACAAACATGTGCAAATACTGGGAGGTTCACACATACGTTCACACACTGGGCTGTGCTCCCTTTGTCCGGTTTTGCAAGTGCGTTTGAATAGCCTCTTAGTATGGTATGCGGTAGTTGGATAGGAGGCCTTTGCCTCCTGCCTCATTTAAGAGCTGGGTCTAGCTGCTGGGTAGGATAGAGCTCTTCTGTCTCTATGCTGCTTAGCAGATGATCATTCCCCCCCGCCGCCATTTTTTACACATGATCGGTAAATTGGAGTAGGCACAGCTCCCAAACCATATGTCAAATGCTTTTGACATGTATACTTTCTTATCAGTAGACATCTTAATAAATAGTTTATGCATTCCCGCTCTCAACATGCCTTCATGCCATCGCTCAGGGCTTCTCAAACTGGAGTCCCCAGATGTTGTTAGACTACAACTCCCATCATTCTCAAACACAATGGCCTGTGCTTGGGAATGATGGGTGTTGTAGTTCAGCAACAGCTGGCAACCCAATAGCTTATACTCCTCCTAAATCTCCACCAGGGAGACTGTTCTCATGACCAGCCTAACCCAGCCTGGGGCAGCCCAGCCTGGGTTAGGCTGGTTGTGAGAAGCAGTGGGATCCTCATGGATCCCGCTGCCTGCCTAGCCTTCCTAAATAACCCAGCTGCTAGCCGATGTTCAGGGTGTGCTCACACCCTTAACCTGGCTGCCGGGTGTTGTGTGTCTACTTGGTTCAACCCAAGGTGACACAGAGATGGGCCTGTCTGATGAGGGAATCCCCCAATGCAACGTGCCACACGGTGCACTGTGGGATGCTTGGAGGCCAGAACTAGTTTTGGCCCTGGATCCCTCTGCTTTACAGAGCAGGGATGCCCATGTGGGAGCACTCAGTGAGCACCCACCACCTTCTCCTTGCTCGTCTGTGGGGAAAGTAAGGTCTACCCTGCCTTCCCCAGCCCCGCCTACCTGCGTACCCTGGCTTAATCATGAGAACTGCCTCAAAGCTTTTACAGTACAGGCTAGTTTCACAGCCAAACCCTACCCTTTATCATATAAACTATTTGTAGTAAAGGTGGATGCATCATCTCCAGGGACAACTCTACATCACAACAATACAGTCATCTGTGAGCCTCCACTGGTCCCATATTCATACTAGACTTGGCATGAATGTGCCCCAAAAGATTCTGTGAAGATTCTCAGGGGGAGAATATGAGGCAGAAAATTCTGAGAATTTTCTTTTGCACTTTAGAATACTTTTTGAATATTCACCAAATAATTCTCACACTATCATTTCCAAAAATGATGTTTTCTCAAATAAGGAATGAGCCCTTATTTCAGGCTTATTTTCAAGTTCCTTGGGGGAAAGAAACAGAGAGGATAGTCCTAGACTAAACTGATCTTTACATTTGAATGACTTAAGGTAGAGAGTCTTGGATTAGCCTTTAGAATTTATTAATCTTTCTTTGTATACTACCAAAGCATATCTTTCAAACAAGTTGAGACATCTGGTTGCTCTTTAATATCTCCCTGTCTCCACAGCACCAAAACATAAACTCCTAAGAAATCCTTTTGTTTTGTTAAGAGCAAGCATTATAGGTGCTTGGAACAACTTGGAATTGCAAATTAATAAAGTCCTGAGTTTAGGCCCCTAGACTCAGATAATCCAGACTTTTCTTCCTTGCCCTTCCCAAAATGTTATTTTGTTGATTAAGTAGACTCTGTCACTTATGCAGCATCTAAAATCAAAAACAAAAAACACAACAACAACACCCAAATCTCTGTTGATTGTCTCCCCGCCCCCGCGCCCCCCCCACCTCCAAAAGTATGCTCTGTAAGTATTCTGAGCTCTGAAATTGTTACAATGCTCTCAAGGAGTCATCTATGGATAGAGACACAAATCTGAATTATTCCTGAGAGAAAAAATCCAAGAGGTTATAATTGGGGGATTTGAAGAATAATTCTCTGAAATATTCTCATCTCTGCTGGGTGAGGAATAACTGAATAAATCTACTACTACTACAATATTTATATACCGCTTGTCAACCAAAGTGCTCAAAGCAGTTTACATAGAAAAATAAATAATATATTAAAAAGATGGTCCCCTGACCCCAAAGGGCTCACAAGCTAAAAAGAAACATAAGGCACATACCAGCAACAGCCACTGGAGGGAAGCTGTTATGGGGTTCGATAGGGCCAGTCACTCTCCCCCTGCTAAATATAAGAGAATCACCACTTTGAAAGATGCTGAATTGGAGAATATTTTTACCAAGTCTAGTTCATACCATCTACAAACTGGCTGAGCAAGGGACCAGCCAATCATCTAAATGTTAGTTTGCTCATTTGCATCACTCACAAGTGTCATTTACTCATAAAAATAATGTTGTCACACTGTGAGCCCCAAGTGAATGGATCTCAAATGTGGCGATTTCTGTCATCCTAAAAGCATATAGAGATCAAGACTCATGATAACTTGAATCATGAGATACACAAGTTACATGTGTCACTGTGAATAGACAGTTTCTGTGAATCCAGAAAACAACCAAAATCAAAATGTAACGTCTTGGTATTCATGATATCAATATTTAATCAGAAAATGGGCATTTTACGTGTACATACTAGGTGCAATCACACGATATCTGTTTGACAAGGTTAGAAGGTTTGGGCAGCACTGTTCCAAATCAGGAAAGACACGTGCATTTTCAAACAGCACATGCCACTATTGATTATGTTACTGTGGCAACTCCACTGATAATTAAACAAAGGGTCCTGATGTCTCCATAGTGAAAAAGGTACATTTCATTGAATGGGCTTTCACTGGAAGATCTCAAGTGGACTAAGAAACTCAAAGGTTGAGAGAGAGAGAGAGAGAGAGAGAGAATCAATGGCAGCATGAATGCAGAGATCATCTCTTGATTGCTGAGATTTTATTGAACACAACATTTATGCTTCGGAGCACCAAACCGTGAATACTGAATGTTGAACTGCTATCATATGAAATAAGGGGAAATGACTTCTTGCAGTGAGAAAATCATACACCAGCCTTCTATCACATTGTCAAATGTGTTGATTCCTTCTGTCCTCTTCTCCCAGGTGCAGTACTTCAAAAGCAGACAAGCAAGTTATCTGCTCCCTGACTCATTCCCCCCACCATACTTTTAATTTTTAATTTTTGCAGAAATGTCCAAAAGAGAAGAAATTACAAAAACCAACAGATAAACCTAAAGAGATTCTAGAGCAAGGATAGGCAAGCTTGGTTCTCCAGCTGTTTGTTGAACTACAACTCCCATCATCTCCAGCCACAATTTATTGTGGCAGGGAATGATGGGAGTTATCATTGTAGTTCAACAACAGATGGAGAGCCAAGGTCACCCATCCTTGCTCTAGTGCAATTGTTCCCAACCAGGGGGATGTTGCTGAAATACAACTCCCAGCATCTAGAGATGTGTGAGCTAGTTCAAACTCAAACCGGCTTGACATCGAACAGGCCCTGTCCGAGGGCTTGGCATTGAGCCAGCCTCACTGCCACTGGGGGTGCTGCTGCAGCCATGGGGAGGGGGTCTCCAGAGGTCCCCTGTTCCCCTGCCAGCCTTCCCTGGTATCATAATGGCCCGGTTGGGGTGGTTTTTTGGCCTGTTCCGGGCCTCTGTGTAGTTGCAGTGGCCGTTTTGAAGGCTGTCACGCATGCGCAATGGACACCTGTGTGACCCGAACTGGTCCATTAAGCTGGCTCGGGCTCAAACTTGAACTGGGCTGTGTGTTAGGGGGTGTTCGGGGTGCACAAAAATGAACATGCCCAGTCTGGTTCGAGTCCAGTTTGGACTTGAACCGAACCAGGCAAACCGGTTTTATTCACACAGCATCCCCAGCCTATTGTGGATGGGGGCGGGGGCGGGGGCAGGTTCTGGGAGTTGTAGTTCAGCAACAACTGGAGGAACCTTGGTTGGGAATCACTGCTCAAGTGGATGGTTGCCTTTCTCCCTGTCCCCTCTAATTTCCAGGGTGCAGCTCTTCAAAAGAGTCAGTGGCTTACATGCTGCACAGCATGCTGCCAGTCTAAGTGACAGGCAGGCTGATTGCATCTGAGCTCTTTTAAACCCTGCGGGCACTCACTGCTTATGAAGGTGGGGAGGCTTCACAGCTACTGAGAGGTGAATCTTCACATTTGTTGATGGTACTCCCATTATTTGCAATCGGAGTACTGTTGGCTCCATGGCATTCCTTAGTAGCCACAGAGCCTCCCCACCCCCACCTCTGGAACCTCATTGGTGAGGTGTAAAGGGGCTCAGAAGGCACGAGCATGCCTGTCGCTGTACAGTACGTAAGCCAGTGGCCATTGCATTTCCCCAGATTGATACAACACTCCAAACTGGGTTGGATCCAAGCAGTGTGTTCAGCCAAAAGGGTGAACCGAAGCAACACCCCTCAAAATCCGAGGCAGCTTGGAATGGAAACTTTGTGCTTGTGCACAGCCCTAGTTCTAACCGAAAGCTGTTGGCAAACAAGATGTTCTCTCATCCCTTCTTCTCGATTTGGGAGGAGAGCTGCTCTTGCAGGAACGCTATTGTCCCTTTGCTAAGCAGGATATGCCCTGGTTTGCATTTGGATGGGTGACTACGTGTGTGCCCTGTAAGGTATGGAATGGGACCCTAGTGCAGTGGAAGAACATCTGCTTTGCATTCTGGCTTCACTTCCTGGAATCTCGTGGTAGAGCTGGGGCAGACTTCTGCCTGAAACCTTGGAGAGCCACTGCCAGCCAGCGTGGACACTCCTGAGATAGATGGACCAATGGTCTGACTTGGTATAAGGCAGCTTCCTATGTTCCTATGATTTGTCCTGTGGGAGATTTTCTACTCTACTTCTACAGCAAAATGAAAAACAGTCCAGAAAAAGAACTTTCAGATAACATGACAAATCATTTTACAATGAGCTTACAATGAGCAGGTACAAAGTGGCCTCCCTCGCCACCGTTGAACTACAGCCAGCCTCCCACATCTGGGATTAGGAAGAACTCTTTTTGGCAGTAGACATGATTTCAGGCAAGTTTGTGCCCAACTCATTTTAGAACTAAAAGGCTGGCAGATGGCACACTTCCAGAGGTATTTCCACCAGTAAATCCACAGGATAAAGTTTCCCCCTCATTTACCAGTACAGATTCCTCTGGAAATCAATTTCCTTTCTATTTCACCAATAAATTAGTATCGATGCAGCCAGTCGGAATAATGTCACTGCTTTTAATAAAGTCTGAATGACAATCTCTTCTGATTTGATAACTTGTAAAAAGAGAGTGAGAGGAGGAGGAGGAGAAACAAAATCTCTTCTGTATCTCACAATCGTAACCATCTCAATGAAGCATAAGCTTGTGAGACTGGCTGTTTCTTAACATCTGCTTCTCATTTTGATAACAGGAAAACGGTCCAGTTTCCATGACAAAAGAGGATTCTGGTGTTGTATATTCATTTATCTGTCATGTGTCCACTTGGCAGCATTTTGATCTTGATTTCTCTTGTCTCTGTGAAATAATCTATGAATTATTGCTTCTTGACAATGCAGGCAAATAAGTCTGTCTATAAATAAACCACAAGAAGGGGCAGTTCCTGAAAGTCTACTTTGTGCTCAAGCAGACTGCCTGGTAGGGAGGGGCCTCTCTGTTGGTTTGTGAGGTGTGTGGTTTTTTTAAAAAAAAAAAACCAGGACCATAACCTCAAGAAAAGGGAGGGAGTGTAGCATCTTTATTCAAGCAGGTAAATATTAATTAAATAGTAGTTAAAATATTTATATCCTCCCTCAAATGTCAGGAGAGGGGGGAAACAAAAAAGCCAATAAAATAATTCAAAACCCCAATAAAATAATTCAAACCCAATTAAACTAGCATATCCACTAAAAAAAAATAAATTCAAATTGGCAATACAAACAAGGACCAGCTTGCTGTTCCTTCTAGTCACTAAAGGCACACACAAACTGATAGGCCTTGATCTTTCCCAGAAGTCCAACTGGAAAGGGCACAGATGGAATGGCCATTCAGAAGCCTTAGAGCAGGGACCCTCAAGCTTAGGTCTCCAGATGTTATTGGATTTCAACTCCCATAAATCCCCAACCCCAATGGCCTTTGGTTGGGGGTTATGGGAGTTGAAGTCCAACAACATATGGGGACCTACGGTTGAGAATCCCTATCTTAGAGTACAAATTCACAACCACAAGAAGACATGTTGACGTCTACATTTACCATGCCCATTGGTGGCTGTGTATATCTGCCTAACAAATGCATTGATATGAACATATGATCTAGTTGCATGCATTACTGATTGGACAAAAAGCTCATGAGCAAGCAAACCTGTATCACGCATTAGGCTCATACGCATGATCCTCATCTGAGTGGCAGGAGCACCCAGTCAAGGCAGGAGAGCCAAGGGCATTCCAGATTGGTGGACGTGTAAACTCCAAAAACATGGTAGGAGGAGGGGAGAGTGATTACATGGGAGACGGAAACTGGGAAGGGCAGGCACACCCTACTCAGATTCTCTCTCCAGCATGTTGCCAAGAGTGGGCAAAAAGCTGCCCTACCCAGATCCCTCCTCCCACATGATCACTCTACCATCCTCCTACTGTGCTTTCAGAGCTCACACGACCATCGATCGGGAGTGTACCTTGCTCTCTTACCATGTCTGGGTATTCCACAGGCAAGGATCATATGAATGAGCCTAATGTTTGGTCATGTACAAGGCTATCCCTCAATACCATGGAGACTACAGAGCACATATTTCCAGATTAATCTTCATTCTTTGACATGCTTTGCCCAGATTTGATGAAATCCTGGTTTGGTTGATGTGCAGCCTGATGTAGAATGAAGAACTGATTGAAGAATGAAGGAATAATGTCACTGATGAGTGATGTGTCATTGCCAGTCATTGGCAATCCTGTCCTGGGATCAGAAACCCACAAAACAAGATGAGGCACCGTGGGGCATGGTGGCAGCACCCTGGATAGCTCCCAGTGAGCAACTTGCGCCAACAAAGACCAGGTCTTAAATACCTCTATTGCTCAGACTACCCCTTACAGACTCCGCCTCCCTGCCCAGTGAGATTTAAAGGGGCAACCCTCTGACCTGGAGCTCCTCTGTTCCATCAAGTCCCTCCTGGCCCACTGTTAGTGCTGTTGTACAAGCTTGAAGGAGAATGAGATACTTGGTCCTTGGTCTTGAAGAGACTGGTTCATTTGGGGCACAGGCTGGCTCAATGGGCACTGGTTCTGCAGTGTCTGTTTCTGGGCTTTCCCAGTTGGCAGGCTTGGCTACCAGCCTGGGGTCAGTACTTGGATCTGGAGTTGGCTCCTATGACTCAATTCTCAGGGTCAGGCGCTATTTCCTAGGGCTGGAGTCATTGCAACCATAATCATAACAGTTAGAAATGGCACCAAGATTCATATTTCGAGCTGGGGGCTCATAATGCTTGCCGCACATTCAAAGTGGGCCAACACCATGATCTTCAAGTACCTTTTTGGCTTGGATGAAAATCTGATTCAAAAAGATGCCTTGTGACTAGTACTGAAGCTACCATATTTACCCAAAGAGAAGATGACCCTGAATTTAAGGTGATCCCCTTAAAAACAGAGTTTAAATACAGGTTATATGTGGGGAAATGACTTGATTAGCAAGCCAGAGGTTGCTAGTTTGAATCTCCACTTGTATGTTTCCCAGACTATGGAAAACATCTATATCAGGCAGCAGTGATATAGGAAGATGCTGAAATGTATCATCTCATGCTGCACAAGAGGAGGCAATAGTAAACCCCTCCTGTATTCTACCAAAGACAACCACATGGCTCTGTGGTTGCCAGGAGTTGACACCGACTCAACAGCACACTTTACCATTATACCCGTATTTGCCCAAAATGAACAGCACTCTGAATTTAAGATGACTTTCCCATTTCTAACACCAAAGAACTTTGGAAAAACCTAGTCTTGGATTCAGATAAATACAGTGGGAATATTGTGGGGATATTTAATACTTAATATGATGACGTTTCCTAGTTAAGATCACACTAGGTGAGCTAACAAGAACATAGAAGATTGGTTGTTCAGGAAAGTCCATGCTGAAGAGAAGGGGACATAGGAATCTTCCTTGTACTGAGGCCATTAGTCCATTTAGCAGAGTGCTATGTGGGATTGCAGCAACCTCGGGTAGATGTTTTCCCTAGCCCTGGAACTTTAACTCCATAGGTGATCGTCATCTCAGACAGTTTAAACAGGGAGGAGAGCTGGTCTTGTGGTAGTGAACATGAGTTCTCCCCTTTGCTAAGTAGGGTTTGCCATGGTTTGCATTTGGATGGGTGACTGCATGTGAGCCCTGCAACATATTCCCCTTAGGGGGTGGGGCCATAGCAGTGGTGACTGGTGTGGGTGCTGCTGGGGTGGGTGGGTAGCGGGAGACACCTAAGTGTAAATTAGTAGGTGGTTACCTCCCACCTAACGGCACAGTGGGGAAATGACTTGCCTAGCAAGCCAGAGGTTGCTGTTTCAAATCCCCGCTGGTATGTTTCCCAGACTATGGGAAACAGTGAACACCTATATCGGGCAGCAGCAATACAAGAAGATGCGGAAAGGCATCATCTCATACTGCGTGGGAAGAGGCAATGGTAACCCCCTCCTGTATTCTACCAAAGACAACCACAGGGCTCTGTGGACGCCAGGAGTTGACACCGACTCGCAGTAGGTGGGTGGCACGCCGCACCTGAGAAGAGCTTTCAGGTGTGGTGGTATGGGAGGTAAGCACCTACTAATTTACCCTTAAGGGTGCCTCCCGCCCCAAACCCCAGCAGTGCCCACACCAGCCACCACTGGGCCATACATAACTCAGTGGAAGAGCTGTTTGCATGCAGAGGGTCCCAGGTTCACTCCCTGGCATCTCCAAGTAGTACTGGGAGAGACTCTTGCTCTTGGAGAGCCACTGCCAGTCAGTGGAAACAACACTGAGTGATATGGACTATGGGTCTGACTCGGTATAAGGTAGCTTCCTAGGTACTTTACCACTGAGCTACGCCTCCCTCAGTCCATGCATTCAAATGGCGGCCATGCTTCTTCCCCTATTGTGAAGTCTGATCCTATTTATAGTTGCCTTGTGCTGACTTCCTTCCTTTTGTGCTGTCATAAAGAGGGCTGTTTTCTGTCCAAAGAGATCTTCACACACTGTTGCCAAGTTCAAACAATTGAACTCTGAAAAGCAAGAGCTCCATGCCGGAGGTGGTCTGGGATGTTTGCTTGTTTGTTTTTTTCCTGAGCCCCTCGGATTTCATAAATCACCTAAAAATAGGAAAAGAAATGTTGAATTGGCTGGATCATTTTTTTTTAAACTGAAGAAATGTGTTCTCTGGGCCTCAGGGACGGACGTGGGACAGCCAAGGGTGTAACCTGGCGTACCAGTTCCAGTTCAAGATGGTTATTTATTGGCTTCCTGATTAAAATGAACTCAGTGTGGGACAAGAGGGATTTTTGGAGTGAACTATAGTGTTCTTAACCCCCCCCCCCCAATAAGAAAGTGTTTAGGGAGAGGCTATAGCTCAGTGGCAGAACACGTGTTTTGAATGCAGGAAGACCCAGGATCAATCCCTGGCATCTCCACATAGGGCTGAGAAAGGCCTATGTCTGAAACCGTGGAGTGCTGCTGCTAGTCTCAGAAGACAAGAGTGACCGAGATGGGCCAATGGTCAGACTTACTGGGCCATCACATAATCTCATTGTGAGGCATCTTCCTATGCTGATATTACTAATTTCAGTTCATGAATTTAAGAATCAGAATCACATGAAAGGAACTTCAGGCATGTCTGTCAGGGGGTTTCCTTGGGAGCTAGGGAGGTTAGGTTAGAGGAGTAGGTATCTCAGTGGCAGATCATTCGTTCTGCAGGCAGAAGGTTCTTGGTTTAATCCCCAGTACTGACTAGGAAAGATCCCTATCTGAAACCCCAGGAAGCTGTTGCCAGTCAGAGCTGAGTTAGATGGATCAATGCTCTGACTCTGTATAAGGTAGCTGTTCACAGGAAACTGTGGTGTGGGGAGGTCACACCACATGGTCCAGGTCTTCTGAGGTCCTTCATAGTGTGGGGAAGGCTCCCACTGCCACTGGTCTTGTGGTAGCAAGCATGACTTGTCCCCTTAGCCAAGCAGGGTCCACCTGGTTGCATTTGAATGGGAGACCACATGTGAGCACTGTAAGATTTTCCCCTTAGGGGATGGAGCTGCTCTGAGAAGAGCATCTAGGTTCCATGTTCCCTCCCTGGCTTCTCCAAGATAGGGATGAGAGAGATTCCTGCCTGCAGCCTTGGAGAAACCACTGCCAGTTTGTGTAGACAATACTGAGCTAGATGGAACAGTGGTCTGACTCAGCATACGGCAGCTTCCTATGTTCCTAAAAGAGCCTTCTCCGAAACCATTCAGAGCCACTGCCAGTCAGTGTTGACATTCCCAAGCTAGCATTACTAAGCTAGATGAACCGATTATATGAACAGAAGGCAGCTTCAAATATTCATGCAATATAGCCAAATCCTGGCATCCAACTTACTGTCAGTTACCCAATGGAAATAAGTAAGCATTGTGAGGAATGAGGAAGATGATACCGCTGAAGAAAAACAATGATAATCCTATTATTTCTGTAACACCAGAAAGCTCATAGTTAGAAACAGTGGAAATCCAAAAAAAGAGCTACACATTTCAAGGAAGATATTTTCTCTAAGGCAAATGTGGGAATGGAGGCACCTTCAGAGGCCAACTGGCTGGTGGGAACGAACGTTTAACCCCTCTCTCACTGGCTGATTCTCCTCTGCAAATCTTGGCCATTTTTAATCCTCTTCCCCTCCATGAGCTCCAAAACTAGAAGTAATCCTGGCAAAGAAGTAATCCTGGCAAATCCTGAAAGAAGAAGACCTGGGGTATCTGTAGGGAAGAATTGATAGGCACAGGAGTTTAAGCACTCCACTCATCTGCTGAACCTCTTCTACAAATTCAGAGTGTGTGTGTGTGTGTGTGTGTGTGAGAGAGAGAGAGAGAGAGAGATTGATTGATTCTGCATTACTTCAACAAAGGGCCAGTTTGGACAACTTCACCCAGCTGGCCCACACAAATGTGCAGACAGGTGTATGTGTGTATATGTTGTGCACACACCCCTTCCTACCCACAGCATGCCACTCTGTTACCACATAATCCTGTGGTGGCAGAACATCATAACTGCCCCTCATAGTAGCCCTATTTACACATTGAAGCTGCTCACATGTGCGTTCAAAACTGGGCGAAGGAAGCCCAGCCTGCTTTTGCATGTGTGTGTATCGCTGGGATCGGGCCTGATCCTGTTAGTGCCACGGTGGCAAACCCATCTATGGAGCCACCCTCCAAAATGAGGTTAGGAGAGTGAGCCCCCTCCTAACCCCATTTCTTGGATCATCTGCCAGTCCTAGTTGTTTGCAGCCAGGGCTGGCCAACTGTGGGGCTCCCGGTTAGCTTTGGGGATCCCCATAATGCACTGTGTACTCACTCTGGGGGAGCTCTGGGGCTATGTGTCCGGCACCTTGACCGGAGTGATTGGCAGCAGCCAGTAATCATCTGAGTGGGCGTTCAGCCCACCCAAAGGAAAGCACTGGATCGTCTGCAGGCAGGTACGCTTTTTAAGCCTTCCTCCCTGCTAGCCCTCTTACCCCTTCTCACTGCTCATGAGAAAGGGCTCACTATGTTCAACACATACAGTACACATACAGTGTACACAGGTACAGCTCTGTATATAGCTGCAGTTATTCAGAGCAAAGACACAACAGTGTACTTCCTTTCTGTACCATGCATTTCAAGGGGCCTGTTCCCATGTTCAATTTTAAAATGAATCTAGGTACAGTCGTTCACACACAAATATACATGAGTGTACAGAGAGACATCTGTACATTCATACAACTTCATGTCCAAGGAGGCAAGGGTACAGATCCCCCTTCAGGAGTTCTCTCCACATTTTACTGTCCTCTTCTTGCCAAGCCTCATAACCCATATATCCTCCCCAGAAGTGTCTTTCCTTCTCCTCCCAAAAAATGTAAATAAGGAGTTGCAGCTCAAACTTTCCCTCTATCTGTATACCCCTGTGAACCAGGCTAGTGTGGTTTTACTGTAAAGTACTATTTAAATGTCATGATGAAATTTGGTTTGCAGAGCTGTGTGAAGCTTCCTGTGCCTATTTACCCTGAGCCTTTTTTGGAAGGATGGTATATAAATCAAATCAAATCAAATCAATCAATAATTCAGACTCGGCCCTCTTTGACCCACTTTGACCCCTTTCACAAAATACTGTCTTGAGAGGCCAAAGTGGGTCCAAGTGAAGCATGCTGGGCTGAAATCTTCAGCCCCTCAAAACTTCACTCGGCCCCACAACCACCATCACCTATAAACTGCATTCCAAGATCTGCAGGGGAGAGGATAAAAGGCTTTCTCTTCACTCCTGGCAGGGAGGGAGCAATGTCCCATTGCTTGACTACCCATGGAGTTCCAGTAAATGTCACGGGGACTCCTGGGATTTGTAGTCTTTTCTAAGGCTGCAGCCATCTTGGCTGAAAAGTCCAGCTTGAAGCAAAGTGGGTCCCTTCAAGGCTGGGTTGAAGGGGACTGAAGTGAAGTGGAGCTTTAAAAGCTCTAAAGTGGCCCCCAAATTGGAGTGTCCCTGGCCGCTTCACAAAGGTCTAGTGGTTTGTACTTTCTGCCCCACTTTCAATATGATTATGGATAGATGGGATGGCATGCTGGGTGGGCAGGAAATGTTTATGCACACACACTTTCCCCATGTGATTCCACACGTCAGTTTGATTTGTACCAAATCTGGTACAAACACAGATTTGGAAACTCGTGTTTGCTGAGCTAACTTGCAATTTGGGGGTAATGTGTAGGAAGTGGCTCATATTATCTGCCTTATCACCTTAATACCAGCATAATGGCAGAATTTCAGAAAACCCTGCCTAAAATCCTGGAGAGCTTTTTAATTTTTATTTATTGTTAAATTTATACCCCACCTTTCATTAAGAAAATCCCAAGTCGGCTCACATTAAAATTTAAAAACCAGATTATAAAAAAGACACATTAAAATACAGAGTTAAAAAAAATCTATTAAAAATAAATAAATAAAACACAAGCATAAAAACAGTACAAAATACAAGAAGCAGCAGTGGAGACAATTATATAAAAGCCTGGGTAAAAAAGCCACAATTTGACATGCTTTCTAAAAACTGTGATGGCGACTGAGGAGCGGATACCCACCGGGAGAGCATTCCAGAGTCTGGGGGCAGCAACAGGGAAGGCCCCGTCCCAAGTGCATGACAAACGAGCCTCCCTCATTGTTGGCACCTGGAGCAGAGCCCCCTCAGATGACCTCGTCAAGCGGGCAGCAACCCTTGGGAGCAGGCGGTCCCTCAGGTACCCCAGGCCCAAACCATTAAGGGCTTTAAAGGTCAAAACCAGCACCTTGAATTGGACCTGGAAACAAACTGGCAGTCAATGCGACTCTTTCAGAATAGGTGTGATGTGCTCCCACTGGGCAGCTCCAGCTAAGACCCTAGCTGCCACGTTTTGCACTAGCTCTAGTTTCCGGATATTCTTCAAGGGCAGCCCCACGTAGAGCACATTACAGTAATCCAGCCGTGACTGACGTGATTGGTAACTGTGGCCAGATCTGCCTTCTTGAGAAAGGGACGCAGCTGGCGCACTAGTCAAAGCCATGCAAAGGCACCCCTGGCCACCGCCTCCACCTGAGCTTCCAAAAGCAGAGCCGGGTCCAGTAGTACCCCGAAGCTTCTACCAATCAGTGTGAACAAAATTGAACAATGGTCTGACTTAGCAGATTAATATGTTCTCTCTCTCGGTCGCATTTGCATGTAACATGAAACTGTAATTAAATGGGGCAGAGGTTGAAATCTGTGTACGTCCCAATGCATGAAACCACAGTTTCATGGCAAAAGTGACCTGCAATTTCCCCGTCTCTCTCTGATCCAATAAAACAGCTGCCTGGCAACAGGGATGCCGCCATGTCCCATCCCAAGCATCCAAGCCTTTCAAACGGGAAAGTCACATGGGGGCATGCCGTCATCCCACTCTGTCTCTTGTTTCCCCCTCCTAGCAGTCAGGAGAGAAAGGGGACAGGATGACAAGATGGGTCTCCAAAAAAGAAGTGATAAAGATATATGTTCTCAAGCACAAGCAGTCGTGGTAGCAACATAAACAGGGCAACCCAATTTGATTGCTGGGACGGCAACATGTGGTAGGGTGGCAATACCCAGGGACTGATTTAAAGGGCAGTCCCAACCAGGAATTATTGATGGCTCAGGTCTGTTTTTTTGCACAATGGTTTTGGGGAAAGGGGAACCAGCCCCAGCCCCTTGGGTGAACATGTGTGATCCCTAGACTTACTCATGAGAAGGGTTGGGCAGCAGGATCATCACTGCCTCAAGTGCCTGGGGAGATTCCTCCTCTGTGATGACAATGGATGGTGCCCCTAAGCAGACTGCTCTCTCATGGGAGTGGAAGGCCATGGGGATACCGCTTCACAACTCATGCAAAGAACTGTCCAGGGGGACAGGAGTGTCAGGCAGAATCACTAGTAATGTATGATGCCATCCTTTCTCCCACAGACTGCTCTCTCACGAGAATGTTAGGCCACCCAGCCTGGTTGGTCGATGCAAGCAAGCTGCGGGGATCGGTACCATGGCAATACCTCTCTCTATCTTGGCGACTGCCGCAAAGAAACAGTCAAAGTGGACGCGCTGCCAACCCATCTGCCCATTTGAACATGCCCATCTTTATTTTTTCCTGGAACGGCAACCCCACTCTCTTGGGTTCGCAGGCAACTGGCGCTCTCCTCTCCCATCATTCTCCACAATGATAGATCAACCAAGATGACCAGGTGCCTAGAGCACATTTCTTAAGAGGTAAGGCTACCACACCTGAGGCTTTTTAGTTTAGAAAAACGCTGACCGAGGGGCAGAGATGGACAAAATACTTATCTATAAATATTCTCTAAGGCATACCCGTCGCTAATCCCATGTGTGGCAGCTCTCACGAGAGTTGGTGAGCGAGCTGCCAGGAGAGGCAGAGGAAAGCGGTGGCAGACTGGTGTGTGTGTGGGGGGGAGAAAGCAGCTTCAGGGGAAAGAAAACAGCAGTAGTGGCCGAGTGGGAAAGAAAACTGGAGGGGGGGAACTGCGGCGGGGGAGAAAACGGCGGTGGCAGAAGAAAGAGTGGTGGCGGCAGGCAGGGGCGGGGCTGAGAATGGGGGGAGAGACGAGAAGGAGGGAGGGAGGAGGGGGAGAACTAGAGGTGCAGATTCTCTGTGCCCAGGCCAGCTAGTTTTAAGCGTTTTAGATAGAAAATACAAAATACCCGAACAAATGTATTTTAGATACAATATAAAAAATACTTTCCTGAAAAGTATTTTAGCCACAAAATACAAATACAGAAATGGTGAAAATATGTATTTTAAATACTTGTATTTTAGATAGTGCCCATCTCTGCTGGGGGCAACATGATAGAAGTCTATAAAATTATGCATGGTATGGAGAGTGGATAGAATTTGTTCTCCTTCTCACTTAACACTAAAACCAGGGGTCATCCCATGAAACTGACTCCCAAGAAATTTAGGGTCGACAGAAGGAAGTACTTTTTCACCATAAGCATAATTAACCTATGGAATTCTCTGCCACAAGATGTGGTGACAGCCACCAGCCTGGATGGCTTTAAGAAGGGCTTAGATAAATTCATGGAGGACAAGATAGCTACTAGTCTGAGGGTTATAGGCCACCTCCAGCCTAAGAGGCAAGATGCCTCTAAATACCAGTTGCAGGGAGCAATAGCAGGAGTGAGGGCATGTCCTCACCTCTTGCCTGGTGGGCTTCCTAGGGACATCTGGTGGGCCACTGTATGAAACAGGATGCTGAACTAGATATGCCTAGGGCCTAATTCAGCAAGGCTGTTCTTATGTTCAAAATGGAGGTGAAGAACAGTATCAACAACATTTTTCTGATCTACAATGAATTAGTGTTCTGAATGAATGTTTACTGCCTCTGTCATACTGCCACCAAGAGGGCAAAGTACATCAAAATTATGCATGTAGGCTAGCTTAGAGGAAGAAACACACTGCACTTGTTTCATCTTTACTGGAAATAAGTAGGATTAGAGAATTCACATCACTGATTGTGAACATGTGCGTTTTCATTTCCTAAACACTACTGCAAATGGACTGCTGTCCCCCCCCCCACACCCGGTTTTAACATACCAATAACTGCTGCTTCAAAAATGCAAGCATAACTCTGGACTGATTATGAAATAGTTTTCTTTTTGGCTGTTCCTGCCAAAGCATTTCCTCCCAGAGACTGGCAAAGAAGGGTGTGCCACATTGTTTGGGGTAATACCCAAGGTGTCAGGGTTCACCGTGACTGAGGCAAATCAGTCCTGTTGGAGATGTGACTTCATGGGCATTGACTCTTAACACCTAACAATTATTATTGGCCACGAGGGACATGGGGTGATAGTACATGCCCACGAATGGGGATGGATGCATTCAGGTGCCACAGAACACCAACCATAAAATCACTTCTCTACAAAAACCAGACAGACCTTGTAATCATCCCAGCGGGGATGACAAGCCAGTTGCAGGTCATGGATGTGAGCTGCAATAGGCCCTTCACACCACTATTGTGGAAGAAATGGGCAGAGTGGATGTACTTTGGAGTGAGGGAACTCACTCCATCCGGCCGTTGGAAGTAGTCAGACCTTTCTGTTCTTGTCTGGTGAATCAAAGAGGCGTGGGAGGCTATTGAGCCTGCATTTATTTATTTAGGAATTTTTATACCGCCCTAATTTGGCTCAGGGAGGTTTACAAACAAAACAAAAACAGTTAAAATCAGTCAACAATAAAAACAAAAATTTTAAAATACCATAAAACAATCAGTTAAAAAACAATTTTTAAATCCCTTTAAAAACCCAGTACATTAAAAACCCCTTACAACAATTAAAAAACCCTGGAAGGCCAGGGCAAACTGATAAAACTGATTTCTCAGATTTTTAAAACTTGTTTTTAAATTGTTCTGATTATTTAATTGCTGTTTTATGAAGTTTTTAATTGTTAATCGTTGTTTTATGCTTTATACTTTTTGTTTTAATTATTAACTGATTTTAATGGTGTTTTAATGTAAACCTCCCTGAGCCTTTTGGAAGGGCGATACAAAAGTTTTAATAATAAACAAATAATAAATAAATAAGTCTTAAGGGCTCTCCTGAAGGTCAATAAAGAGTTCAAATTACAGATTTCTGCAGGGAGCGCATTCCACAGCCCAGGAGCTGCTACAGAGAAGGTCCGCTTCTGAGTCACCACCAGACGTACTGGTGGTAACTGGAGACAGACCTCCTCAGATGACCTTAATATGCAGTGGGGATCATACAGAAGAAGGCGTTCTCTGAGGTAACCTGGGCCTAAGCTTTAAAAATAATAACCAGCACTTTGTATGTTGCCTGGAAACCTATCGGCAGCCAGTGCAATTGTTTCAAAACAGGCATAATATGGTCTCTCCAAGTTGCCCCACAGACCATCCTGGCTGCCGCATTTTGAACTAACTGGAGTTTCCAAACTACGTACAAAGGCAGCCCCACGTAGAGCGCATTGCAGTAGTCAAGCCTGGAGGTTACCAGCTAATGCAAAACTGTTTTGAGATCATTCTCTTCAAGGAATGGATGCAGCTGTCGAATCAGCCAAAGCTGATAGAAAGCACTCCTGGCCATGGCTTCCACCTGAGATACCAGGGTGAGGTCTGGATCCAAGAGCACTCCCAAGCTGCGGTGAGGGTTGGAGAAATGTTGCCTAACAAATGGGATCGGAGACTGAAGATGATAGCCTTCAGGTGATATTTGAATCCACTTATTCAGAGAAAGGATTTGAAGGTTTTGCAGAAGATGATGGTGGACCCTGGAGAAATAATCCAACAACGAAGCCCTATCCTGCCTCTGGTAGTGAGCCCAACGGCTGCCTCCCAGCCCTCTAAGAACAAGCAGGTTTGGAAATAAAGTTGTTGATGTTACCTACTCTCTGTTTTCTGCCACTACATGCTTACTCCCTGTCACAGAAGTCACAGAAACATAGGAAGCTGCCTCATGTCCATCTAAGTGCATATTATGCACGTGGGAGTATTAGAAAAGGATAGTTGTTAGATGTGTCAGCATTTGCCTTCATCTGTAACGTAGTCAAATTTCAAACCAGCCACTGGGAGCCAAAGTGATAGTTCTAAGTGTGCAAAGGATGGAAACAATTCTAACTGAGGTGACATCTACTTTATCGCCGTATTTGCACCTAACGCAGAACTGAGCCCACACCCACACCAGGTGTGGTTACCTGTCCATGTAGGGACATAATTGCCAGGTCCCAAACTGCAGTCAAGGAGACTGCAGAGGAGGGGAAACTCGCTGCATGCTCAGGGCACCTGGCTGTGTGGGCTGGAATGCAGGACAGCTCTGGCAGCCAATCACAGCCAGAGCGAGGGAGGAGCTTCCTCCCTCAACTCCAGTTAGACCTCGCTACAGGATTCGGAAGTAATGACCGCAAACAGAAACCTCATGTAGAAGCGGCGGAACTCACTATAAACCGAAGTTTCAAATTAGAATTTGGGGAGGGGAAATTCAGATTGCTTTTGTGTCCAAACAGCGGTTCCACGCATTTGGACGTACAAGAAATTCAACCTCAGGCACCTTCAAATGCACCTTCTCCCATTTCCAACTACGTGCAAATACGGCCTATAAGTGCCATCAATGTTTTTAAAATAATTAAAATCATAGGTCAGGTATTAACCTCCTAGCGAGGCCGTGGGGTGTTGAAGTGTTCAGTTTGTAAATCCAGATGTTTTATCTGGCTTCTAGAACCTCAGGAGCAGATGGTTTTTCTATTGGAAATTTTTCCAAGTCTCAATGGCTGTGATAAACTCAACTCAACTATATAGCAAGGAATTATTCAAGACTTCTGTTGTGATAGCTGATCAGATTTCTGAAACCAGTAGGAAAAACTCTATGTCTCCCAACTTCAGGAGTGGCCCAGCTAACAAGCTGGAGGGGTGGAAAACAAGCCCCAGCCTCTCAGGTTATGGCAGACACTCTCTCGCTGTCTTCTTGACCCACCTCAGCTGTAAATGAGCCGTGCAGGCTAGTCATTCATCCAGTAGGGGAAGGAAATCCTCAACCCTGACCATCCAGCCAATTGGTGATTTCCCTTCCCTAGCGGACAAATAACCAGCCTACCTGACGCCATTACAACTGGGGTTGGGCCAGAGGGGAGCAAGAGGGCAACTGCAGATTGTTTTCCATTCCTCCAGCTTGTTAGTACAGTCTGCTGCTGCTTAATATACTGCATACAGCACTCAGTACATTTGGGTTCTATGGCATATACTACTTATTAAGGCTATTCACGTGAGCAGGCCAATCAGCCCAGTTAGAAAGCATGTTAAATCTTGGCTTTTTACCCAGGCTTTTATATGATAGTCTCTACTGCTGCTTCTTTGTATTTTGTACCATTTTTAAATGCTTGTATTTTAAATCTTTTTAATCAGAGTTATTTATATTTTTGCTTAATATTTTAATTGTGTCATTTTTATGGTCTTGTTTTTAATTTCTGTGTAAACTGCCTTGGGATTGTTTTAATGAAAGGTGGTATACAAATTTAACAATAAATAAAAATAAAATAAAATAAACCCACCTTCCTCTCAGACAATCATTGATCTCCTCTTCAGCATGGCTTAGTGTGCCCATTGGAGGCCAGGAAAACGAGTCCCAGTCTCCAGGAATCCCAAAAAGCACTGTGTGAGCAGTGGGGTGCATCGGGGAGTCACACATTCAAAGCACCCAACCGCCTGCACACTAGGGCTATGTGCAGCCCAGGCCCACACATGATCCCAGACCTGGGGTTGAGGGTGAGCTTTCACCCTCTAACCCCAGTTAAGGGCTGGGACAAAAAGTCAAGCTAATGGGGGTGGAGGCCACAGGATCGGGAGCAATCCCGGTCCTCCACCCTCCAGGACCCCACAGGTCAATGGCCATGGAGCCGAGCAACAGTCCCCTAGCACCACCTTCTGAACCCTCTCCCCAAGAAAGGACTAGAGCCACTCCAATGCAATACCTCCAATCCCTATATTCAAGAGACGGTCCAGAAGGATACCATGGTCGATGGTATCGCACGGCACTGAGAGGTCCAGCAGAACCAACAGGGTCACGCTTACCCCTGTCTAGTTCCTGGCGTAGGTCATCCACTAGAGTGACCAAACCAAAGCAGTTTCAGTCCCATATCCGGGGCAGAAGCCAGGTTGAGAAGGGTCCAGATAATCTGTATCATCCAAGACTGTCCACCACACGTTCTATCACCTTGTCCAAAAAGGGCAGGTTAGAGACAGGTCTATAGTTGTCCAGGTTGGAGGGATCAAGGGAGGGTTTTTTAAAAAAATAATGGTCTTACCATCACCTCCTTGAGGCACAATGGCATCCTGTCCTCCCTTAATGAAGCATTAATAATCACCTCCAACCACCTGCCTGTACCCTCCCTGGCAGCTGTTATTAGCCATGAAGGTCAAGGGTCAAGAGCACACAATGTCACCCGCACACTGCCCAGGATCTTGTCCACATCCTCAGGCTGCACCAACTGAAAAGAATCCAACACAATAGGATCAGATGGTACCAGAGGCATGTCTGTTGAAACTGCCAAAACTCTGGAGTCCAAATAAGCATGGATGCGAGCAACTTTATCTGCAAAGTGACATGCAAACTGATCACAACGGGCTGTAGACGATTCCTCTCCCATTACCTGGGGGGATGTGTGGTGCAATGTCTTTGCTACATGAAACAGCTCCGCTGGTCTGCACTGAGCAGATGCAATGGAGTTGTAGAAAAAGCATTTCTTCGCCGTCCCCACCACCACCGAGTAGTTTCTAAAATGGGCTCTAGCTCATGTTTAGTCAGATTCATCACGACTCTTCCTCCAGCGTCATTGCAGCAGTCACCCGAGTTGTTTCATCGCCCTAAGCTCCAAGGAAAACCAAGGAGCAGAACGGGCTCCACCAAGCCAGAGAGGGCATTTAGGAGCAACTGTGTCAACAGCTCAGGCTGTCTCTCCATTCCAGAGATTCACCAGGGCCTCGACAGGGTCACCAGCTCTGGACACTGGAAACTCCCTGAGGGCCATCTGGAAACCAAGCAGATCCATTAGCCTCTGGGGGTGGACCATTCTAATCGCCCTGCAGAAGGCAGACGGAGCAGTCAAACTAAACCTCACCAGACGATGATCTGTCCATGACAAGGGAGTTATCGCAGACTCCCCCACCTCCAGATCCCCCGGTTGGCAAAAACCAGATCCAGAGTATGTCCTGCCATGTGGGTAGGGCCCAATAACAACTGAGACAGGCCCATGGTTGCCATGGAGGTCATGAAATCTTGAGCTGCACCTACTACGAGGGACCTCAGCATGGACATTGAAATCCCCCAAGACAATACATTTGGGGGAACCCGCGGCCACCTCTGAGACCACCCCCGCCAGGTCAGGTAGGGAGACTGAAGTGCAGTGGGGTGGTCAGTACACCAGCAGAATCCCCAGCCTATCTCCGAGGCCCACCCTCAAGGACAAACACTCAAAATTCTGAGATTGCCTGACCAGGCACCTGGAAATGGGTAAGATCTATCAATAGATGACTGCAATGCCCCCTCCCTGACCCTCTAGGCAGGACTGCTGCATGATTAGGAAACCTGGAGGACAAAGCTGAGAGTGACCATCCCCGCCCAGCGCATCCAACCAGGTCTCCATCACACATACCAGGTCAGCATGCTCATCCACAATCAAATCGTGGATGAGAGATGTTTTAGCATTGACCGACCTGGCATTCAACAGCAGCACCCTAATCCTTGAGGAAGTGTTCTCAGAGCTCCCTGGGGTCACGGGGTTGGGAGAAGAGCTGGAAAAAGGAACAGGCCTCAATTGCCTAGACCATTTCCCCCTGTAACGGCCTGCCCAACTCCCACCGCCATACCTCCCTCTGCCCGCTACCTGTGATATTGCTGCCCTCACACCATCCCCACTTTTCTGCTTGAGGCAGAGAGCCCTCCAGCCACAGCAGAGAAGGTGCTGGAGGTGGCCTATAGCCCTCCAACGAGACGATGATAGACCTCTTTTCCATGACGTTATCCAAAACCCCTCTTAAAGCCATCCAGGTTGTTGGCTGTCACCACATCTCGTGGCAGAGAATTCCATAAGTTGATTATGCATTGTGTGAAAAAGTACTTCCATTTGTTAGTCCTAGATTTCCTGGCAATCAATTTTATGGGATGGGATCGATTTCATGGGGTGAGCTGTGTTCCAAATGTATTGCTCCTCTCATTCTTAGATACCATGACAATTCAGATGAATTTTATATAAACCTATTACTTTCTGATAAACACACATATGTCTTGCACTCAGTAGCCAAATTCTGTACGGCTGCGATTAAAATATACTCATGGTGTGTCAGAAATGGTTAATTTTAATCGTCCCTCCTTTTTCTTTCTTTTTAATTTTGTTTTATCCTATACTCTTTTATCTCAATCTTCTATGTAACAAACTCTACATGTGTATATGCATGTATTGGTTTATATTGATATCTACCCTCAAGGTTTCTTTTATTTGATCTGGATTGTCTGTTTGATCAAAGATCGCAATAAACTGAACAGAACATCAAGAAGTACTGTGTAATGAGGGTTGCCAAATCTGAAACTCTTCCTGAGGTTTAGGGGTTGGGTTCAGAGTAGGGCAACCAAGATGGTGAGGGGTCTGGGAACTAAGTCCTACGAGGAATGATGAAGGGAGAGAAGACTAAGGGGAAATAGGATAGCAGTCTTCAAATCCTGGAGCAGACTTGTACTTTGTTGCTCCTGAGGGCAAGACCAGCACCAATGGACTGAAATGACAAGGAAGCAGATTTAGGCTAGACATTAGGAAGAATTTCCTGCATATGCCTTGTGCAGTGGTGCTCTCTTTTGCTGGAGGTTTTCAAGTAGAGGCTGGATGCTATCTGTCCGGGATGCTGTAGGACAGAGGTTTCCCGATCTGTAGTCATCCAGAGGATGCTGAACTACACCTCCCATCATCCTCAGCCACAATAAATTGTAGCTGGGAAGGATGGGAGTTGTAGTTCAGCAGCCTCTGGAGGACCACAGGAAAGGAAACTTTGCTGTAGGAAATTCCTGCACATAGCAGACAATTGGACTAGAAGGTGTGGAATGTCCCTTCTAACACTGACATTCTATGATTGCCCCCAACATATTTCACAATATTAAACGATTAAAATCTTCAGGATTGCTTATAATAGTGACCTGGAGATTGAGGCTGGAGACTTGGGTTGGAAGCCCTACATCTAACTGAGACAGTTGGTGGAGCATTGTAGAGACTGAGCTACGGATCAGGAAGCTAGATCTTATCTAGACAATCTGTGTTATCCAATGAGATTGTGCACACAGCCAGTACAGGGGTGGGGGAGGGAATTAATAGCCATATTATTAAGACATCACATTTAACTCACTTATCATAAGAAGCAAAGTAAGAGCAAATGAATACAATCCTAGCTCATAAGCCCTGATTCTCTGTACATAATGCCAATTGAATATGTGTACAGTGACTTATATTATATTAATTTTTTAATTTTTAAAAATTAAAAGTTTTTTTAAATGGCCACCGAAAACAAAATGACCGCTGTGCATGCTCAAATGGCCTCTGTGAGGCCTTAGGCCATGCCAGGCCTCGCAGAGGCCATTTGAGCATGCATGGCAGCCATTTTGTTTTCAGTGGCCATATACAGTGAGGGAAATAAGTATTTGATCCCCTGCTGATTTTGTCTGTTTGCCCTCTGACACAGAAATGACCAGGCTATAATTGGAATGGTAGGTTTATTGTAGCTGTGAGAGACAGAATAACAACACAATAACAACAAACAAACCCTCAAAAGCCCAGTGCCCAAAAGTCAGCGATGGATTTGCATTGTAGTGAGGGAAATAAGTTTTCGATCCCTTCACAAAAGATGTCTTAGTACTTGGTGGCAAAACCCTTGTTGGCAATCACAGAGGTCAGATGTTTCTTGTAGTTGGCCACCAGGTTTGCACACAACCCAGGAGGGATGTTGTCCCACTCCTCTTTGCAGATCCTCTCCAAGTCAGAAAGGTTTTGAGGCTGATGTTTGGCAACCCGAACCTTCAGCTCCCTCCACAGATTTTCTATGGGATTAAGGTCTGGAGACTGGCTGGGCCACTCCAGGACCTTCATGTGCTTCTTCTTGAGCCACTCCTTTGTTGCCTTGGCTGTGTGTTTTGGGTCATTGTCATGCTGGAATACCCATCCACGACCCATTTTCAATGCCCTGGCTGAGGGAAGGAGGTGCTCACCCAAGATCTGACGGTACATGGTCCCGTCCATCGTCCCTTCGATGCGGTGAAGGTGTCCTGTCCCCTTAGCAGAAAAACACCCCCAAAGCATAATGTGTCCACCTCCATGTTTGACGGTGGGGATGGTGTACTTGGGCTCATAGGCAGCATTCCTCCTCCTCCACACACGGCAAGTTGAGTTGATGCCAAAGAGCTCGATTTTGGTCTAATCTGACCACAACACTTTCGCCCAGTTCTCCTCTGGATCATTCAGATGTGCATTGGCAAACTGCAGACAGGCCTGTACATGTGCTGCCTTGAGCAAGGGGACCTTGCGGGCACTGCAAGATTTCAGTCCTTCACGGCGTAGTATGTTACCAATTGTTTTCTTGGTGACTATGGTTCCAGCTGCCCTGAGATCATTGACAAGTTCCCCCCGTGTAGTTCTGGGCTGCTTTGTCACCGTTCTCATGATCATTGCAACTCCACGAGGTGAGATCTTGCATGGAGCCCCAGACCGAGGGAGATTGACAGTTGTTTTGTGTTTCTTCCATTTGCGAGTTATCGTGCCAACTGTAGTCACCTTCTCACCAAGCTGCTTGGCGATAGTCTTGTAGCCCAGTCCAGCCTTGTGCAGGTCTACAACCTTGTCCCTGACATCCTTCGACAGCTCTTTGGTCTTGGGCATGGTGGTGAGTTTGGAAGCTGAGTGATTGCTTGCTTCTATCGACAGGTGTCTTTTATACAGGTACTGTAACAAGCTGGGATTAGGAGCACTCCCTTACAGAGGGTGTTCCTCATCTCAGCTCGTTACCTGCATATAGTGAAAAGACACCTGGGAGCCTGAAATCTTGCTGGTTGATAGGGGATCGAATACTTATTTCCCTCACTACAATGCAAATCCATCGCTGACTTTTGGGGACTGGGCTTTTGAGGGTTTGTTTGTTTGTTGTTATTCCATCTCTCACAGCTAGCACATGCTCAAATGGTCCCTGCAAAGCCCTAGAGGCCAGCGACGGGAGGGGGGACCTTTGCAGACCCACCCCACAGCCTTTAGGAAGCCCCGCGAAGGGGCTACAGGTATTTTTAAAATTTGATATGTCACTGTACACATATTCAGTTTGGCACTATGTACAGAGAATCAGGGCTTGTGAATACCGAGCTGAAGCTTATGAGCTAGGATGGTATTCATTTGCTCTTACTTTGCTTCTTGTGATAAGCGAGTTAAATGTGATGTCTTAATAATATGGCTATTAATGGTGAGTTTGTCTTCGAAACAGTGTGAAATCCTTAGTATTAAGGCCCACTGGGAGTTTCTTGCTCTCTTTCTCTCATTTTAACTGTCTTTCTGAAATACTAGAATATATTCCAAGCAGTGACACAGTTTACTCTGCATATCCTTTAGTTATTTTCAGAGTATCTGGGAAAAGTCAAATTCTCCATTGATTTTTAAAACTTATGTAATAGTGATGCTACAGTGCATAGTAGAGAATTAGACAGGCACTTCTGTTTAGTTTTCCAAGTACACCTCCACATAGTATTGAGGTATTCCATGAGCCCCAGCATACTGAAATTTGTAGTTTTCCAGCATTTTTTGGTCTGGCTACGCCCACTGCTAAATAGTTTTTGAAATATTAACAGATTAATGATCTCAACTTGAATTTTTGAGCTGATGTTATGGTAAAGTTATCTGAAAGATAGGTGTTGGATGTTTGGACAGGGGGCGCAATTTCAGTGCTTGCCCTAGGTGCTATTTTCCCTAGATAGGCCTCTGGCAAGAGGTATGTACAGGGGCGTAGCAAGGTTGGAGTGGGCCCAGACAAGATTTTAAAATGGGCCCCCCACTCACTGAAGCTCAGCTCATGAAGAAAAGAAATCTTAAATGAGGCTGAATAGTGGTAACAAAAAGCATAGTAATATATATACCTATGTGCCATAGAACATCATCCTAAATTATTTTTAAAAAGGTTCTGTAAATTGTGGATGATGCAAGTCATTTAATGGTACTAGAGAAAGACATGCTGTTCTGGTAGCTCCAGGTCTTAACACATCAGTTTCGGAGGATGAATACAACTGAAGGAAGCCCAGGCGGGTGCACGGCTGGGGGAGTCAGTCATGTGACTTGCCTCTGGGGAGGCCCCCCAAGGCAGTGGGCCCCCAGACAACTGTCTCCCCTTGCCCTATTGTAGTTACGCCCCTGGGTATGCACATGCCCTCTCTCTTGCTGTTGCTCACTTGCAACTGGTATTCAGCGGCATCACACCTCTGAGACTGGAGGTGAAGGGCCTGTTATATCACTGGGGGGAGGCAGCCCCCCCCAAGTCTCCCCTACTGCTACAGCCTTCCATATAATATTCTTGAGAGATGAGGGAGGGATCCTGGCTCTTTCCACTCACCTCACACACACCCTACAGCCTGTCTAGGACACCTTTAACACTAGATTATTAGTTGTGCTTTTAAATTGATTGTTCAGTTCAGTGTATTTACTGTGTGATAGCAAGAGGGGAAGGGCCTACATTCACGCAGCACACATCCAATCACTGAGCCGAGCCTGTAGGGTTTCTTTTACAGGCTGTCCTTTGCATTAGCAAGGATTGCATAACGCACTATAATTTGCTGACTGAGATGAAGGTTTATTTATGTTCTCGTGTTTGGATTAGACAAAAGTTCAGACAGAGTTCCACCACCACAATTAGTCAACACGCTGTCACCAGGGCGCGGAAAAAGGGAAAGCAGGGTGATGCCCTTAGAACTTATACATGAAATGCATTTTGAGAGAGATTTGTTTTTGTAGACTGCTAGAGGGGCATGATGAATGGTGCAGGGCCTTTGCTGTAATGCACACAGGAGAGACTGTTGAGCAGAGAGTTCATTGGGCACCTGGATCATGTCTATCATCAGCACATAATTCAAAGATGTCTTCACACAGCTAGGAACGCGAGTTACAGAAGACCATACCAGGAGGCCAGTTCGGGGAGGATGCAAATTTAATTAGCAAAGTTCACTAATTTTTATAGTGAGCTTGGGAGTCTTGGGGGTGGGGGCATCTACATCATTAAAATGGAAAGGAGTCAGATACCACTGGTAACACACAGTGTTTCTAGGTTGGCAGTTGGTACCCGAGTGATAAGGTATCTTCAGCGATCATTTCAGAAGAAACTTGCTAAAATGAAATCTTTGCCATTTGCGATCATTTCTGGAGAAACTTGCTAAAATGAAATCTTTGCAATTTGCTACAATCGAAAATCAGCATGCAGAACTCCAGCATCAGGGGCACCATACTAGATTTCAGTGAGGGGGAAGATGAGAGATAAGTCCTAGATTTCAGTGGGAGAAGAGTTTTCAGCAGGTGAGTGGACACAAACAGGACTCAAAGATCTGCTTGTGGATTTAATTCAAAATTAAGTGGGGGAAAACCCATCTGTGTGAATTTATTATTTATTTAACATGTTTATATACCGCCCCAAACCTGCGTCTCTGGGTGGAGTACAACAACAACCATACAAATCAAACAAAATGAAAAATGATTAAAATGTTAAAATCATTTAAAACTCAACATTAAGAACTTTTAAAACAAAAACTAAAAAACTAGTTTTTTAAAAACTAAAAAGCCTGGGTCAACAAATGTGTCTTCAGTGCCTTTTTAGAAGTGGCCAGAGATGGAGTTAGACTATTTATTAGGGAGATTTTCTGGTTTTTTTATTGCTCAGAAAGGTATCAACAGAAGTCCTATTCAGACATGTTGTACGACTGTGCAGATGTCTGTATCCTCATAACACACTGCTGGGTGTGAATGACTACATGCATTCATTTAAAACAGGCCTGCTCAACTTAGGCCCCCCAGCTGTTTTTGGACTACAACTCCCATAATTCTCAGCCACAGCAGCCAATAGCCAGGAATTATGGGAATTGTAGGCCAACATCTGCAGGAGGGCCGAAGTTGAGCAGGCCTTATTTAAAAGGAGGATATAGATACAGGCCTCTCAAATGTATAGGAAGTGTATTGTTAACCTTTCTTCAACATCATACATGAATAACATGGAGTGCCAGGGTGGTGTCGTGGTTAGAGTGGGAAGGACTAGGATAAGGGAAGCACAAGTTCAAATTCCCATCCAGCCATGAAATTCACTGGGTGACTTTAGACCAGTCACTTCTCTCTCAGCCCAATCTACCTCACAGGGTAGTCACAATGTATTCTGCTCTGGGCTCCTTGAAAGACAAGCGGGACATAAATGTAAATAAAAATAACTGTACCTGTGTATACTATACACTCATAAGAGTGTTGAACATAAAATCTTCTCACACTCATACACTACTTGAAAGCAAGTTGATTTATGCACCTTTGGCTTTGCTAATGTAGTATATAGGCCCATTTGCTGATAAAACAAATCTTTCCAGAGGCATATCTATAATTCTACACTTCAAACATATGTCAATTTAAAACAGTTTAACATTAATGGCTTCCTCCTAAGTATCATCATGTATTTATATTTATTTCTTTAACATATTTATATACTGACCTAAACTCATGTTTCTGGGTGGTTTACAGTAAAAGAACACAAATCAAAACAAAATTAAAATATTAAAACAATTTAAAATTTAATAAGTCTGACTAAAAGCCTGTGTGAACAAATTTGCCTTGACCTCCTTTTTAAAAGTTATCAGAGATAGCGGGGCTCTTTTTTCAGCAGGGAGTACATTCCAAAGTCTCAGGGCAGCAATGGGGAAGGCCCGTCCCTGAGTAGCCACCAGATGAGCTGGTGGCAACTGCAGACAGACCTCCCCAGGTGATCTCAACAGGTTGCAGCTCATAACGAAGAAGGCATCCTCTTAAATATATAAAACATATCATGAAAACAGGAGTTTGATAAAGTGGTGCTGAGAAGATCCCTATCTCCTCATTGACCTACTGAACCAGATAAAATTCAAAAATTCATTAAAAATTGCCCAATAGCTTTGTTGGTTGGGTGGTAGATGGGTAAGGTCATGCCCTACCACCCAACCCACTTTGGTGTCTCTAAGGCTTACCATTGGTGAACAATGGGGTGGTTCAATTTCCCCATTGTTCCCTATGGGAGTGATCCACTTTTTCTCTCTCAAATTTCCAATTTGATACATCAAATCGGCTGCCTACAGCTGGCTGATTCAATGAATTGATTTGTTGTTTTGCAATTTGATTCACTAGCGAATCAAATCACAAAAAAAAAAATTTGTACACACCCCTACAGAACACAGTTGTTTACTACCTCTGCTTGTAGAGTGGGTGAAGGGTTTAGCTTGCTGTGCTTTGGAAGTTCAAATGGAATTTCACTTTGGGCTGAAGGTGGTCAAAGTGGGCCAAACATGAATAGGTCCCCAAAGCTTTGTACAGCCCTAATAAACAATGTGGTTTGAAACAATGTGGTTTGGAGTGGGGTGGGGCATGGAATGACTGACTTCATTCTTTTCTAACTGGTGTCCCTAAGTTGTACGTACATAGAATGGAGAAGTTTAGTGCAGGCCCATTCTGATTTCAAGATTATAGCTTTTCAATCAGACTGAGATTTAAGAATGCCTGACATAATGCAATTGTTAACTATTTTTTTTACCAGATAAAAACCTCTTCTGTTTTAGGATATAAGAGTTCATTGATGCCTTGCCCATCATAAGAAAAGCTATTTGAAATGTTGTTAGATGAGAGTAATGCTTCTAGTATGTACTGTATTTTATGGACTATAAGACTCACTTTTTTCCTTGAAAAATATCCGCCAAAATTCAGGAGCGTCTTATATGTTTTAACAGTTTAATATGTTAAAACTCTGAAAAACTGGATTAAAATTAAGGCGCGTCTTATAGTCCGTAGCGTCTTATAGTCCGTAAAATATGGTAATCCCTTATTGTCTCCTTGCATTTCTTTTGCCACCGTTGCTGTCATTACATATGAACCCAGCCACAGAAAAAATATCCTTGCCAAAATGTTCAAATATTCAACAGGCATAGGAGAATACACTACCGTACTCAGTTAGCCAAGCTACTCAGGTGCTTTTTTGGTGATACCAAAAAAGGTGTGATTTGGTAATCCCACCAAACTGGGTCCATACTTCTCCAATAGCATCACCAAAGCAATTCAGAAAAATCTCCAAAAAAAGTCCTCTAGAGACAACTTGCAGCTTTTAAATGCTCCTTCTTGCTTAGCTTAAAGGGCTCTATACACACACACACACCCCAGGATTACGGAAACATTGATGCAGTTCATTCCAGCATCCCATTCCCACCTCATTTCCTTGCTGACCAGGCCTATCTCTGCCCTTGATGCAGGACACACTTTACAGAGGATCATGGAGAAGGTTGTTTTCTAGTGATGCCCAACATGTTGGGATGTCATCATAGGTAGCTGGAGGTCACCATATGTGGGAGCACTGGAGCACATATAACAAAATATCTGCAAATTATTTTCTTGCAGAAAGTTCTAGTGCAAGCTGGTGTGTGTGTGGAAATAAGCTGGTCTGTGAGCTGTAGATTGCTACCCTATGCAGAAAAGAATTTCTGGGTCATGGCTAAAGAGCTGAAAAGAAAGTTCTAATGTAAATTCTCCACTGAATTCCCACAGCACAAGGGGCTAGGAGAGCAAAGGTCCAGCCTCATGCTGGCAAGGTTTATTTTCAGTTGGACAGGAGCCATACATTTTAAATGGTGATTTTAGGGCTTTGCCACTTAGCTATAAACATTCACATGGACTGCAACCTGACATGAAGGGAGGGATGGTTAAAGCAACCTAACAAAAGAAATTGATTGTGAGAACCTTTAGGCTAAACATGGAAACAGAAGGAAAGGGATTCCCGGGTTGAAATGCTTGTCTCTGTGCTTGCGTACAGTGACTGACATCCAAACTAATGCTGTATGCATGTGCAGCCAAAAGAGGCCTGCATACAGTGGCTGTGGGATGGTTCCTGTATCCCCTGCCACCATTTATTTGCAACCTTCTCCATAATATTCCCTTCTCTCAATAGCAGGGGATGCTATCGGTTTTGGGTGTTACTCCTATAGAGTATTTGGGTGTTACTCCAAATCATATAGTTTAGAGATGTATTGTTTCATAAAAACAAACAAATCAATAGTTGAGCCTTTCTAAAAAAAAAATACACAACCCGTTACAGTTAGAACACAGAACATACAATATGTAGGATCAGGCCCAAGGTCCATCTAGTCCAACATCTAGTCCACCAGATGCCGCTGGAAGCCACAGGCAGGAGTTGAGGGCCTGGTCTCTCTCCTGCTGTTACTCCCCTGCAACTGGTATTCAGAGGCATCCTGCCTCTGAGGCTGGAGGCGGCCTAATGCCCTCAGACTAGGTGGCATTGATAGACCTCTCCTCCATGACATTGTCCAAACCCCTCTTAAAACCATCCAGGTTGTTCGCTGTCACCACATCTCATGGCAGAGAATTCCACAAACCAATTATGCATTGTGTGAAAAAGTACTTCCATTTGTTGGTCCTAAATTTCTTGGCAATCAATTTCAGGGGATGACCCCTGGTTCTAGTGTTATGTGTAAGGGAGAAATTTCTCTCTATCAACTTTCTCCACACCATGCATGCTTTTATAGACCGCTATCATGTCTCCCTGCAGTCTAACAGTTTTTCTAAACCGAAAAGTTTACTCTGCTTCCATCGAAGTCCATTTCTCTCAGCTCTTTCCATGACACTTCAAACTGAAGGGGATTACTTCGAGCCGAAGGGGATTACTGTGGCCTCTCTAACCCAAACCCACCCCTCCTGTCCTACTAGTACCTAATATCTCCCTTACCCAAACTAGGCCCTATTTATATAACTCTAAGTTCTATAAGATGACCAAGGATGTTGGTGGGGGTGTGTGGGGACTGCTTACCTTTCAGCCTCTTTGGTGGGAAGGTTCCGGCATCTTTGGCTGGAGTCTGCCAAGTGTTTCTCTCGGAGGCACTCTTAGGCTGAGCAGACTCCGGGACTCAATACTTGGGGGGAGAGCAAGTGGGTACCAAACAGGCACCCATTCCTCCCTAATAACAGTAGTAGTAGTAGTAGTAGTAGTAGTAGTAATACCAGGAGAAAAGAAACAGAAAGAACCTGGCAGGCTACACACCAGACAAAACACATCAGCCTACAAAAACAAACAAATGAATCCAGGCACACAGCAATAGCAATGGTGCAATTTGGGGCTGCAAAAGAAAAAATCAGCACAGCACCCCAGTTATTAAAGCCACTGCTACAAGCAATAAGATAGAGAAAATATCCACACAAGCGGGAGGGATATCAAAGTAGCACCCAGTTAAAGCCACTGGGGCTGCTGGTACTTTTTTTTTTTTTTAAGGACAAAAATCAACACAGCACCCCAGTTATTAAAGCCACTGGGGGCTGGATAAAAGCAAAGGGGTGGGTAATCCAAACATGAAAAAGCAATTCAAAAAGCAGCACCCAGTTAAAACCACTGGAGCTGCTGGTACAATAAAAAATAAATTGGAACATAGTAAGGAACATAGGAAGCTGCTGTATACTGAGTCAGACCATTGGTCTGTCTAGCTCAGTATTGTCCACACAGACTGGCAGCAGGTTCTCCAAGGTTGCAGGCAGGAATCTCTCTCAGCCCTATCTTGGAGAAGCTAGGGAGGGACCTTGGAACCTTCTGCTCTTCCCGGAGTGGCTCCATCCTGAGGGGAATATCTTACAGTGCTCACATTTGGTCTCCCATTCAGATGCAACCAGGGCAGACCCTGCTTAGCTAGGGGGACAAATCATGCTTGCTACCACAAGACCAGCTCTCCTGGTATTTGGGTGGGGGGAGAAATTGTTTAAAAACAAACAGACAGAGAGACGGACAAGCAGGCACTCATTCTCTGTCTCTCACTGAGCGAGGCAGACCACAGGCCACCACTCTGCTGCTGTCTCTGTCCTTTCACTGTATCTTTCTTCAAGCGGCTCTGGCACACTGTAAAGGCTCTCTGCCTCCAAGGCCCTTAAATATTTTTTGAAACTCCCTCCTTTGGCTTTTTCCCTCCCTGATCCCTCCCCCCAGTCAATGGGGGCATAGTAGCCCAGGCCAACACTTGATTATTTGTCTGTTTGTTCTTTGAATATATATATACCACCTAATATAGAGATCTCTAGGCAGTGTACAGAATTAAAACATAATATAAAACATTTAAAATTCATAAGATAAAAATCATAACAGATTTTAAAAAATTAAAATTTTAAAAATTGTTTTCAGTTGAAGACCTGGGAAAATAGGTATGTCTTAAGGGGCCTCCTAAAAACAAACAGAGAAGGAGATATTTCATCAGGGAGCACATTCTGAAACTCTGGGGCATCCACAGAGAAGGCTCGGTCCGGAGTTGCCACCAAACGAGTTGGCAGCAACCAGAAACAGAACTCTCTAGATAATCTTAATAGGTGACAGCGTTCATGACAGAGAAGGCACTCTTTTAAGTACCCTGGACCTAAGCCAGGGTACTTAATTGTTTGAATAACTATCCAACCAAGAAGGAAGTAGATCTCAAGCCAATTGGAAGCTAGTGCCAGAAAACCAATCAGCAACTTAGACAAATGTGACCCAAAATGGTGCTCGAATCTATTCAAGCTCAAATCTGGGTAGTTTTGATTCAAACTCGGATCAGGCACTTTATTTCATGGGCATTTCAATTCTATTTCAAATCACTCAAAACAGCCTGCTTTGAGCTTGAATCAATCTAAATCAAATTGATTTGCACATCCCTAGTTCCAACCTCCAAACCTCACTGTGTCCATCTTTGCCTTCTCCACCCCCATCTTCTGCTTAATCAGCCCCACCTGTGTCTCCCCTGACCACCCTGATGGTAGTCTGTGTGTGTGCAAATGTGTGCTGTGTTTTCTGAGCCATCACTGTCTCCATCTGAATCTCAGCCTTCTCTAGAGGCATCATCATCTTGGGCATGATATCACCAGGTGGGATGGCGTCCATACACCATATTAGAAGGGGCTTCGCTGGGCCCCAGGGCGGGATGGAAATCCTGACTAGCTAGATAGATAGATACCCACTAGGATTGACATTAGAATTTGGAAATGAAAATTGTAGAGTTTCATAATCCCTCCCAAGGAGAACCATCTGAAAATTCTCATGGAAAAGTCACTGGATAATGGCAGGAGGAGTGGAAGATAAAGTCACAGGATTGGCAGGAGATGACTGGTGGAGTCTGAGGGCTGACTGTGAGGAACTGGCTAGAAAGGATGAGGCAGTGATGAACCAGAAGATGTGACTAAAACAAGTGTCAAGGGCTTTGAGCCTTGGATATTTGATCTGATGGAATTAAATGACATGACAATGTAACCTTCTAAGCCAGTTTCCAGAAATGGAACAGCAACAGTTTCCACAGTAGCTGAGACTGTTAGGGTATGCCTGGATCTTCTGCTGCTTCCGTCTTAAAGTGACAACTTGAAGAAGGAAGATCTTGAGCTGCCAGGGATGGTGTGGCAGTATGGAGTAACTAAATGCCACTCTAGGGGGTACTGAGACTTCCATGATACCAGAGAGCCCATCTCCCTTAAGTTCAGTCCCAGCAGTTATGCTTTACAATGGCACATAGCCAGTGTGCAAGCAAAATAAATTTGAAATGGATGGGTTGGTTGTACTTTGGCACATATGTCATGCTTTACCAGCACATGCAAAAGCACCAGCAGACATACCCTTATTTTATTCTGTATTGCCATTTTTTCAATAAACTGCAGCCAAAAACATATCAGAGCCATGATCTGTGTCTCCCCAAACCCCTGTTGACAGGAGCCAAGCACCATTCAGATTAACCAAGGATCCAATCTCAGTATTCTTCATTATCCACATTCATTCTGTATCAGCCTGTAGTAGCCCAAAATTGGCTAGAAATGCGGAATTCCTTCATTGGTGCAAGAAACCAAAGGTTCCTCTAGCCTAGCACTGTCTACTGCCATTAGCAATGTCCCCTCGGGATCTCAGACAAAGTCCCTTCCCAGCGTTGCAATCTGAGCTCCTTCCACTAGACATACCGAGCACTGAACTTTGGACTCGTTACTGGCCAAACATGTGCTTTATCACTGTACTATTCTTTCTCTCCAAACAGAGCTCACATTCATCTAAAGCCCTCTTATTTTGGATGCACCCCAGGACATTTGTGCAAATGATTTTGCATTCCATTCACATGTTTCAGAAAGATATTAGATCAAAATGTGCATCATAATTTTGCTACAATCATTGCCAGAGAGGTTAAGCCAAATCTGTTCTTTATTCTCAACGTATCTTCATTATCAAATTAAGAAGCATTTGTTCTTTAACATCAAAAGGCCAGAAAATACACAAATGCTTCAAATAAAAGCCTAAAATAGATACATGTGTCTGGGCAAAGATAATGTTTGCATATATAGTATAGCCAATGAAATATAGAACCAATTCTAGAGGTCAGTTCAGAGTAACATGGGGGCTATTCTCACAATTGCAGAAATTTGGGCTAGCCTCTGCTAGCCTGATTTTCTGTAATCGTGAGAACCACTGGGCTCAGCTGCGAGCCCGGTGGTTCTAGAGCGGGTAATCCACTCAAGTACCTCTGCCCTAAAACCAGGTTTACGGAGTGAGCGCTCCGCAAACCTGGTTTTCAAGATTGTGAGTAGCCATGGCGTGGCTCTGCGCTGCAGCTACTCATGAGGAGACCCCTGGAGGGGAGGTGAAAAGCTGCTTCCCAGCTCCGGGGGTCTTGCCAGCATGCCCTGCGCACTTGTGCAGGGCATGCTGGAGCTTCCAGGGGCCGTGTGGCCCCTGCTCCCCCCAGCACCCGCCGGCTCCATCATGGAGCCGGCAATCATGTGGTGGCCGATCCAGCCACCCAGGGCTCCCTCTGCGATAGTTTGAGGGGAGAGTAGGCTTAGCCCGCTCTCCCCACTAAACTGGGTCTCACTGATCATGAGACCTGGCTCATGATGTTTAAAACTGGGCTTCATGTGGCATTTCGGAGTCCTGGGAGTGCTCAATCCCCACTCTCATTCACGTGCAAAAATCTAGGTTAAAGTAAACCAAGATCGGTTATAATATCTGAACCCGATGATCTTGGTTTACTCTCGCCTACTTACTTCAAATAAGCCAAAATCTGTGCCCAAAGTTTGAAGTTACAGATCTTGGCATATTTGAAGTAAGTAGATTAGAATAAACCAAGACTGACAGTAAAAATGTCATGGCTGGTCTTGGTTTATTTTATCCTAGAGCAGAAATGGTCATTCCTGCAGGGATGGGTGGGGGGAGCACCTGATATCAAGGCTCAGATATATTGCATGGAGCCTGACTTTAACCAAGGTTCTGGGTAATGTCTGAATCAGCCCTGTGAGAAACCCTGAAATCTGAAAAAACTTACTTAAATGTCAGTTCCAGCACAAACAGTGGGCTGTGCCTCCAAGACAATGACCTGGCTCATAAATTGTTCAAATGTATGTCTAATGTGAGTTAGTGACAATGACGTTAGTATGATTGTATGAACCCATGCCAAGGAGGGAATCTCAGATTCAGCACAGATCAGAAACCACCTTGCTGTGGATTTACAGAATCACACTGATGTCAGTAACCCACATTAAACCTAAATTCAAATGATTGTGTGAACAAGGCCATTATATTAAGATTAAGGGTGCCAGATACTTAGTTTACATATTCACATCACTTAATATGCTGCTGCAATCCCTTGGGTTGATGATGGTTCATGGGATTCATATTCAAGTTGTATGATTTTTTGTTTGGGTGTAACACAATTGTAACTTTGCTCCAGTGCAGGTTTATGTTAAGAAAATATTTAACATCTATTCCCTTTGGGTTCATTATGTAGGACAATTTGAACCTGTATAAATCCTGGGAGTTTTACTGCTTGATTAAAAACATCTTCCCATTCCATATGCTGTTGGGAAATACATTTCTCCAAGGGTTAATTAACAGCCTTTACACATTCTGTATTTAGCTCGGGGTACAAAGCCAAAAACATAAATAATGTCTCAAGCGGAAACAGGAGGTGCAGATGGTTTTTAACTTTGGGTCTTAGTTCATTGAAACCAGCCAGAAATATGTATTGCATACAACTGAAAGTATGTCTTGGTAACTCGACTGAAGTTAAGTATGGTTATATTTAAAATCAAATGTTCTACGCCTTTTGCAACTATTAATGGTTTATTTGAATCGTAAGTGTTGCTGTCATAAACACCAGCATTGAGATTTCAGCACTGAAGCAGAGAGGATCATTGCTGAGGACTTTCTAATTCCAAAAGAGCCAAATGTCCATGTTCATTATGAAACTGGACTCTCAATCACTGGTCCACTGATGTCCTTACACATGTTGGTGACTTGATGTTTTGTCTGAGACAGGCAAATTGAGATCTGGGTGGGGATGAGCTGGTGATTTATTATTTATTTATTAGATTTAAACATCACCTAATATGAAACATCTCTAGGCAGTTTACATATAACTAGCCGACCCCGCACAGAGCATCTGTGCTGCGCTTTGGGGCCGGCTGTTTTCCCCTCCCTCTTCCTCCTGTTCCGGCCCCTGGTCTCTCCTCTCTTCCCCTTCCCTCCAGCCCCATGCTCTCTAGTCCTCCTCCCCTCCCATTCCTCCCCACTCACAGAGCCTCACCGGGTGGCGGGCGGCCAAGAAGGGCCCTGCTGGCCACCCGCCACTGCCATTTTTTCCTCGCTCCCGTCCACCTGCTGCCGCGGCATTTCTCTCCCCTCTCCTCCGCCCTCCTGCCTGCTTTTCTCCCCCCCTCCGCCAAGCTGCCTCCGCCCTTCTCTCTCCCCTCTCCTCCGCCCTCCTGCCTGCCCACCCGCTGCCACTTTCTTGCCCCTCTGCTCCTCCCTCCTCACTCTGCCAGTCTTCTTCCCAGAACTCTCGCAGTGTATCACGAGAGTTCCGCCGCCAAATCCTGGACACGCATGCCAGCTAATAGAATTAATTATATAGATTCAGGGAGGGAAATGTAAACAGCTAATGATCAAAAGCAATTCAAATGGTTAAAAATAATCAAAATGAAATAAAAACCTGTTTGTCATGGACAGACCACTACCTGGAAGGATTTAGACCAGTGTTCCGTCTAAGGCGTGTGTGTGTGCGCGCACTCTAACATGGTTTTTGATGTCTGTTAGGTGAATTTTAGCTCCCACTCAGGTTCAAATCAGAAAGGCCAACTCTGAATGCATGTGTGCACACAATGAGGAGATTCTCACGATCGGCAAGAAGTGGGCTAAGGGAGCCTAGCCCGCTTATTACTGATAATCTGCTGCAACGGGAGCTACACGGCTCCTGGCAGCAAACCTTGGTAATTCCCCCTCCATGGCGTTTTGATCATGTATTGCTGAGGAGACCCCCGACCGGGGGTCATGTGAACTGATCGTGAGACTCACCTCATTGCCTTGTAACTTCCATCCAGAGCAAAACTTATTCCGCACACAGATGGGGGGGGAAATAGAGAGAACGTTGGTTTAGACTTGTATCAATTTCTAGCCTCTGCAGGGGTGGGCTATGAATTGAGACGGTCGTCCTGTGTCGGCTGCTGGATCTGGGTGAAGTCCTGATGGCCCTGGGGGAATTGTCTGCTATCATCATTTACGGTTCTGTCAATGCACTCGGTGAGCTGGAGGAGAGCGTAATGGCGGAGGCAATTGACACAATTACGCCTCGGTTTACTGAGTGGATGTTGGCAATTAAATGCAAGGGAGAGAAAAGAGCACCCAATTGGAGAACAAAGCACTTACTTCTCTGGCTGGGAGAGACTTCAGGAGCCAATGCACTGACATGCTTCTGACACTGATGCCCTTGACCTGACCTCAGGTAGGAATTAGGAATGTGCAGAACCGGTCCGGCAGTCCGCAGTCTGACGGTTCAGTCCGGGGGTTCGTGATTGAACCGAACCCCACCCCCCAGTTCCATCTGGACCAGAACTGCAATTGCCAGTGCAGTCCGGCAGGTCCGTAAACTTTTAAAAAAAAAATTTAAATAAAAAGTAAGTACCTGTAGCCCCTTCAGGGGGCTTGTTGTAGCCACGGGGGGGGGGGGGGGGAGGGGGAGGGTTCCCTCTACCACCACCCCCGCCGGCCTCCCTCATCACCACCACGGCTGGGTCAATGTAGCCTTTTTGGCCCTTTTGGGCCTCTGTAAAGGCAAGCGGCCGCCATTTTGGCCACCACCACACATGCACAAATGCCCTCTGCAAGGCCGGGCATGGCCTCACAGAGGGCATTTGTGCATGAGCAAGCCTCCTGAAGGGGCTACAGGTACTTACTTTTTATTTAAAAGTTCATGGACCGGTCCGTGACCAGACTGGATCGGGGGCGGGGTTCACTGGGGGCCAGACGAAACTGGCCCGGTGCCATTCAAGGCCACTCCGGCCTCGAACCGAACCGGGCCAGATGGTTTCGTGCACACCCCTACTAGGAATGCCTTAGCTACATCAACACTGAGCTGATGTAACACATTCTTAAAAGGGGTTCAGGAGCATCAGAGGCTGAAGAAGGCTGTGGTGACTGGCCCGGAGTCAAGGTTCAGGAGCATGTCACTCTACTCCTGTTCTATCTGCACGGCTGCTGGTTTGCTACCAGGAGGCTTAGACAGGGCTTCTACCCTGAATCTCCTTCAGGAGAGAGTGTGTGCATTCACACACCAGCCAAACTTACCCTGCAGTCTCTTTGAGATCCTTGGACCCACTCCACACATACAAATCAGGCTTTGTCTTGCAAATTCTAGCTTATCTCGAGGTATTTCCGGGTTTTTAAAATGCTGATTTTAAGTGAGTTTTTCTGAAAACACCAGAGTAAGTAGGGAGAGACATTGACACAGAATCATTAGCATGATAAGAAGGATACTCTCTTTACAAATGCAGATGTAGCTATTTAGTACTCTTTCTCCCCCCCCCCCACCGCATTGGCTAGAAGGAAAACACAAAGGAAAACATGTGAACTTGCATCAAAACAAAACCTGAGAGCAAAGGGGAGGGGCTGATTTTCCTCAATGCCACGAGTGTGATTCGAAGTGGCTTCACTCAACATTTACTCCGCAGCATGAAGCCATGTGCGAATAACTCCCGGGCTCAATTTAAGATGCTGATGATTACCTTCAAAGACTTATATGGTTTGGGGCTTTTAGGAGTTATCTTCCCCTGTTTAAAACTGCCCATCCTCTGCCATCAAGTGGAGAGGCCCTTCTGTACGTCCTGCTACTGGCTGAGGTGTAGTTGGTGAGAACAAGGGGATGGGGCTGTAGCTTGGAGCATCTGCTTTGCATGCATAGGGTTCCGACCGTCCATCCCTGGCATCTCCAGGTAGGGCTGGGAGACACTCCTGCCTGAAATCTTGGAGAAGCTTCTGCCAGCCACTGTAGACATTGAGCTCATTGACACAACCAAAAACTGGGTAGGACAAGTGTCCTGCTCAGGTTTGGGAGCTATGTGCACTCCCAATTTTTGGTTGTGTGGCAGTAAACAACTAGGTAGGAGGAGAGAAAAGTGATTGTGTGGAATCAAGGCAGGAGGAAAAGCTGGGTAGGACAGTGGTGTCTTACCCAGTTTTCATTTAGTTAGCATTTGACCAACGTAAGAGGAAAAGCTGTCATACCTAGCATTTGGTCAACGTAGGAGGAAAAGCTGTCCTTTTTTGTCCTACCCTCCTCCTACATAGTTGTTTGCGTACACACAACTGAAAATTGGGAGCGCACATAACTCCCAACGCTGGGTAGGGCATGTCCTACCTACATGTTTTCCTTTGTGTTTCCCTGGGTAGGACATGTCCTACCCAGTTCTCAGTTGTGTGAATGACCTCAGTATAAGGCAGCTTCCAATGTTCCTTAAGGAAAGGGACTTTTTCTATGGTGCGACTGAAAGCATGGAATGCCCTACCCCAGCGTTTCTTAACCTTGGGCCCCCAGATGTTTTGGGACTACAACTCCCATCTGTTGTAAACCGCCAAGAGATGTAAGTTTTGAGCTGTATAAAATATGTAAAATAAATCATCATCATCATCCTCCACGACAAAGGCCATATCTGGGGATGATGAGAGTTGTAGTCCAAAAACATCTGGGGGCCCAAGGTTAAGAAACCCTGCCCGACCCTGTGACATTCATTTCATCACTTCCCTCTTGATGTCCGGCTGCTTAGTTAACACTTTTTTGTTTAAGCAAGCATTTACTTTGACTGCAATATGAGTGTTCTTTCTCCCAGATGTGTTAAGGGGCGGTTGTTGTTTTGTTTTTGCTGTGTCTGTTCTGCTTGTGGTTTGTTTTATTATTTGGTTGTTTTAGAATGATTTTAGCATAGTGGCTGACATGCTGCACCATGGAATGCCAATGGGAGAGAGGGAGATGCTGGCACTGCAGCAAGGCTTCCCAAAGCATGCCTGAACTACTATGGAGGCTGGCTGCTCCGTGTCTTCTAAGTGTTTGTTTGTTTGTTTTATTGTTAAATTTATATACCGCCTTTCATTAAAAACAATCCCAAAGCAGTTTACAAAAGTTTACTAACTGGGCAAAGAGGCACCTTTTACCGTGGTGATTCTCTTTATTTAGCAGGGGGAGAGTAACTGGCCCTATCCACACCCAGCACAGTACTTCCAGTGACTGTTGCTGGTGTTTATTTTATATTTCTTTTTAGAATGTGAGCCCTTTGGGGACAGGGAGCCATCTTATTTGTTTTATTTCTCTTTGTAAACCGCCCTGAGCCATTTTTGGAAGGGTGGTATAGAAATCGAATTAATAATAATAATAATGATGATGATGAAAATGACAGTTAAAAGTATTAATTTAAAATATGAACAAATCTGATTTAAAATATATAAAGTACAAACATAAAAATTGTACACGGATAAAAACACACAGAAGCAGCAATAGAACAATCATGTAAAGGCCTGGATAAAAAAAACAGGATTTAACAAGCTTTCTAAAAACTGTGATGGAGTCTGAGCAGCGAATGACCACTGGAAGAGCATTGCAAAGTCTGGGGGCAGCAACAGAGAAGGCCCTGTCCGGTGTGTTTTCATTGTTGGCACCTGGAGCAGAGCCCCCTCAGATGACCTCATCAAGCTTATCACAGTTGTGATGCTACTCCCACTGGAAATAATGGTATTGCTAACTTGGCAAAGAGGCACCTTTTAACGTGGTGATTCTCTTTTATTTAGCAGTGGGAGAGTAACTGGCCCTATCCACCCCACCTCAGTGCTCTGAGGAAGGTGAGAGCTATACCAGAGGTCCAACCATACTGGACAGGTCTCACCAGAGCAGCCAGACAAAGAGTGCCTCTCCCATCAACAATATGGTGAGATGTAACTTTAATAAATCTATACCAGATCGGTCATTGCCCAGGTCAACATGGACCGTGCCAGGTGCTGGAGTCCCTGGACATCTGGTGGCAAGTGGGCTACAGGACTCAGGATCTTCAGTTGAGCAACCAGAGCTGGAGACTGCAAGGTTACTGGAAGAAACGTTGTTTAACCGGAAAAAATATACGAAAAATGCCAAAAAAGAAATAATGATCTGCTATTACAAGTCTAGTCCAACTAGAAGAGGTTATTTTAAAAGAATGTACCAAATTTGGAAAGAGAAGCATCCAGATACAGAAATAACAGAACAAAGGCTAGCAGACCAGAGAAGATTCATAATAAGAAATAAAGTATTCACAGCAGTTGAGCTGGAAGAACTGCAAAGAGCAACACAGGCTCAAGATATGGAAGAAGAATAACCACCAACTGAAGCAGTTGCTCAGGCACAGGTGGAGGAGGTGTTGGAAATAGAGGATGCCACTGTTGTTGAACTGTTTCAAAATCAAAACCAGGCAACCTCCCCTTTGCCTTCACCTCAAAAACCTGAATGCCATTTAACAGAAAAGCAACAAGAACTAAAGCAAAAAATTACTGAGCACATGAACCAAACAACCGCCAGGGTTCGACTTCCAGCTCTAAAAACAGTTGACAAAAAGCAACTTGCTCAGGCATTAAAATATGTCAATACTGCACTTGCAGAAACAACAACCAATAATTTGCAAGAAACAAACCAACTAATGTACAGTGCAGCAACACCACCACAAGAGCTCGGATATAAGATCAGTGGACCTGTAAAAGAAGAAAGTTGTACATCACCTAAATGGAAGATTGGATTAGAAAATAAAATCACCAGGCTTAGATTGGATGCTAGTAAACTGAAAGACAAGAAGCTGAAGAATGAAAACACCAAACAGTATCTGATCCAAAAATACCACCGAGATTCAAGGAAAATTAGAGAAGTCCTGGAAATAATAAAACAGCAAATAACAGCAGTGTCAAAGAAGATTACCAGATATGAAGCCAGAATCACACAACACAGGCAGAATCTCCAATTCCAGTCGAATCAGAGACATTTCTACCAAAGCATAGAAGAAGAAACTGCAAAAAACATCAAACAAAGAAGAAACAGTGCAATTCTGGGGGAAATTATGGGACAATCCAATAGATTATAATTAAAAAAACAGGCTAGGTGAAAGAGGTCGAAAAATGTAGCCAACGAATGCAAGATCTAATAATAACACCAGAATTAATAAGTGAAAGAACAAAGACAATTAAAAACTGGTCTGCACCAGGTGACGAACTGCATGGCTTTTGGCTTAAACACCTAACAAGCCTTTATAAACAACTATCATAACAGTTCAATCACATTTTTCAAGGAGGTGATATTGATCAATGGCTAACAACTGGGAAAACTCATCTCATCATGAAAGACCCAGCAAAAGGTGCAGTTCCAAGTAATTATAGACCGATAACCTGCCTGCCAACCATGTTCAAATTATTAACTGGAATAATAGCATGATGCAATAATAGTGATGCAACACTTATTAACTAACAATCAGCTTCCAGTTGAACAGAAAGGAAATTGCCCGAACACCAGAGGCACAAAAGACCAGCTGTGGATTGACAAAATGATTTTAGAAAATTGCAAGAGAAGAAAAACAAATCTGAGTGTTGCATGGATTGACTACAAGAAAGACTTCGACTCATTGCCTCACACATGGATACTAAAATGTTTAGAAACAACCGGTGTCAGCAAAAACATTCAGATTTTTATATTAAAAAGCAATGAGCATGTGGAGTACACAGTTAACAATCAATGGTGAGACACTTGGACAGATAAGCATTAGAAGAGGTATTTTCCAAGAGGACTCACTATCCCCTCTGTTGTTTGTAATCACCATGACCCCACTTTCACAAATACTAAACAAAACAGGCCTCGGATAGCAAACATCTAAAACATCAAGCAAAATAAACCATCCGCTGTACATGGACGATCTGAAGTTGTATGGAAAGTCCCAGTCAGAAATCGAATCACTGCTAAGCACTGCCCGTATATTCAGGAGCGATATAGCAATGCAGTTTGGACTAGACAAGTGTGATACATTAATACTGAACAGAGGAAAATTAACAAAAACAGAAGGAATAGAACTGCCCAATGGAAGCAACATCAAGAACTTGGAAGAGAAAGAACATTACAAATACTTGGGCATTCTCCAGGCTGATAACATCACACACACTGAAGTGAAAAGAAAATTTGGAAGTGAAACATCAGGAGAGTTAGAAAAATCCTCAAGTCGAAACTCAGTGGCGGGAACACCATACAAGCCATAAACACCTGGGTTATACCTATTATCAGATACAGTGCAGGAATAATAGAATGGACCCAGGCAGGGCTAGAGACGTTAGATCGTAAGACCAGGAAAATAATGACCATCAGTCATGCTCTGCACCCCCGCAGTGATGTAGATAGGCTATACCTCCCTCGCAGCTCAGGTGGAAGAGGAATGCTGCAAGTCCATCAAACAGTAGAGGAGGAGAAAAGAGGCCTTGAAGAATATATCAAGGACAGTGAAGAAGATGGACTTCAAATGGTCAGTAATGAGAAACTATTCAACACCAATGAAACAAAGCAGGCCTACAAGAAAAAACAAGTCAAGACGCGAGCAGAAAAATGGAAAAATAAGCCACAGCATGGTCAATATTTGCACAATATAACTGGAAAAACCAGACATCATCAAGACCTGGCAATGGCTTAAGAATGGCAATTTGAATAAAGAAACAGAGGGTTTAATACTGGCTGCACAAGAACAGGCACTAAGAACAAATACTATAAGAGCAAAAGTCAAAAAATCCACAACAAACAGCAAGTGCCGTCTTTGTAAAGAAGCAGATGAAACAGTGGACCACCTAATCAGCTGTTGTAAAAAGATCACACAGACTGACTACAAACTGACTACAAACAAAGGCATGAAAAGGTAGCAGGGATGATACACTGGAACATCTGCAAAAAAATACAAGCTACCTGTAGCCAAAAATTGGTGGGACCATAAAATTGAAAAAGTTGTCAAAAATGAAGATGCAAAAATATTACGGGAATTCTGACTACAAACAGACAAACATCTGCCACACAATACACCAGATATAACTGTAGTCGAGAAGAAAGAAAAACAAGTTAAAATAATTGACAGCAATACCAGGGGATAGCAGAATAGAAGAAAAATAAATAGAAAAAATCACCAAATACAAAGATCTACAAATTGAAATTGAAAGGCTGTGGCAGAAAAAGACCAAAGTAATCCCAGTGGTAATTGGCGCCCTGGGTGCAATCCCAAAACAACTTGAAGAGCACCTCGACACCATAGGGGCCACAGAAATCACCATCAGCCAATTACAAAAAGCAACATTACTGGGAACAGCCTATTCTGCGACGATATCTATAATAATAACAGCAACAACATTGATAATAAAATTCATCCATCCCAGGTCCTTGGGAAGGCCCCGATGTCTGGATAAAACAAACCAGTCAATAACACCTGTCTGACTGTGTAACCAAAAAATAATAATGGCGTAACATTGAAACGGTGACTATGCAAAATGGAGTAGGCAAGCTTCAGTCTGCCTCCTCAGCAGTTTGGCCTTGTGCCGTAGAGCCTGACAGCAGTGTAGGGGCCTCTTTCTCCCATCAGCATTCCGTGACGTGGTGAGTGAGCACTAGGGTTTCTTTCCCTTGCCATTGAGGTAAAGGGAAGGAGGACAGCTGGCCATGGGGTAGCGAGCGTGAATTGTCTCCTTTGCTAAGTAGAATCCATCTTGGTCTGCATTTGTGTGAGTGACTACATGTGAGCTCTGTAAGATATTCCCCTTAGGGGATGGGACATAGTTCAGTGGAAGAGCATCTGCATGCTTGCATGCAGAAGGTCCCTGGTTCATTCCCTGGCATCTCCAGGTAGGGCTGGGAGAGACTCCTGCCTGCAACCTTTTAGAGCCGCTGCCAGTCAGAGTAGACAATACTGAGCTAGATTATCTGACTCAGTATAAGGCAGCTTCCTGTGTTCCTAAACTGCTGAGGCCTGGGTATTTAAGAGAACGTCTTCTTCACCATGAGTCCCACTGCCTGTTTTGATCATCTGTAGTTGCCACCGGCTCGTCTGGTGGCCATACAGGGAACAGGCCTTCTTTGTTGCTGCCCCGAGACTCTGGATTGTGATCCCTGCTGAGGTAAGAGCTTCCCCATCTCAGTCAACTTTTTAAAAGTACTTAAAGTCTTATCTCTTTACCCAAGAGATAAATTAAATTTGTCTGTGGTTTTATATTGTTTTAAGGCTTTTATTATCTGTGTTTTAATTTGCTTTATGGTGTTGTAAACTGCCCAGAGATGAGGGTTTGGGGCAATATACAATGGGGTTTGGGGCAGTATACAATTAGATAGATAGATAGATAGATAGATAGATGCTTCTCACATGATTAGTGTGAAGCGCTTCAAGGTGCTTTGCGGGGAGAGCAGGCTTAGCCCACTCTCCCCACAACTACCGGCTCCATCATGGAGCTGGTGGGGGCTGCAGTGAGTCCCAGGGTGTGGGGCTAGGGTGTGGGGCATTCTGGGGGGACCCCCGAGCCCAGGAGGATGCTTGTAGCCTCCCGGTTGGGGGTCTTCTCATATGTCACCGCATGCTGCAGTGGCACATGAGCAGAAAAACCAGGATAACAGAGCACTTGCTCCGTAAACCTCATTTAAGGAGAGGGGGAATTAGGTGGGCTAGCCACCTTGGAACCACCGGGCTCGCCCGCAAGCCTGGTGGTTCCAACAATCACCAGAAAGCAGGCCAGACTCCCTTAGCCTGCTTTCTGGTGATCATCAGAATAGCTTGAAAAGCTCTGGGCTATATGGGTCAAACCCTGGCTGTGATTTCTCCTCAAGTCAGCTTCCTGACCTTTGGAAAGTAATAGTAGAGTTCCATACTAGAACAAATGTTTTGCATCCAGCGACTCCCAGATTCAGTTCCTGTCACCTCCAGGAAAAGATGCAGGCAGCAGCTCTGAGAAAACCTTCTCCTGAGATCCGGACAACACTTGGCTAGCTGGACCAATGATCTGGCCAGAGGCTGTAGTTCAGCAGAGCACCGGCTTTGCATACAGATGATCACCGGTGCATTCCTCGGCACCATCTTCAGGTAGAACAGAGAAAGACCCTGAGGTGCTTTACACGACATGTATGAAGTGCCTGATGGGGTTCTGCGGGGAGAGTGGGCTTAGCCGCTTGTAACTGGGCAACCAGATTGGCCGCCCACACCACTGCCAGCTCTGTTACAGAGCCTGCAGGGGCTGCAGGGATCGGGGTCCATGTGGCATAGGCAAAAAGGGACCGATCTCTGCCCCAAGGACTTTACAATCTAAGGCTGCAGTCCTAGCACACTTGGGAGTATGTCACATTGAATTCTGTAGGAGTTACTTCTCAGTAAATGAGTACTGTAACATAGGATTTCCCCAACTGCTTACTCATAAGATCTTGTTAAATTTGCTCTAGAAACTAATTATTAACTGTAGGGAAAATGTTCAGATCTTTCAACAGAATTATTTTATTTTATTTATTTCCCCCTTCATTGGTTATCCACCCTTGAGTAAGCCAGAATACAGTTTTTACTAACCTACCAATTTTATTTTCTGATTTGTTGGTGGGTTTTCAGCTTTGCCCATGCTATGATGTCTGGCGGAGTTCTTCCAAGACAAATATATGGCATTTATTTAAGATAATAACACAGGCATTTCCACCAAGAAACACCCTTAATGTTAGGGTTTGGTAGTGCTAACCACCAAACCTTGTTCAATAACTAAACCCTGCAAATAACAGCTTGTTTAAAGTGCTGTTTTAGAGGAAAAGCTGGAATTGCAAAATCATGAAGTAAGGTCACTTTTAGGCTAAGGAACTGAAAACTGCTGATTTTCAATACTTCATTCTCTATATGGCATGCAGTTTAAATACACACAACCTAATAATTGCTAACTTCTCACTACATTGACCCAAGATGTTTAACTTTAAATATAGTATAATGCTGAGTGCTGATTTTCCACTTGATTTTTTTTTTAATAACCATGTTTTCTATTTCTAAATCATTTGGCACCCTCTTTCTAACTTTCTTCTTTTTACTGAGTGGCCGTCTTACTGACAATGAGGCAAGTCTCATGATCAGTGAGACTCGCCGGAAAGGGGTTTGCGGGGAGAGGGGGCTTAGCCCGCTTTCCCCACAAAGGATCAGAAGGCAGCCCTGGGCGGCCAGATCAGCCGCCCACAAAACTGCTGACTCTGTCACGGAGCCGGAGGGGGCTGCAGGGATTGGGGCCCCTGGGGATTGTGGGCCCCATGGCCACTGGAAGTTCCAGGATGCCCCGCATGAGTGCATGGAGCATTCTGGAGAGACCCCCGAGCCCAGGAGGCCTACACGTGTTAACGCTTGCTCCATTCACCTCGTCTTAGGGGAGGGTTATTTATGAGTGTTCACTGCTGGGAGGTGCGCAGCTCCCGTTGCAGCACATGATTGCCCCAAAGTGGGCTAGGCTCCCTTAGCCCACTTTTGAGAGATCGTGAGAATCGCCTCTTTATCTGATTGGTCTGATTCCAGGTTTCAAATTGTGAAATAATGGTCATGTGCACCATACCAAAACCTACCACATTCAACCAAAGCGGAGACTCTGAATTTCACAACTACCCTAAAACATGAAGGTTATACCTGTACTTATCCAAAAAAGAAGAGGACCCTGAATTTAAGATGATGCTCCCTCAAAAAAGAATATCTTATACTGGACACAAAAAACTTTTTATTACATATAGTAACTAATCAGTATACAATCAATATATAATTCTGCACATAAAGAAATGCCCCCTCTGCATGCAGGGGCAGATCCAGCAGGAAATTAGAGGGGATGCAACAATAATCCCCCCCCCATAAAAGATCCCCCTCCATATAAAAATATTGGGGCTTGGATTTTGTCTCTCTCTTGCAAATGCACTATGCCAGTGGGTGTCAAACTCAAATCTGGTGGTAGGCCAGATTAGATTCTGATACACCTCCGGGGAGCCACACATAGCCTTGCGCCTACCTCACACCACCTTCTGTCTTCGTCCTCCTCTCATTCCTTTTCTCCTGTGCCCTGCTTCTTAAATTAGCAGAATTTACTACATTTTACACTAAAATACACTCAGGGAAAGATTGGTTGGGGTGGGGGTATTTTTAGAAGAAATTCTGAACATACCTGCCAATACCAGATTTTGCATGGACAACCCTACCACTTTTCCTTCTTCTTTTCTCCCTTACAGAGGTGTTGTGAGGTACTTAAAAGATCCAGGGCTTGGGTCCACAGCCTCCCCACATTTTGTTAATTAAACCTCTCCTTGCTCCCTTAAAGATATCCCACACTCTCCTCCTCACTAGTCTGCTTCACCCTAAAAATTAATCTCCTTTTCCTTCTGCCATCAGTTTTTTCCTGCAATCAATACGCACCTGGTCGAGAAACAGTGTTGTGTAGTGATTAGAGTGTTAAGACTAGGAGTGGGGGAATTGTGTTCCCCATTCAGTCATGAAACTCACTGTGGGACTTTAGTTGGGACTCTCTCTCTTGCTTCCAAACCTGCCTCACAGTATTCTTGTGAGGATAAAAGTGGGGAAGAAGATCATGTACACTACCCTAACCTCTTTGGAGGACGAACAGGATGTGTGTCACTAGATAGATAGATAAGAACATAAGAACAGCCCTGCTGGATCAGGCCCAAGGCCCATCTAGTCCAGCATCCTGTTTCGCACAGTGGCCCATCAGATGCAGCTGGAAGCCTACAGGCAGGAGTTGAGGGTATGCCCTCTTTCCTGCTGTTACTCCCCTGCAGCTAGTACTCAGAGGCATCCTGCTTTTGAGGCTGGAGGTGGCCCACAGCCCTCCGACTAGTAGCTGATGACAGACCTCTCCTCCATGAAGTTATCCAAACCCTTCTTAAAGCCATCCAGGTTGTTGGCTGTCACCACATCTTGTGGCAGAGAATTCCACAAGTGGATTATGCATTGTGTGAAAAAGTACTTCCATTTGTTGGTCCTAGATTTCCCAGCAATCAATTTCCTGGGATCACCCTTGGTTCTAGTGTTATATGAGAGGGAGAAGAATTTCTCTCTATCCACTCTCTCTATCCGATAGATAGATAATAGATAGACTTTTAGCCACATGCACTCCAGTCCTAAGCATGTGAACTCAGAAGCAAATTCAAATAGACTTCTTTACACCTATCACAGCAGCAGCAAACAATCCAATTTTATCTTTTCTATTGAGGACTACATTTCATTTAAGCAAAAATCATATGCAACTATAGTGTATGTCGATATACTACAGTATATATACAGTGTACAGTGTGTGTGTGTTCAGAACAGAAAGAAAAGCCACCAATTTGATTTCAAATAGGACAGCAGAATGCCATATATGGAGTTATCCCAATTTCTTAGAATTTAAAGACAACTCATCATTTTCATGGGCAAGGAAGTTTTTAAAATGGGTTTCTTGTTATTTGATTTGCGAAGTCTTGTTTTGAAGCAAGTATACAAAAATAGACTTTTGGTGGGGGACCATGTTAAAAGCACAAAGCAAAGCAAAATAAATAGTAGTGATTAAAAGGGGCAACCAGTTGAGAGAGAACCATTTTCTCATATTTTGCTATTTAAGCCATTTTGAGAACTCTGTTGCTAAAAAAGTAGCATATACATATTTTTAATAAGGGTAGGGGGTAGGGGGGAGAAAGAAACACACACAGAGACCAGATTAGAGTTATAAGCAGTGTTTCTTCAGGAACAAAAGGCAGAAACAAAAACAGATCAATTTTGTTAGAGCATTCCTCCTCCTCCCTATTCTTTTTAAAGCTTTTAATCATTTTGTACTGACTAATTTCCTCACAATACGGTATACTGTTGGGATGGGGAGGGTTTATCTTACAAGTTTGTACTAGAACAATTTTGGCATACTTTGAAAATGATTTTTTTAAGAAGAAGAAGAAGAAGAAGAAGAAGCTTAAAACTCACTCTCTCACACACATGGGGTGGAACTTCTCTCACATGTACATAGACATGGTTCATGTGTGGGGTGGGGGAGAGAAACACAGTAGCTTGACCAAGGAAACAAATCACACACAAACAAAACAAACAGCAAAGGGTTGGTTTTTACAAAATGTTTTACTTTCCTCCTTGAAGGGAGTCCAATAGCCAGCTTCCTCGGCTCTGAGGCGACATACAAATGCCAAGCAGGGGAGGAGCATAAAACTCTAGCAGAACCAATAAGGCTGGGAGAGGGGAGGAGAAAAGTCAAGCCTTCTTTGATTCACTGCTACTGCTGATCTCCATGAGACTCAGCACAAATACACAGGGGGTGCAACTGCACCATTGTACACACATCCCAGGATCCACCCCATAAGAACAGCCTCGAAGGATCACTTGTTGCTAGCTTCTGAGTTTACTTGGTTTACTTCTGAGTAAGCATCTGCAGACCTTGGTAAAAGCACGAGGCAGGATGAGAGCCCTAAGTGGGGTTTACTTTTGAGTAAGCAGAGCCTACAGAGCTTGGTGAAAGTGTGGTTTCTCCTGAAAAAGGTTGGTTCAGGCTCCAAGAGAAAACCAAATCATCCCCCCTTGAGAAGAATTAAGAATGTTTTTAAAGTCGCTAATAATATAATAGTAAACCGCCTATGAAGGTGGAAGCAGCAGAGAGCTGAGTGACGCGAAGAGTGCTCTGCCATGCTCTGTGCAGGTGCTTCCACTGTGCACTTCTTTTCTGGAAGAGGTCGTGGAGGAGGAAGGTGGCTAATGAGATTTGGGGCTCTGAGCAATCGATAGGGTGCTCGTGCCCCTTGGGCCACCCCCTAATGATGCCCCTGCTGCTTGCCAAACATAGCAGTTGAACATAGCAGCTGGACAAAGATGAGCAGTGACGGGGGATTCTAAGAATCCACTATCACTGCTCATCTTTTCATTCATAATCTTCTTTGGTGAAAAATGATGTATGAATTTAGAATGCAAACAATCTCATTTCCTACCAGAGAATCTACTCTCAGAACACCTCAGACATTGAAAACAAAAAAACCCAGTACCCCATGGGCTTGTGGTTTTGGGGGTGGTTGGCACCCTATGTGCACTACACCACAACCTGCTCTGAGCAACTCTTAAGCCCCCCAAGTGGAGTTATGGGGCTGCTGAAATCCCCATTATTCCTTATGGGGGGGGAAGCTGAAAGCTGAATCTGGGCAATCGAGCACAGGGGTATTTGTTCTGACTACAAATCGCCCAAACCATCTAGATTTGGGTTCAAATCATTTTGTACTTGAATCAATTCACACATCCCTAGGACTTCCCCCTTGTTCTCTCTTTTCTGTATCACTGCTCTAAGTCTTTTCTGATTGGTAGACCGATATTCTCAGGACACCCCCTTCTTCTTAACTTGGTGCCTCAGGACACCCCCTTCTTCTATGCTTCTTGATTCTGCCTTCCACCATGATGTAGCTAGTACAGGGTGCAAGCTTTCTATCTAAGTGTATTACTTCTTAACATAAACCTTTACTCTTTTTTTTTTTACCTTAACCAATTGTCTTCAGCTCTCCTCAGTGAGATCTGTTCTAATCAAACTGGGTTTCTCTGCTAAATAAAGGGTTGATTCGAATTCTCCCCTACAATGCCTCCCTCCTTACACACACTCTCCTCCCTTTTTTTTTTCTTTCTTCTAGCGTGTGGAGTGAGGGCACCTTGCTGCCTTGCTGACACCCAATAGTCTGCTGCCTGTAGTTACTGCTTCTCCCCGCCTCATGGAAGGGCCATCCCTGAACCTGATCTCCTTGGAAGAAGGGCAAGATTATAACATAATGAAAACATCTATAATATGTATCCAGTGCAACCATTAGCTGATTTTCGTTTCTGTTTCATATCCATCCCCCGCTCAGCATCTCTCTGGTGGCTATTGCTGGTGTCTATCTTATGTTTCTTTTTTAGATTGTGAGCCCTTTGGGTTCAGGGAGCCATTTGGGGTGTGTGTGTGTGTGTGTGTGTGTGTGTGTGTAAGCTGCTTTAGGAACTTTTTGTTGAAAAGTAATATATAAATATTCTTCCTATTCAGATATTCCAGATAAATTGGCTGGTTCTTGTCTAACACAGGTTTAGGAGGTGTGGGGTCAGCTGTGGCCAATTATCTTGAAACTCCTCCCTCCCCACAGAGTGATTGTGTGATAGGATATTGTGAAATCCTTGTTTGGTCAATTTCACCTTTGTCTTCACATGCAAATCAAAAGCCCAAGATTAATTCTACCATAAGGAAATACTTTGTTCAAGTCTTTATAATAAAAAAATGTTTGGAACATTATGAATTTGAACACTGGTGAAAAACGAATAAATAACATCTGCAGAGTTGTGGAAATATCATTTAAACAAGCTTTTGGTCTGCAGTTTTGGGATGTGACCCAAAAGAAAATAAGATTTTGCATCCGAGTGCTTTATTCTAAATAATAATAATACATTGGGGGTGGGGAAGTAGTTCAGAACAGAACCTTATATTCCTTGGCTTGCCAGTGGAAAAGCAAACAAAAAACAGCTCTTCCATTCAAAAGGCTGTTATGTGCTCATCCTAACTTAATAAGGATTTGCCAAGAACATTTTCTACTATACAATTCCCTTACTATGTATAACCATATTTCAGTTCTTCTAGAAATAACCTCACAGCTTCACAGAGTGGAAAAACAATAGAAAAGAAGTTAACTCCCCACAAATCAACGCATGATTGCCAGCAGTCTTCATGATGTGGGAATTTTAGCATATTTTAAAATGCAGATCAACCCTAGTGTTGCTCCACTAGTATGATGAAGACAGAGGCGTATCTAGGGAAAATAGCCCCTAGGGCAAGCACTGAAATTGCGCCCCTGTCCAAACATCTGACACCCATCATTCAGATAACTTTACCCTAACATCAGCTCAAAAATACAAGTTCAGACACTTTCAGGAGAAACAGGTTGTAAGCAACACACACATGCATATGCACATACAACCACACATGTGTCACATATGTGCCAGTCGCCTTCCCAAGGAAACACAGCACATCCATGTGCTGGGCATGCCTCCATAGAGCTAAGCAGTGAAAACTCTCTTTAGCAAATGCTCTGCCACCTCAGCACACCTCACTACAGGTTGCTGCTAGGACTGTGCAATTTGGATTTTCAGTGCTTTGGTTCAGATCTGAATCAAAACATCCCCATTTCATTTTTGGGTCCGAATCTGACCCATCCGAATCACCCCAGATTCAATTCAGATCTGAATTAATCTGAATCTGAATCAATTCAGATCAAAAAAGGGTCCCAGGGCCAAGAGAGTTGGTTGGGGTGGTAGTGCCTAATGGGTATAGGCTACCACCTAAATTGCAGAGGAATTGGGCAAAGGGCTGATTTTAAAGTGATTTTAGAAGTTTTTGCTTCTTTAAGGTTTTTCTCCATAAGGAACAATGGAGGTTTCAGCAACCCCATAACTCCACTTGGCAGGTGGGGGGGAGGCGCTGGCGTAGCCCAGAGCGAGTGGCAATGTAGTGCACAGAGGGTGCCAGCCATGCCCATGGGTTTCTAACCCATGGGGTACAGGGTTCTGTTGTTTCTGAAGTGTTCTGAGTGTAGATTCTCTGGTAGCAAATGAGATTTTCAATACAAACCATGAATCCACTCTCATTGCTATCCTTCATAGCATTACAACCCTTTTAAAAGTGAGTTCTGCCATAAATGAACCATAGGCACACAAATATGGTGCCTTGGATAAGTTACACCTCCCTTGTTCAATACAGAGGCAGGCAACAGGCAGACTGGACTGTAAACTTTATGTCTAGCTTATCAAATGCACTAGTCAATCAGAATCACAGCATGACTATTCAATGTGTCTTTTAAAAATAATTGTGTTCAAAGTAAAAAGGGAGTTGCATTGGTTTTTGTGTGTGTGTTTTTAAAGACATTCTAAAATATTACTTTTTTAGAAGGCAAGGAAACTTGAGCAAATCTGCTTGAGATGCACAGGCAATTAAAAACTGAGTACAACTCAGCTAAATTGAAGGGAATAATTTACAGCACATTAACCACTTATTTCAAAAGATAAGCCATTTCTCAGTATGGCAAGACTGCACAACACAGGGATGGCAATACATTGCAAATGCAACATTTCTGGTTGTGAATTCTTACAACAGTGTTTGTTTGTTTTAAAAGCACCACACAAATTAAAGGCAGACACTTTCCAAGTTTGAAATCCTACAAACCTTATAATCAGATTGCTTGACAAATATGCAGATAAAGATAGAGCTCTGAATAGAGAATTAAACAGCATGCGAGTGAACATTTCCATTTTATTCCTTGCCTTCCCCCCACCCCCACCCTTCAGTTTTGCCAGCTTACAAGGTATTAAACCAACATTTTAAGGGATGTTTTGTCCACTTACTTTTGTGCCATTTACAAGGTAAATAAAGCTTCCCAGGTATTAAGCCAACATTTAAAGGGATGTTTTGTCCACTTACTTTTGTGCCATTTATATCAGTTTTTTAAGTGCTCAGGTCCCTTTCCAACAACTTTGCATTCTTCTGACTCCCTAGATCAGGGAAAAATCGAGACTTGGGTCTTGCAGAGGCCATTTGAGCATGTGTGGTGGCCATTTTCCCCCCAGCAACCTTTTTTAAAATTTAAAAAATGGCCACCGCACATGCTCAAATGGCCCCTGCAAGGTCCTATGCCTTGCCAGGCCTCACAGAGACCTTTTGAGCATGTATGGCAAACTCCAAAATGGCTGCTGCACTGATCTTTGTAGGCCCGCCCCGAACAGGCCTGAAAATCAGCCTGAGATGGGCTGCAGCAGTGATCTAAGAGGCTGGTGGGGGAGGGGGAACCTCTGCAGACCCCCCTGCGGCCTTTACGAAGCCCCCCAGAAGGGACTACAGGTTTTAAAAATCCACAAATTGGGGAGGGGGCAGCATAGCAGTGGCCCAGTGGCACCTAGGGCACATGCCCTGTCTGCCCCACCCTAGTTTCACCTATGGATGAAAAACAAAATGCATGATCACTTTCTGGAGAAGGGCAGGCAAGGGTTGCTTGGACTTGTGACATCTTATGTGAGCCTATAGTATGCAGACCTGCTACAACAGTTAAGTTCTGGCTCAATCAATCAATCAATCAATCAATCAAATATCCCCACAACATTTTTAAAAGGAGGATCCAGCCAGCATGGTGTAGTGGTTAGAGTGCTGGACTAGGACTGGGGAGACCCAAGTTCAAATCCCCATTCAGTCATGATACTTTCTGGGTGACTCTGGGACAGTCACTTCTCTCTCAGCCTAACCTACTTCACAGGGTTGTTGTGAGGAGAAACTCAAGTATGTAGTACTTGTAGTACTCTGGGCTCCTTGGAGGAAGAGTGGGATATAAATGTAAAAATAAATAAATAAATAAATAAATAAAATAGCGCATCCAGTGAGGATTCCCCTTTACCAGTAAAGGTGGGGGCGGGGGGGGCTTCCCTAAAGGTAGAGCAGGCAGGAGGGGAATAAGAAAGTACTTTACAAGTTCTGCTGGTGGTGGCCACTGTGGGGGGCAGTGGCAGCGGCTCCCACCCCCACCCCCGCTGGCCTCCCTGAGTAACCCGGGCCAGTTCAGGCCTGCGCTGGTGTGGAGCTCACTAAAATGGCCTTCACACATACGCAGAGGCCATTTGTGTGACAACATAAATTGAGTGGTCACGCAAATGGCCTCTGCGTATGTGTGGAGGCTATTTTATTTATTTATTTATTTATTTATTTTTACATTTATATCCCGCTCTTCCTCCAAGGAGCCCAGAGCAGTGTACTACATACTTGTGTTTCTCCTCACAACAACCCTGTGAAGTACATTAGGCTGAGAGAGAAGTGACTGGCCCAGAGTCACCCAGCAAGTCTCATGCCTGAATGGGGGATTTGAACGCGGGTCTCCCCGGGCCTAGTCCAGCACTCTAACCACTACACCATGCTGGCTCTCTGTTTTAGTGACCTCCACGCCTCTGTGAAGCAGATTTCTCTCCACTTATGGATGACAGTATCCACGCCTCTGTGAAGCAGACCCTTTTCCATTTATGAATGGCCTAACTCTTTTTGTTGTTATTATGGCATGATTTGCCCTAATGCTGTTTACTGTATGCTGCCAGCAGGATTATGACTCATGTCTCTTGGCATCCTTTCTCTGCTTCTCCTGGAGAACATATATACAAGAAGGCTTAGAATACCTGCAAAAATGTTTTCATAAACATTCCAGTATGCTATGCAAGAAGATGTGATATTCTTCCAGTATGTGTGTCTGATTTATGTAAAAGAAGGTTTATTTGTTCCCACACTGATTTTTTTCTCAGCCTTTTATGCAGCTAGCATGTGGAATTTATGTAGAAGAAACCAGAGGCTGGAAAGAGAAGCAACAATAAAGCAAAAGAAAAAGGATATGAGCAGACGATATATCCCAGCTATTTCATTTCCTTCATTCGTTGCCAGTCTGTGTAGACAATACTGAGCCAGATGAACTAATGGTCTGACTCAGTATAAGACAGCTTCCAATGTACCTGTGTAAGAGTTCAGCCTAGTCTCGCCTTTCTAACATGTTGGTTTTCTGTGTGTGTGAATCAGGTGCTGTCTGGAATGGTACAGCCCAGACAGACACAGGTGCAGCACCTCATCTGATGTTTGTGAAAACTAGACTTAAACCTATATATTATTCTTAATACAGATCCTGCCCATTATTAGTGAACCAGCTGAATAAGGCACCTAGGTCAAACCACCCAGAAATAAAGGACTAAAATACCTAGGGGGAAACTATAATTTGTAGTTTGGGATTGGTTATACAAAAGTGAAACTAATTTGGCGCACCTGAAATTGCTCATGTGGCTGATGGTCTTTGTTTTCTAGGCACCTCCTTGAGAATAACCAGTACTTATATTAATTCCAGTTGTCAAAGGTGGGAAAATACCTTAACTGTATCCCCTTTAACTATACTGACACAAGTTAAAATGCCTTTAAAATAGATAGGGAGGGTTTAGAATCCCCCCCCTTGACACAATGCAAAATTCAGCTGCAATTTTCAGAATCAGAAAATACTAGTCTTACAAGTAACCACTACATGGAATGTGAAGGTAATTGCTGCCTACAACAGGTTCCTTTGTGCTTCGAATAAGGCTGAAGGAACTGCTTTCTTTCCGTGACTTCTGCTGGCATCTGTCCTTGGGGAATTGTGTAATTATGCAATATGCTAGTAATCAATAGAGAATAGACGGCCATAATATACCATCATAAAGTGACATTATGGTATCATTTATTATGCTGTGAAGACATTTAAGAGCTACATTTAATTAGTAAGATCAAAGATACTGCTACTTTGCTCTGAGGAAAAGCTATGACTTGATTGTAGGAAAATAAGATGTAGACATTTTTTTCTTGGCATGGCAGCTGTGCTTTGACTGCGGCTGGATTAGGCCGATGAGGCTTTTCCTGTCGGTGTGTGCATTCATTTTCAAAATGAATGGGGATGAAAATGAATGTAAAGTGAAGGTAAAGTGTGCCGTCGAGTTGGTGTCGACTCCTGGAGACCGCAGAGCCCTGTGGTTGTCTATCTTTGGTAGAATACAGGCGGGGTTTAGCATTGCCATCTCCCGCACAGTATGAGACAATGCCTTTCAGCATCTTCCTATATCGCTGCTGCTCAATAAAGGTGTTTCCCAGTGGCTGGGAAACAGACCAGTGGGGATTCGAACTGGCAGCCTCTGGCTTGGTAGTCAAGCCATTTTTCCGCTGCGCCATTAGGTACCCCATTCCTTTTCATTTTTTTTTAAACCCCTGTCCAAAGAAGGTTTTGTAACGGCAGTACATAGGAACATAGGAAGCCCCCTTATACTGAGTCAGACCCTTGGTCCATCTTGCTCAGTATTGTCTACACAGACTGGCAGTAGCTTCTCCAAGGTTGTAGGCAGGGGTCTCTCTCAGCTCTCTCTTGGAGAGGCCAGGGAGGGAATTTGGAACCTTAGGCATGCAAACATGAAGATGCTCTTCCCAGAGCAGCCCCATCCCCTACGGGGAATATCTTACAGTGCTCACATGTAGCCTCCCATCCAAATCCAAACCAGGGTGGACCCTGCTTAGCAAAGGGGACAATGCATGCTTGCTACCACAAGACCCATTCTCCTCCCATTAGCAGGGCAATTTGGAAGATCTCCCCTCTCCTGTGAATAAAGGATATCCTAACATGTCAGGACCAGTGTTCCCTGTAATAGGGATTCCCAGATGTTGTTGACTACATCTCCTATAACCCCTAGCCAAGGGCCATTGCAGCTGAGGATGCTGGGAGTTGTGCTGTTACAGGGAACACTGGTTGGGACATCCTTCAGTGGAATCCGGGCAGGCATGTTCTCGCCTCAGCGTGTGAGATGTCGGACAGTAGTCTGAACCAGCTCATGGATGGTTAGGCTCTGACCCCAAAAGGTGGTCCCTAAGATATGCCCCTCCCCTTTCAGAATTAATTAGAAATTAGGTGTCAGAGTTCACCCAGACATTGACCCTTAGGACGAGGATGACAGATATTTATATAATGCTTTTCAACAAAAAGTCCCCCTAGTGGTTTACATAGATATCAATCAATAAATAAAATGGCTCCCTGTCTGCAAACGGCTCACCATCTAAAAAAGAAAAATAAGATAGGCACCAGCAACAGCCACTAGAAGGATGCAATGCAGGGAAGAAGGGAAGTCCATTCTGGCACCAGACCCCTACCACAGATGACTGCCCTCCAGAATTAGCAGTGCCAGGGTCTCCAGAGCTGGCCAACCCTGCAGAGGAATCCTGGAACTCTGTAGACCTGGAACCTCAGTTTGGGTCCCACCCTCTTCCCTTGAGTCCTCTCCATCGCTCCTGGGACCCTAGGAGCAGAGGCACCACTAAGCCTGGACTGAGCTTCACTCCAAAGATGAAGTGCATGTCTGGCTGCTCAGAGTCTTCCTCCCAATGGGTCTCCTCAGGAGGAGAGGGAACGAGCCAGTGTGTCTCCTTGGGAGGAGGGCTGTTCTATGAGTCCAGGAAGGGATGGGGCTCCTCTAGCCTACTAGCCATATAAACTCCCTGTCCTTACCTGCATGTTTGCTGGCTCAGTAGTTCCTTAAAAGCTCCAGTCTCCTGCTGCCTGCCTTGTTGCCTCACCTGGCCAGGGTGTGTGTGTGTGTGTGTGTGTATTAGGCCTGTTCACAAACATAAACATTAGGATCGGGTCCAACCCAATCTAAAAAGATCCTGCAAATGTTGGTTTGCGGTCCTTTGGACCCTTCAGAATGTTCGAGTCAGAATAGGGTACAGAGAATCACAGGAGAAACTCAGAAATTGGCCACTTGTGGATTTTAATAGGGCTAAAAAAAAATTTTTTTTTTGGTAAGGAGATGTGCATGGGCAGGCAGGCGGGTGGCCAGATAGAAGCCAGAATATGGATGTCCCCCACCCATGATAGGGGGAGAGGGGGGGAGGTGGTGGTGGGGAGGAGAGTGCAGTCTCTCGCTGTCATTTGGAGCTCTGAAAAGTTCCAATTTTTTCAAAGGCGGTCAGAGAAGTCTGAACTGAAATGGGCATCAAGCCTGGAGAGGGCAAAGGCATGAACATTTTGAATAACAATGCAGAACCATTCACTAACAAAAGCCCAGGGATTGGAAAGGGACTACACATTTCTTTGCAACAGCATCAAATAAAAAAATGGAACGAGTAATAACATTTAACTGTTGTGCACTTGCACCTTTTACAGTGACCTATTATTTTAATAAAGAAGCCATTGTGAATAGAAATGTAATTACTAGCACAGGATACAAATTAGACATGCCAACTTGCTTGACGCTGTTTGCTTTTGCAACTCCCTGGCAGTTGGTCACCTCTAATAAATACCAGTTTTCTAATTATTTCTGACATTATTTTGGCTAGTCAGACATTTTGGGTATGGCGGCTGCCATCCAGTAATAGTCACAGGACTACAGAATGGCAGAAACTCCATTTTAAGCTCAAGCATGTTAGTGTTATTGTTTAAGCCATGGCATGTTTGAGATACTTTGGAGAAACATTTCTTCCCAGGCCTATGTAGCTCATTCGTTCTCAGGACTGGAGGGTGAAACGCTCATGATCTGATTACTGTGACATGATGTAAAGACTAAAGCTCCACTCTGTTTTGAAATTGCCAGCCATTTGTGGTTCACCACTAATTGAATCATTCTAGAATTGTTTTAACACTTCTCTAGACCAATGCTGCAAGGTAAAATGAGAAAATGGGTTGCTAGGGAAAGAATATTGCTCTTCTGTGTTTAGGAGTCTGGGCTGTCAGCTCTGAAGGAAGCTATTCCTGGAAATCCCCCGCCCCCATATTTTTCACACTATCAAGCCATTAAAATCTGGATGATTGCATAGCATTTGATACGGCTATGCAGTCGTGTTGGTCCAACAGACTATTGGGCTGATATGCCCTCTGTTAGGTGTTCTTGGAGGGAGTTCCACCATGACAGGAAGGAGCATCTTACAAATCATTAATGTTGGAAGCTGCTGTGATGGCAGAACTCCATGACATCTATTTTATTTTATTTTATTTTATTTTATTTTATTTATATACCACCCATCTAAAAATGGCTCAGGACAGTTCACATTCAAAAATGAGACCACTGAAAATATTAACCTAAACCATCCTTCTCTGGATGTTTTTAAGAAGGATCTGAAAACATACCTGTTTAGTCAGGCATTTAGTTTATAGATCTAAAGTTTTGAATTTTAAGAGCTTTTATCTGTATTTTAAATTGTTTTAATTGTTGTGTTTTTAGATTGTGAACTGCCCAAAGACTTACATATAAGGTGGTATAAAATGTGTTAAATAAATAAATAAATGTCATTAAAGCCATATAAATACTATTAAAAGCCAGACTAAAAAGGTAGGTCTTTATGGTGCTCAAAAGCTACCAGAACTGATAGACCTCTTATTCTCACAGACAGCGTGTTCCACAAACGTATTTTATTTTACATTTGTATACTGCCTAAATGCTTAGTCTCTAGGTGGTGTACAAAATAAACAACAATTACAGTAAATTCAGTATTTTAAAATGTTAAATTAACAACTTTAAAGCGGGATTAAAACATTAAACAATGGCCAAATGCCTAGATAAACAAATGTATCTTCAAGGCTCTCCTGAAGGAAGTCAAACCCTTCATCTTGTGGGAAGAGCGTTCCAGAGCTCAGGAGCAGCTATCAAAAAGGCTTGATTCTAAGTAGATGCCAGCAGAACCAGTGAGTTGGCCCCTCCCAATGGTTGCCTTATGTGTGTGTTGGGTTGGGTCAAGTTGGAAACCCAACATGTCTCTCAGACTGGCCCTGCCCTGTTCTGGCAACTTCCACTCTCCCTCCTTTACCTGGATCCAGGTGCAGCAGGAGACAGGCTGCATCAATCCTTTTTGGTCCAGAGGGAGTGCTCAAACAGGTGCCTTGACTTCTGTGCTTCCAGGTCCCCTAAGAATGGAAGCTACGGAAGGCATAGTGGAGGAGGGGGTGGGGGGAGGAGGGGAGCAGCGGTTTGAACTCAGGTCACAGTACAGAACACAGTACTCCAAGTGTGGTCGCACCATAGTTTTGTATAAGGGCATTATAATGTTAGCCATTTTATTTTCAACCCCCTTCCTAATGATCCCTAGCATGGAATTGGGCTTTTTCACAGCTGCTGCACATTGAATAGACACTTTCAACGAGCTGTCAACCACAACCCCAAGATCCCTCTCCTGCTCAGTCACTGACAGCTCAGATCCCATCAATGTATACTTGAACCTGGGGTTTTCCATCCCAGTGTCCATCATCTTACACTTGCCAACACTGAACTGCATTTGCCACCGTCGCCCACTCACCCAGTTTGGAGAGATCCTTTTGGAGCTCCTCACAATACATTTTGGATTTCACTACCCAAAAGAGTTTGGTATCATCTGCAAATTTGGCCACCTCACTGCTTACCCCTGCTTCTAGATCATTTATGAATAAATTAAAAAGCACCAGTCCCAGTATAGACCCCTCAGGGAACCCACTTCTTACTTCCCTCCATTGTGAAAACTCTCCATTTATACCTACCCTCTGTTTCCTGTCTTTTAACCAGTTAGCAATCCACACATGTACTTGTCCCCTTATCCCATGACTGCTAAGTTTCCTCAGGAGTCTTTGATGAGGAACTTTGTCGAAAGCTTTTTGGAAGTCCAGGTATACTATGTCAACTGGATCATCTTGATCCACACACTTGTTGACACTCTCAAAGAACTCCAAAAGGTTTGTGAGGCAAGGTTTACCTTTGCAGGGAGAGAGAGAGAGAGAGAGAGAGAGAGAGAGAGAGAGAGAGAGAGAATTGGCTCCTTGTTCCCAAAAGGCTCACAATCTAAAAAAGCAAACTTAAGATAAGAGCATACTTAAGATAGACACCACCAACAGCCACTGGAAGGATGTTTGCTGGTGATGGATAGGGCCAGTTACTCTCTCCCTGCTAAATAAAGAGAATTGTCACTTTAAAAAGTTGTCTCTTTGCTCAGTTAGGAGGGGAAGGCAACTGAAGTTACCTTTGACCTGCCCTCTGCAAGCTTATTTCACGTGCTCTTCCTGCACCCACCCACTATGCCCCACTTTGTGGTTCCAGTTGGGACATTCCAACTTAAGCAACAGAGTCATCCAAGCAAAGGATGCTTCTGCCAGTGATGAAATTCTCACTGCCTTGAAATGACAAGAAGGAGAAGAAGAAAAAGGTCAGTGTGAAAAGTTGCTTGTAGGTGAGTGTGTTTTCTTTTCCCATCAGCCCATAGTCCAGGGCACAGTGGATCAATGGAACTACAGAACTCTGAGAAATACCACGGCCAGAGGAAAAGTTACATGGCTGGTATTTGGAATTTGTAATGTACTTTCTGCTGAGCTCCATCAAAAAGATATTCTGGCCACAAACATTTTATAAGAGCAGGAGTGCATAGAAGAATCAGTCCTTCGCTGCTTCAGATATGTTCACTTAAAGGATTCCCTTTCTAGCTCCCTTTCTTTCTTTGCTATGTAATTAGATATACTAAGAATCCGTGAACACATTAAAAGCTTCTCTGTAAAACTTTATTGTAAAACAGACATGTGTGCATTAGCAGAATTAACTTGGGCAAAGCCATAAGATTTATTTTCACATAAAAGTCTCGGACAAAAGAGGACTCCACTTCAGTCCTCTTTTGGCATGGAGGTAAAGAACTGTGTGCATGTAGTTATGATTTGTACTTAAAAACAAAAACAAAATAATAAAATTTCAATTAAAATATCCTCAAAATAGAACAGACGCAGCTACAACCACTGAAAGGAGGAGATCTGGTCTTGTGGTAGCAAGCATAAATTGTGTCCTTTGCTAAGCAGGGTCTACTCTGGTTTGCATTTGAATGGGAGACTACATGTGAGCACTGTAAGATATGGGGCCACTCTGGGAAGAGCATCTGCATGCTTGCATGCAGAAGGTTCCAAGCTCCCTCTCTGGCATCTTCAGATCGGGCAGAGAGAGACTCTTGCCTGCCTGTAACCTTAGAGAAGCCACTGCCACTGGTCTGGACCAATGGTCTGACGGTCTGACTCAGTTGAAGGCAGCTTCATATGTTCCTATATTCCTATGAAAGGAGACTCTGGGGCAATTCACTGGACAAAAGCCTAGAAAAAAGGGGCAGTCATTGATCTGCTCCAGAGGCGTATCTAGGGAAAATAGTGCCTAGGGCAAGCACTGAAATTGTGCCCCCTGTCCAAACATCTGACACCCATCTGATTCTCTGTACATAGTGCCAAACTGAATATGTGTACAGTGACTTATATTATATAATTTTTTTTAAAAAATTAAATTTTTTAAATTTTTTTTTAAAAAATTAATTTAAAAAAAATTACCTGTAGCCCCTTTGGGGGGCTTCCTAAAGGATGTGGGGGGTTTGCAAAGGTTTCCCCTCCCCTCTCTGGCCTCTAGGGCCTCACAGGGACCATTTCAGCATGTGCGGTGGCCATTTTTTAAAAAATATATTTTTTTTTTAAATGGCCACTGAAAACAAAATGGCGACTGCGCATGCTCAAATGGCCTCTGCGAGGCCTGGCATGGCCTAGGGCCTCACAGAGGCCATTTGAGCATGCACGGTGGCCATTTTGTTTTCAGCAGCCATTTTAATATTTTTTTTATTTTAGAAAAATGGCGTCCCCTTCAAGTGGTGCCCGGGGCACGTGCCCTGCCTGCCCTACCCCTAGATATGCCCCTGATCTGCTCTGAAAGACTAGGAGAGAGGGAGCCATATGGATTTCAACCAAAATCAAGTTCTATAGCCTGGGGGTAAGCACCAGGAAGTCCTGTCCTGTGTGCTTGACAAATGAACTTTAGTAGGTGTTAGCAGGCAGAGCAGAGCCCTCCCATGTGGGTAGGGTCAGCTGGGACCCAGTTGTCCCTAAAACTGATGGCTTCAGTTGAATTCTTCATACAGAAGAGTTCATACTAAAACTATTGTTGTAAATTCTCACCATCTTAAGGATTAGTCTTTCCATCTTAAGGATGGTATCAAATTCTTTCTTACCTCTTTTGAGTACAGAATTCAAAAACAGTTTAGTGGCATTTGTGCAATGTTTGGGTCTACAAGAGGTACAGCTTCACTTCCTTCAGTTGTAGAATTCCAATGCAAGTTCCCTCTGAACCATCTTAATGGTAAGTAAAGTGAACTTCAAAACTAAATAAAAGTTATTTCATAAATTGATCAAGCAAATATGGATACTTAGATCCATGCATTCAGCGCAGTGTTCATGCTAACGTCTCATCTTGTTAGAATGAGCAAAATGTAATTGCATTTTATTCTAGTTCTCAGACAGGAGATGCAAGCATGCTACTTTGTGTAACTGACTTCTTCCTTTCTGCAAAATTTGAGGGGGGGAACCCCATCTACTCAGAGTAATCTAAATGTACCCGAGGAAGTTCAATCAATGCATCAGTTGAATTACAAAGACCACTGTAGTCCTTGCCTTTGTAATTCAACTAAATGACGCCAATGGGGTTTAATCAAAATGTTCTGCCAGCATGAGCCTGTGGGCTGAGCTGTTAAGGTACACTAAGAGCCAATTCTGACCCCCCCCCCCCGCCGCGCCCCCCCCCCCGTTTGGTTAGATGAATACAAAAGTTACTTGAGAAGGTGGCTGTCTATTTCAGTATTTTGACATGCATCATGCAATGGAGCCCAGATTATTCCCAACAGGTTGTGACATGAAAGCAAACTTTGAAGACTAGTTTAAACAGGCATAATGATGGACTTTGTGACCTCAGGATTCACAAGGGAAGCTGCATTTGGAAACACCCACACATAACCAAATTACTAGAGATGTGCATGAATCTTTTTTTGCAGTTTGATTCAACCTCGAATCAAATTGCAAAAATTCAAGTCAATTTATCAATCTGGCCAGCCATTGTTGGCCAGTTCAACAAATTGAATTGGAAATTTATGGAAAATTCTCCATAGGGAACAATAGAGAACACCAATCACCACATTTTCCCCCATGGGTGGGTCCTAGGGACACCAATGTGGGTTGGGTGGTAGGGCATGATGAGTGCTACCTACCAGCAAACCCACAAAAGAAACAAGCAAGCAGGTGATTTTTAAACTTTTAAAAAACCTTCCCCCAGAAACCCATAGGATCCTATGAGATTTTAGGTTTTTAAAAAATATTTTTAAAATCACCTGCTTTTCCTTTGTGGGTTGGGTAGTAGCATGCATCATGCTGCACCACCCAACCCACATTGGGTACCTAGGACCTACCCATGGGGAACAATGGGGTGATACAAGTTCCTCATTATTTCCTATGGGTGAAACAAGCAGAGTGCACTGCACACATTTTGCAACCCTGCTATGAAAAACCCTGCAGAACAGAAGCACACACAGTCCCTCCCAACACAGAACAACAAATTTTGCCAAACACTCACTCCAAAGATGGCCAAAAAGAATCACTGACCCAGAATCCACTGCCAGCCATGGTGCCCGTGCTGCAGTAACATCATTGCCATAAGTTGCGCTCTCACACAGAAGCATGACTCCCAACTTCAGTGTTGCAACAGCTATGACAGCAGCACCTGCCACGGTCCATTTCTCCCCAGAACACCATTTCACAAACAGACCAAACCACAACACAAGGAAAGCACCCAATTTCTGCCTTTCTCAATCTGAGTTCCAGCAAAATGAGATAGTTATAGCAGCAAGCTATTGCACAGCAAGCATATTACTCAGTACTGAGAGGAGGACAGAGCAGTCATGGCCCAATGCACCAGTGGACTGAGTAGAAACTAAAAAAGCTTGTAGACACTTACTATGAGAAGTCTTCTTTCTTCTCTTCTCCTGTGTACGTCCCTGCCTGTCTGACTGACTGCCTGTGTCTGGATAACACACCATGGCCTTAGACTGATGCTGGACCCTGGCTGACAGTCTGACACATGGGTCAAGCCATATCTCATCATTGGCCATGGCAGTGGTGTGCAAACGTCAGCAGCACTAACAGGCAGACTGTAACACATCTGGGTTTGGGGCTGGCCAGGGTGCGGCAAGCTGCCAGTGGTGTTGTAGTGGGTGGGTGTGACCATGAGTCCAGCTCAGGATTGTCCAGCAGGGGGAGTTTGGCCTTCAGGAAGACCAGCTGCTCCACCATGTCAGCATCCAAGTGTGAGCGATGGAGTGTGACCATGCCCCTGGCCATGGAGAATACCCTTTCGCTGTGGACGCTGGTGGTTGGTGGGCAAAAGAGGAGCCATCCAGACTTGGCAATGCATTGCAGAAAACTGAATCGGCTCAGCCTCCCAGCCTGCCACCGGCTCATGCAGGTACTGCAGCACACACAGTTCAGCAGTGCTGCAGGGCTCGGTGGGCTCCTCCCGTACCCCTGGCAAGGTGCCAAGGAACCCCTCCATGAACTACCAGGTGGTACACAGATGTGTGGCCGCTAGCTCACTTGGCCCTGCTAGTAGGGATGTGTGAACCGGCTTGAGGTTCAGCCGGTTTACCATCGAGAAAACCAATTTGCCATTGAGCAAACCCTGTGTGTGTGGGTGGGTGTGTCTCTGACCTGGGCACACAAATAGATTTTAAAATGGCTACTGCGAGCTGGGAGAGGGCTGGAAAGGCCTGAAAATGGCCCCAAAAGGCACATAAATGGGTTGAACCAGCCTGGAAAAGACTGGGGGGAGGAGTAGCTTCAGAGACCTCTCCCACAGCTGTGGCAACACCCCACAGAGGTGGCAAAATTACACCAGGCCTGGTGGTGAATTGGTTGTTGTTGTTTTTAAATTAACTTTTCAAACCTCAGACAGGCTCGAACCTGAGCTGAACCAGGGGGTGGTGTGGTGGTGGTGGTGGTGCACAAAACTAAACATGCCTGGTCCAGTTTGAGTCTGGTCCAGGATTCGAACCAACCAGGCAAGACAGTTTTGTGCACACCTCTACCTGCAGGGCACCACATTGCAGGACCAGTAGATGCAGACAGCATGGTGTGGGTCATGAGGCAGAGTGTAAAGTGGTTCCACACCATGCTGCTCTCAGTCTGTGACCATTTTGGTGGTGGTGGTACTAAGGCTGCTGGTTCATTCTGGGGTCTACTACCACTACTGTCCTCCATCCAGGGCTGAGAAGGTCCAGGAAAAACTGGAATGACTTCCACCTGCTCCTCCTCAGTCTCAGATTGGGGGAGAGGGTTGCACTGCCAACAGTGATTGCGGAGGATGAAAAGAGCGACATGGCTGGGCTGACAATGACGCCTCCTCTGCTGCCATGGGAAGAAGAGCTTCTTCCCTGACAGGGGAGGACCTGCCCCCTACTTCTACCTCAGGTGCCACAGGCAGCTGCACTTGGGGCCAAGCCCCTTCAGATAGAAGAGCCTGTGCACAACCACATCAGTGAGAATGACTAGGGTTGTAGGCCCCACTTTCAATATCGGACCTCTGAAAAGTATACAGTGTACTGTGCTTGACTGGCCAGCAAACTCGCCTGACCTGACCCCATAGAGAATCTATGGGGCATTGCCAAGAGAAGGATGAGAGACATGAGACCAAACAATGCAGAATTGCTGAAGGCCGCTAATGAAGCATCCTGGTCTTCCATAATACCTCATCAGTGCCACAGGCTGATAGCATCCATGCCACGCCGTATTGAGGCAGGAATTGCTGCAAAAGGGGCCCAAACCAAGTACTGAATACATATGCATGCTTATAGTTTTCAGAGGTCCGATATTGTTCTATTCTTCAATCCTTGTCTTCTTGGTTCCATGTAATATTCTAATTTTCTGAGATTGTGGATTTGGGGTTTTCAGGAGCTGTACGCCATGATCATCACAATTATAACAAATTAAGGCTTGACTTATCTCGCTTTGCATGTAATGCGTCTGTCTCATATATCAGTTTCACCTTTTAATTTGCATTACTGAAATTAATGGACTTTTGCACGATATTCTAATTTTCCAAGTTTCATCTGTATATGAATATATGAAGTGACTGTAGCACACATATAGGTTAAAATGTTTCTGAGCTACAGGAATGTGTGCACACAAGTTTGTGTGTGTGAAAGTGTCTGTGTGTGGACATAAGAACAGCCCTGATGGATCATGGCCAAAGCTCATCTAGTCTAGCATCCTGTTACTGTGCCTGGTGGGCACAGTAGCCCACTAGATGCCTCTGGGAGGTCCAAATCCAAGCGATGAAGGCATGCCCTCTCTCCTGCTGTTGCTCCCCTGCAACTGGATTCAGAGTTATCGTGCCTCTGAGTCTGGAGGTAGCCTATAGCCATCAAGTCTAGTAGCCATTGATTGATGTGTTCTCCATGAATTTTTCTAAGCTCATTTTAAATTCATCCAAGTTGGTGGCCATCACCCTATTCTGTGGGAAAGTACTTCCTTTGTGCGATGTTATTTGCAAAAAAAATGAGAGAAAGAGCATTTCGAAGGGCAGAAGGCGGGCATTTAGATTCTTGTCCCAGGGTCCGCTCCAACCAGGGGTGTAGCTAGGGGAGAGGGGGCCCGTGTTCATCCCTCTTTCTGGCAGCCCCCCAGACTGAGGGAGATAATGAAGAAAATAGGGAGGGATGCAGCTGAAGGGCCCTCTGGAGCTGGGAGCCTGTGTTCTTTGAACCCTTTCGTTCAATTACAGCTACGCCCCTGGCTCCAACCTTGCTATGTCCTTGCACCCACCTGATTATGGAATGGCGTGTTGTGGGGAGAGACTTGCACACTTATGGCATGCTCACTACTGAGCATGGCCAGTCAAATAAAGTAGCATCCGTCTCAACCCTGTGGAAGGTTCCTAAATGGGGTTTTGATTTCCTGTGCCATTGAAATTGACAGGAAACATGGGAAATCCACACTGTGTCTTGAACAGCATCTGGACTAGCTAGTGCAGCATTTCCTTAAGAATAACATTGGACACATTTCATAGGTATGGATAAAGCTGCTTTATTCCCGGAAACACCATTGGTCCATCTAGATCAGTGTTGTCAACATTTACTGGCCTCAGCTCTCCAAGGTTTCAGGCTTCTTCCATCCCAGGATCTCATGCTTTCCTAGTTTCATAGAGAGGATAGGGGAAGTAAGCAGAGATAAAATGAAACATCTGACTCAAAGTCTGTGGAATAAAACAGGAACTGAACTTAGACCTCCAGAAATCTGTTTAAGAGTCTCAGCTGCAATTCCATCCTCTGTCTCCTTTTACCTAATCTGTCTCCCGCCACTATCAGTTTCTCACATCATCCAGCTGCTGTCTGGCTGCACCATTTGAAATCCACAACAAATAGTTCATTCCTATGGGATATAAATGCAGATGCGGGCTTCCATCTAATGAAAGGACCACAAAAACAGAAAGCAACACCCCTCTGGCTTGCCATGTCAACAGGAAACATGAAAGACTCAGAACTGTAAAGTATCTTCCGTATGCTTCTCTCAAAATGCAAAGGGGTTTAAAACTTTGGCTTTGGTGGGTTAGTCCAGACTAAGCACCATTGATATCAATGAGACAACTTCGTCATGACTAACTTCAGTCCCACTGATTGCAATGGGACTTAATCATGATTAACCTAATCTGAAAGTTACCCAGGGTAGGGGCAGACAGAAGCAAACCTTGAGGAGCAACTAATGATACCTTTTCCCCCTGGGGGAGGAAAGACATTTTGGAGGGAGAAATAGGGGTTATTAGGTTTGGCAAGGGAGATAGGATTCACTAAAATGAAACATCTGTGTGGTGGTTTTGGTTAATCTGTTCATTGATCCAGGCCAGCTTTTGAATGAGGCTTTAGTTACTTGTATTCCAGTCCTGCAGTAGAGGTGGGGCTAAAAAACAGCCAGCAGCAAAAGCACTGAAGGCAGAATGCACTGACCTCTCTAAATAATTTTAAACCATTAATATTCCTCATTCAACTCCACTGTCTTATCCTTGCATACCACAATTCTCTCCTATGAGTTCTACAATCTGCTCCTCAGATGCTTGTGGGAGATCTGCATTCCTAGTGTTCCTTAATGAGAAGAGGCATCACTCCAGACATAGATAGATAGATAGATAGATAGATAGATAGATAGATAGATAGATAGATAGATATTCATGAGCAAACCCATGGATGGATTTGGGCAAGATAGCCAATTCGCCCCTTGCACCATGCATCTAGGGACATGTGTGCGAACATCTTGCATTCCCTCCTGGTGCTCTGTTCCAATTTTTATAGTTGTGTGAAAGTGGGTGTGTATCCATGGGAAAGTGCAGACATTTGCACAAGAATCTGTTTGGACATCATGTGGTTGCATCGCTGTGGTTATTTAAAATAGATCATTCCCACTATAATCCTATTTGGAATGTGCATGAGCAAGATCTTCCCAGAGGATTTAAGGGCTGATAATGATGATTAGACTAGTGTGGATTCATATATGTTATCAACATACATGAGATGTTATCAACAAGATTCATATGGATTGCATTTCATTTGGTTAATGATACTGTATTGTTGGTTCTTGTGATTACTGCTCATAGACCAATATAAACAGCATTCAGAGCCCTTCCCATACATTTCCCTTGAACTATGGCTCCTTCTCTACCTTCCAGTTGAGAAAAATTTTGCACTGATGCTCTACGCTGGTGTGTTGCTGGAAGGTTGTTACATTTACCTAGATCAGGGGGTCCCAACACTGGGTCCCCACTACTACAACTCCCATCATTCCCAGTCACAATAGCCTCCAGTGCACATGGTAATCAGCTGGAGTTTGGGGGTGTGCACAAAACTGGAAAACCCGGTTTGGCTCAAATCAAATGGACTTGAGCTGAACTGGGTCCAGTTTGTTTTTGTGCACGCTTGAGCTGGGCCTAGTTTGGTTCAAATTTGAACAGGTAAGGGCCTGGCTCGAGGGGTACAGGCCATGGTAAAATAATTTTTAAAATGATGACTTACCGCTGCTGAGGGCAGCAGCAGGTGCTGAGATGGCGGAGGGTCTGTGTGTCTCTGGTGGCTCCCCCTCCCATCAGCCTGCCCCCAAGTCTCCCCAGGCCATTTTGGGGCCATTTTGTCCTCTGAGTGTGGCAGCCATTTTGGGGGCCACCACACATGTGCACTTGCCCACACAAATGGCCAGTGCACATGCGTGGTGACTGAAAAATGGCTGCCATGCATGCACAGAGGGCTGAAACTGCCCTGAAACAGGCCAAACTGGCCCGGGGAGACTCGGGGCGGGGAGAGACCAGTGGAGGAGGGGGGAGCAGTCAGAGAACACCCCCCACGGCCACCAGAGCACCCTGCAAGGTTGCCACAGCCCTCGGTAGTGGTAAGTCAATCATTTTAAAAAACTTTTACCGCCCCCCCTTGAGCTGGGCTCAAACCGAGCCCAGCTTGACTTGAGATTCAGCCTTTGAGCTGAGCTGAGCCGGTTTGAGGTCAAACTGGCTGGATTTCAAGCCTGCTTAAACACCTCTACTGGAGTTGTGTGAGTGGCTTCCATTTGTCTTGGCTTCTTGCTGAAGCAACTATGTTTGTAGATGTTCTCTGCTCTCTTGGATTGCTGGCTCCTGTCCATTGTGACCTTGCTTGCTCATGGCTCTTGACCTCCTTTGTATTCACCTCTGGACTAGTACTGCCCCTGGTGGTTGCTTCCTGCCTCTGCATCTCTTGGCACATACCTCCCCCACTCAGAAATGACATCTGAGCAGTATGTGGGCCAATATATGCAAATGTATTCGCATATTATACCAGACTTGTCTGACTTCAATCATCCATTGATGGTATTTTTTCCAGTTTGTTGCCTATGCAATTTTAGCTTCAATTAATAAATTCTCTATTACTCATCTTTCTTTCCTCATTTTTTGTTGGAAATTGCTTAAAGAATAATTCTATGGTAAAGCAATTTGTATCACATTTTGGAGGCAATTAATGCAGTAATCTTTTGAGAAGATTTTACTTGCAATAACCTTTTCCTTTGTTTTATTGAAGGAAATAATTTGACCGAATGGGACATTTCTGCTTTCAATGTACTTTCCAAGAAGGGAAAGAGTCATTAAAATGAAATTACTATTGCAGTCTAGAATCATTCTGGAAGGTGCATCAATGCCTTTTAATGCGATAATGCCAGGAAAAGGTCCTGATTTTGGTTTTGATTTCCGGTGACATTGAAACTGAGAGGAAGGGTAGGAAATTCACCCTTTGTCCTGAACAGCATCTGGTCTAACTTGCACAGCATTTTCTTAAGAATAACGCTGGATAGTTTTCATAGGTACATAGGAAGTCAGACCACTGGTCCATCTAGCTTGGTGTTGTCTACACTGACTGGCAGCAGCTCTCCAAGGTTTCAGGCAGGAGTCTCTCCTACTTCTAGCTGGAGATGCCAGAGGGACCTTCGAGATACCCTACCACTGAGCTATGGACCCCATCCCAGGAATAATATAGTAATATGACTGCCAATATATTTCCATGCAAAGCACGAAGTGCTGTTTATTTCCCTGAAAGCCCTAAGTGGCTTAGGTCCAGGGTACCTGAGAGAGTGTCTTTCTCTACAAGATCCCTACTGCTCACTGAGATCATCATGAGGGGTTCCATCTTTGGGTGCCAGCTGGTGGTGCCGTGGGATAGGGTCTTTTCTGTTGTTGCCCCTGGGTTGTGGAATATGCTCCCCGGGGATATAAGAGGATTGTCTTCCCTGGAGGCCTTCAGGAGAGCCTTAAAAATTCATCTTTTTAGCCTGGCTTTTAATGATATTTAGTTTTCATTATAATTGTAATTTGCTTGTAATTGGGTCCTGATTTTAATTGTTATGTGTCTCTAGTATTAGTGCAAACCACCCTCGGACACTTTAGGAAGGGCAGTATACAAATCAATCAATCAATCAATCAATCAATCGTATAGGGAGCTGCCTTATACCGAGTCAGACCATTGTTCTATCTAGCTCAGTATTGTCTATGCTTCATAGCAGTGGCTCTTGAGAGCTTCTTTCCCTGTCCTACCTGAGTAAGCCAGGAACTGAACCTAGGACTGTTCTGCATGCAAAACAGATGCTTTTCCATTGAGCTATGGCCCCTTCCCTTAAAAGGCTTGTGGATCACAGGAAACTGATGATACACTCTTATGAGCAAATAGGAGCAACAGCAAGGGGGGGGCATGCCCTCACCCCTTACCTGTGGGCTCCCCAAAGGCATCTGGTGGGCCACTGTGTGAAACAGGATGCTGGACTAGATAGGCTTTGAGCCTGATCCAGCAGGGCTGTTCTTAATGATCTCTTTAATACTTAAAGTATAGATGTGTATGTTCAATTCGATTGATCTGATTCACAATATTCAGGGAGAATGCACCAGGTGACAGTTCTAGTACTGCTGAAGATTAGGGTCTGTCGATATCATCCTGCCCACTCACTCAGTGGAGGTTCATTGCTGACCAGGGGCGTAACTACCATTAGGCAAGGGGAGGCAGTCGTCTTGGGGCCCCACTGCCTTGAGGGGCCCCCCAGAGGCACATCACATGACTCCCCACCCGCCCATGTTGCACCCCCTATGAATTATGTTGAGTCTCTTGGAGATCGGCAGGAGCAGAGAGTAAAAAACCTAGATTCAATGTGAACTGGATATTCACCATATTCATAATGGGGATGTGAGTGTGAGTGCACTATATATTGTTAAGTGTGTTTGTGTGTGTATATCAGCGAGGGGCCCATTTTAAAATCTTGTCTCTGGGCCCCCTCAAACCTTGCTATGCCCCTGTTGCTGACAGAGATGCAAACAGTATGGTGGGTATGAAGGTCAGGGCATTTTTGGTGGTGGCACCAGGTTCTGGAGCAATTTGTTCCTTCTGGAAGGATTTGTTGGCCCCTTCCCTAATGACATTCAGATGCTGGCTAGAATAGTATTGTTCTGTCATGCTTTTGGCATGACTTTCTAATTCCCTGCTAACTCTTTCTGGCTGGCCAACATCCTTATGAATGCTGCATCCATGCTGTCAAAAGAAGCACATGTGCAGTGGATGTGCTCCTGCTTCCAAAGCACAGGTGCCTGTGCAGGAAACAGGGGCAATATTAGCCTATCTCGCCTTAGCTCCATGGAACATGCAACTATGTTGAGGAGAGCCGGTCCTGTGGTAATGAGCATGAATTGTCCCCTTTGCTAAGCAGGGTCCACTTTAGTTTGCATTGGGATGGGAGACTACGTATGAGCACTGTAAGATATTCCCCTTAGGGTATGGGGCCAAGCTCACTGGAAGAGATCTGCATGTTTACCAGCAGAAGGTCTGAGGTTCACTTCCTGGCATCACCAATTAAGGCTTGGACAGACTCCTGCCTGAAACCTTGGAGAATCGCTGCGAATCAGTGTAGAGAATACTGAGCTATATGGGCAATAGTACTCAGTATAAGGCAGATCCCTATGTCCCCAAGGGCTGCACAACCCTCAGGGACATAATCACATATTATACAGAGCACTTCCAGGAGAAAAGGAGATGGGCAAAAATGGCCACCCACAAGTGAACACCTAAACTTTAGAAGCAGGAGGACAGCTGATGCACTGAGTACATGCTTCTTTTGGCTGCAGTAGCATTAGTTAGGAGGTCAGCCATGGACACTATCCTGTTGCTGGAGTATACATATTTTAATTAATAAATAAAATAATGGAGCTGAGAAGGCCCAAAAGCCATTCAGTCTCATATTCAGTCATCTGCACCTCACAGGTCACAATGCAAACCATAGTGTAGTATAATTAGAGCAGCTGGGTGGACTCTGTTCTCCTCCTCAAGAGGTTGGGTCTCAAAACAACAACAACAACAGCAACACAGTGGTGCGCTTTGTGGGGAGCAATTTCAGTCCACATGGGAAGTTCCTCATGCTCAAGCAATAAGAAAACTGAAGGTTAGGTTGTTCAGGAAAGAAACAGTAAGGCTATTCACAAAACCAGAGGTGGGACAAGTGGGTGGATGGACAGAGGGGAAGGCTGCACTGAACTTACCTTTGCCCCAGATTATCTCTTTGCCCTCTCCACTGCCTCACGGCCATATGGCTCAGCCATGCACACAAGAGCCTATTCTGGGAGTTGCGCAGCTTGCTGGAAGCCAGGAGAATGCATCCCAGCCTCTGGGGATCCTACGATGCACTGCATGATGGGTGTGGTGCATGAGGAGGTTCCTTCATCAGACGGGCACTCTAGGCACCCATCTCTGTGTCTGCTTGGGCTGCAAGCAGCCTGAGCTAACACACAATCCTGGCCACCAGGTTAAGGGTATGCTCACATCCTTAACCCTGGCTAAAGGCTGGGTCAAAAAGGCAGGTTAGGCACCACAGCAGTGCCAGGATCCAACTTGATCCCAGTGCTGCACATGAGTAGCCTAACTCAGGCTGGTCTGCCCTAGCCTGGGTTAGGCTGCTTGTGAGAACAGCCTTAATGTCCAAAAGGAAGGCTGCGCCGAAAAATGGGAAATGTTCAGGCAGGGCCGGGAGACACCCCTGTATGAAACCTTGGAGAGCCGTTGCCAGTCAGTGTAGACAATACTGAGCTAGATGGAACAATGGTTTGACTCAGCATAAGGCAGCTTCCTATAAGGAGCAGAAAGGTGATTCTAATGAAGGAAGTATTTTCAAAGAAAACAACAACAAAACCACTCCAGTGCATTTTGGGCAAATACAAAACCAGCAAAACAGTAGTCCAATTACTCATTCATAGGCAGTGGACAACAGCAAGAAAAGAGGGTTGATCCAGACTGATTGAGAAAGAAACAATTCCTCATCCCAAATGGGCCACAATAAGGAAAGTGGGCGGGCGGGGGGGGGGGGGAGAGAAACAATTAAGGGATTCATTATTTTATAATTCTATTTTTAAACAATGCAGAGTCTACTATAATCTTCTGCTACGCATCTTACATAAACAGAGTTCTGTTACTTATGCATGATGAATATTGGATGAATGTTGTAATCATAGTTGCACTACTTGCAAAGAGATGCATCCCTATCCTCTTGTGGATTCTGGATACACAGAGTAACTTTTCTTTTCCTTTTTTCCCCTTTTGTAAAAAAAGTACAAATATGCCTTCTGGGTTCAGAATCTGGCCAGATACTCCCGTCTATCGCCAAGGCGCTGTTTGAGTTACACTGGCTGACGCTCCTGTATTTCAGTTCGCAGATTATTCATTAAGTTCCATTCTCTTGAAATGTCTGAGGCCAATAAAAAGGTGCCCCATCGGAGTCATGTCTAGAAGAATTTGTGCTCTGACACTTCATCTCAAGCTCTCAACAGGCAAACAGTCATCAACATTCTTGCACGCTTTAGGTTATGGGATGATCTTTGTTTTTGCCAGTAAAGGCTCCTCCGATCATTTTTCCTCTGCCATTTTCATCTTCCTCTCCTTTAGACTGAACTTTTCTACCTGGGTGTGCTTTGTATATTTGCACTTAAAGAGTTCTTTCCTCTCTGATGCATTCATAATTCCTTTTCCAACCAGAAACATATTAGTGGTCAGTGTATATAATTGCCAAATTCTAGTCTAAGACAAAGGCTTTGGCTTCCATCTCTCTTTCTCTCTCTACCCTCTCTCCCTCTTTCCCTGTGAAGTACTCATGTATAAAAGCACCATATGTGATTTATTCCATAATGTATAAACCAGCTGTTTGGGAGCAATTATATTCTTTTCAATTGCCTCCTCAAGAGTAAATGTTTTGAAAGCAGCGGTTGTGGACTGAAACCTGATCTCATCTCATGAAAAATCAGAGAAAGACCCAACTTTAAATGGGAAGGATAGTAATAAGCACATGCTTATTCTCTTAAAATCATATATGTAGGACATCTGGGGGGGGGGGGAGAAAAGAAAAACCTTTCTATAGTGGTCGCATTAGCCTCAACTTCGTTTCTAAGTCAATAAACTGTCAATTGAAGCTGACTTTGAAATGAAACTCTTTTGGATTAAAGCCTCAGAAAGTTTTTTAAAAAGGGAAGCGGTTTCAAGAACTTGCAAGGAGTTTATCTTATGCCTAACTCAGCGCATACGAGATTGTGGTTTATCTGTGCTGTGTAATTATTAGGGAAGGGCTTTGAGGAAGTTTTAAAAAGCTGGTTATTTTTATTTATTTTTTTGTGTTTAGCCTGTGTTTGTTTCAACCAAGAGCAGACGCTGAAGGCATGACACACAGAGCTATGCGAGGAGGCTGTTCTCACGGTCCTCTGGAGCTGGCAGGCGCAAGAGACCGCTGTAAACATCGTAAGAACATCTGATCTTACAACATTTCCAGCCCAATTTCCAAACCAAAGTGGTTTGGTAAAGACTATTAACTGTTGGATGCTAGTTACGGTCGAATAGCATCCGGACATGTGAAGTGTAGCAGTTTCTACAGATCTCTGTGGGGAGTTAATGGAATCTCAGCAAGAGTTCAACAACTACAGCATTTTGAACAGCCTCAAGAGGTAGTTGCAGACAGCTAGGTCAGGCTGGTAGGATTGTGCAAAGCAACCCCTCTTTGGGGGCCACATTGGAGCTTCTGAAGGATCCCCTATTTGCCTGAGCCCCTTTCAGCCTTGTCAAGGGGGCCCACTTTGCATTGAGCCAAATCTTTCAGCCTCTCAAAGTTTTGCTTCAGCCTCCCTCTACCCCTCCCACATCCCCCCCCCCAAAAAAAAACTAATTACCAGGAGCCAGGATAAAGGCCTCTGTTCTTCCCCTTCATTCCCTGCTGTGAGGAAAACAAGCAGCTGCTTTCCATGGCTTGACTTTGAAAGGGACTTTTTATTTTATTTTCCCATGGAGTCCAAAGAATGGTCCAGGTGCTCCTGGGATTTGTAGTCTTTTATGAGACTGCAGCAGTTATCCCAGCCTCATAAAAGACTACAGGTCCCGGGAGCCCCATGCCATACCTGGGACACAATGAGGGGGGAAAGTCCTTTTAAAAGTCAAAGCTCAAAAGGCAACTGTCTTTTGTAGAGGAAGACTCTTCCTCTTTGTCTCCTGGTCCGTGCCAGTCCTGGTAAGTAGTTTTAAAGGTGGGGGTGAGGGGTGGGGAGATAAAACATTGAGGTGCAAAGGGATTCATCTCAGTTTGTGTCTCTTCAGCCATATTGTGCCCCCCCCATGCCTCATCACTTTGGGCTGAAGGGGGTTGAAATGGGTCAAACTCAACTGAGCCTCAAATTGGCTCTGAAAATATTATTTGAATTCTATTTATTTTGGGTGACGAACTCAGATCAATTCTGAGTTAATCTGAAGTGAGCTGGGGAGAACCCATCTATCTCTAATTTGTCTCTGCAGATGATTTTCAGAGGGCTCAGAGGGCTGAATTATATGAGGCCCTGGTTCAAAAACCCCAAGGCCGCTAATCCTCCAAACTCCTAATACATAAATACTATAAGCTGCATCATCAATTGAAGCCCTGCCTGCTGGTTTCCTAGACCTGTAGCTAGGGACACTCTTGAGCAGGCCCACTCCCCAACCCCACATTTTTAGCAAATAAGTCTAAGTGTTCCAGACTGTCTACCCCCCACTCCTACTTTTTGTCCCCCACCCCAAGTACTTTTAGACTGAGAACAGGCCTAAGCTTTTCTCCAACAGAAGTATAAATTTTATACATGCTGCCATCTTAAATGATTATCCATGCTGATTAAAGAAGCTAGTTCAGGGTTCTCAGCCTTGGGTCCCCAGATGCCTTTGGCCATTGGGGCTGAGGATGATAGGAGTTGTATTCCAACAACATCTGGGGACCCAAGGCTGAGAACTGTGGAGTAGGTCATCCCTGTACTGGCATGATGGTTTTACTTACCCAAGCACTTCTATTAGCCTCACCCCAGGTTCTAAGCTAGGGTAGAGTCTTTTTGTGTCCGGAGTCAGCAGAACTGCATATGCCTGCTGGACAGCTTTCATTTAAGCACATGCTTTTGATAGTCTTAGCAGCTTCATATTTCAAATGAAAATATTTGGTCACATTGATTAACTGTGAGCTCCAAGTTAGCAATGCCAGGTATAAAAGGCCTTTTAAAAACTGAAAGTGTATCCTTGTGTGGGTTTACTATTGATGGAGTCCAGATGGAAATGTGACTCTTAAGGTCAGGTTGGTTTTGACCTGGACTCGTCTTTGAAAGGCCCATTTCCAAGCATCAACACCATACATCTCACACCAGACTACCATAACACACACGCACACAAAAAGGTTGCATTCTCAATGCATTTCTCGAGGAAATAACACTGAGAATTCACTTCCTTGCCGTGTTTTTCTCTGAGACTCAAAATGGCAGCGTTTTTCATGAGCTCCATTCCCTTTGCAGGAAATGGGCTCTCCTTTTTCATTTTAAGTGCTCCCACTCCTGCGATTTATTGATTGATTTTTGTTTTGCTTGACTTGACAGGATGAGGTTGATCAAACTTGCACTGCCTGGATCTTGCTGACTGGAATGGGCTGCAGACACTCGCTTGTGCTTGTCGCTTGTCGTATAAATTACATCAAAGTGCATTGTAAATCTTTTTTGTCCTTGAAGGGAATTCCCGTTAAAAAAAAAAAAAAAGAGCAGGGGTGGGGTGGGGGGAAGAGAAATGAAGAATTTTCTACTCAGAGTTTAGCAGAGAAGGGGAAGAAGTTATTAACTTGCTGTGGGCTCTTAAAGTGAACATTTTTTAAAAAGGTATATTTGAAGAGAAATTTATAAACGGGGGATATTTATGTATCCATTTAAAGACTTATATCCCACTTTCCAGTTGAGAAAAATCTAAAAGGTGGCTAAAAACAGTGGCTGACATGCTGTGCAGCATCCAGCAGGCCTTTGTGGGCACTGTGGAAATGGCTGCATGTTTTGGGGGCGGGGGGGAGACCCTGCATCCATGCAGTTTCAGAAGAGAGTGTAAACAAAGAAAATCGTGCACAAATGCATAAAATTGCACATACACAAAATTGTGCAAATGCAGTTGCATGATGGATAGCCATTCTTTCCAAAGTTCATCCATTGTGCAAACTGCATTTGTATCATTTAGTGTATTTGCACAAGAGGGCTCTTGTATGACTGTGAACACAGGTTTATACATATGCAACAGTTCCCCTGTTGCCCACAATACCTACAAGTCACTGTGAGTATGTCAGCCACTACATTTACCTACAAAATATGAAAATACACCACTTAATTATTTGATTGATTAATTGATTGATTGATTAAGTGCTGTCAAGTCGGTGTCAGCACTTAGCAACCACATAGATAGATTCTCTCCAGGATGATCTGTCTTCAACTTGGCCTTTAAGGTCTCTCAGTGGTGCATTCACTGCTGTCATGATCGAGTCCATCCACCTTGCTGCTGGTTGTCCTCTTCTTCTCTTTCCTTCAACTTTCCCCAACATTATGGACTGCTCAAGGGAGCTGGGTTTTCACATCATGTGTCCGAAGTATGATAGTCTGAGCCTGGTCATTTGTGCCTCAAGTGAAAATTCTGGTTTGATTTGTTCTATGATCCATTTGTTTGTTTTCCTGGCTGTCCAAACTCGAACTGTCTGTGTCAGAATATCATGCCACAACAAAATCCTACTCCTAGGGAAGAGCTGAGGCACTTATCTTTGGGGGTGGGTGGGGGCGCAGTTCCACAATGTTGGAAAGACTCTGCTCATCAAACTTGAAGCAGACATGTGGAGCAGACTTCTCCATTTGATGAGATCTCCCACTTCCTTCTCTCCCCACCCCCCAACTTATCTTCCAACAGCATCAAAGGGGCAGCAATGGGGGGAAAATACTCCTTGGGCCTTCAAAACAGGCCTGACAAAACCTTAACAACTCTAAGTTTCCAGTGCCAAGATCTCTGGGAACTGTAGTTTGTATGGGCTTCTGGGTTCTTACTAGGGATTCAGCAACCCTAGCAAGCTGCAGTTCCCAGGGATCTTTGAACATGTAAGTTTGTGTGTTTTAGAGTGAAATGAGTACACTCAAGAGCAAGCCTCTCTGGTCACTGCTGCTGAAAAGTAAATTTTAGAGAAAGGGAAGGGAGCAGGCATAACTCAGAAAGACCCGAGCTTATTTAATGTTTGAGCCAACATTCAAAGAAGCTTTGGCTCAGATTGTAGAAAATGAATTATTTCACTAATCAAAATGGACATATTTATGTCATGTTAGAAGTAGTGATGGGCAAACTCCACCCAGTCAGGTTGAAAAGTGAAGTCAGAAAGAACAAAATATTCCACCATCTATAATTTGTTGTTTTTGTCCCAGTAATCCTCCCCACTTTACCCTATAAATCCCCCTTTCCCCTCCTGTAGTTTCTGAACATTCAACAGATACTGCCCATGTGGTCACAAGTATGTGTTTGGAAGGTGCCAGGAAGATAGAACCAAGGCAGCAGGGTCCATGTACCTCACGCTCTGCATCTGTAGGGCAGCTCTAAGGCAGAATATGCTAATGACCTGGTCTTCTGCACTGCAGCACCACCCAGAAAATGGTCAGGGAGGGTACTGCAACCCACCAGCTGACCGGATGGTCTGGGGACAATACAGACCTGGGTGGCTCAATATGACTGTTGCTTCAGGCTTGGTTCCTCAGTCTGAGGAAGTCATTGCTAGAGTAACCATAGGGACTCCTGTGCCTTGCTTCCCCTCACTTCCCTCTTGGACACTGACTAGAGCGTGTCTACTGGAATGGACCATTTAGCTGACCTAGACAACATAACTGCCTCTGGGCCCTGTGTCCCTCATTCTGCTTTGGGCCCTGACTTTGGCCTGACCTGGACTGCATACTCATCTCTGGCTTTTCCAACTGACTCTTGGTCAATTTGACCCCACAGGGCCCTGACAGTGTAATATTAGAAGCTAACATGCTCAGGATGCCATTTTGGGTACCAGGCACAAGATAGTGGTTGTGCCTCTAGTGCAGGGAAGTGTAAATGGAAGACTCCTCCTCACAGCAAGTTCTCACTTCACTTTCCTAATAGCAGTCTTCCCAGACAAGTTGCTTTCTGTGCTCTCAAGTACACAAACAGTTTGTAAAGAGGACTGAGAAAGCTACTGTCTGGAAAATGAAAGATAAAACTTTGTCCACAGGCAAAATATTTTGATGGGTTGTGGCTTTGATGTTCATATGGTCAAATTGTGGACACACAGCACACATGCATTCCTGAGTGTGCGTGTATGTGTTTGTAAGGCCAAATGATTTGTGAATTCAGGATTTGTGTTTACTTGATAGAAACTTGGCTTTGTTTCGAATGAAAATATATATAGCCTTGTCTCTCAGAAGCAGTTTGATCTAGCCAAACGTATGCATATACATCTCATTCACTTTAATGGGGGAAATAAAGAATCATTCACATGCTTGGGAATAAAGCATAGGAACATAGGTAGCTACCTTATTAAGGATGTGCAAAATGTGTCAACGTGAAAATGTTTCTACTAGGAACATGTGTGGAGAGATACCGTTTTGAGTGTCTCAAGCTCAAAACAAAATGCCCTTTAAATAAAGGTCTTGTTTCAAGCTCGGAACAAAACAACCCCATTTTGATTCAAAACATTTCAGCGTTTCATGCACCATTTGGGAGGCTTGTTTTTTACTTGCTGATTGGTTTTCTAGCACTAACTTCTGATTATTTTATTTATTTATTTAACATATTTTTATACAGCCCAAAACGCAAGTTTTCTGGGAGGTTTACAAGAGAATAAAAACAACCAATTAAAACATTAAAACATTTCAACAATTAAAATTTAAAAGTTAAAACTATTAAAATACAATTAAAACACAATTAAAACAATATCTAATTAAAAACCTAGATGAACAAATGCATCTTGACTGCCCTTTTAAAAGTTGTTAAGAGATGGGGAGGCTCTTATCTCAGCAGGAAGTGTGTTCCAAAGCCTTGAGGCAGCAATGGAGAAGGCTCATCTCCTGTGGATCCTATGGGAGTTTGGGGGAAAGGTTAAACATTGGTTAAAAATTGCCTGCTTGTCCATATCTTTTGTGGGTTGGGTGGAAGGTAGCACCCATCAAACCCTACTACCCAACCCACTTTGGTATCCCTAAGAGCTACTCACGGGGAACAATGGGGTGTTTTGAGTTCCTCCTTTGTTCCATACAGCCAAAACAATTGAAAGGTTTTGAGGTTGTTCCATTGAAATAACTGGGTTGACTGCTGTTTTGATGAAACATTTAGGCCATCTGCATTCTGTTTCAAACTCAAGACAAAATGCAAAATCCATTTTGTGCACACTTCTATATTCCAAGTCAGATAATTGGTCCATTTAGTACTGACCACCTTAAGTGGAGCAGCAGGAAAATGCTTGCCTAGCAAGCAAGAGGTTGCTGATTTGAATCCCCGCTGGTATGTTTCCCAGACTATGGGAAACACCTATATCAAGAAGCAGCAATACAGGAAGATGCTGAAAGGCATCATCTCATACTGCGCAGAAGGAGGCAATGGTAAACCCCTCCTGTATTCTACCAAAGAAAACTACAGGGCTCTGTGGGCGCCAGGAGTCAAAATCTATTTAACGGGACACTTTATCTTTACTTTTAGCTCAGTACTATTTATATTGACTAGAAGTGGCTCTCCAAGGTTTCAGGCAGGACTCTTTCCCAGATGCCAAAGATTAAATCTGGGACTTTCTGCATGTAAAAGAGGTGCTCTACCACTGAGCTACAGTCCCATCCCACAAGGGAATCCCTTATGGCAGACAGTGTTTACATGTAGTGACCCATCAAACTGAAAACCAGGGAAGATCCTAATTAGCAAAGGGACAATTTATACTCAGTACATCAGGACTAGCTCTCCTCCCCATGTGCTTAGCTGTGCTTAAATCAGAAAGCATTAGATCAGCTTTAATTGGCAGTTTTGGATGGTGCAGATTATCTAGACCCATTTCAAACTGGCTTACGTGCGGGCTATGGGGTTGAGACTGCCTTGGTTGGCCTAATGGATGATCTCCAATTGGCTATCGACAGAGGGAGTGTGACTCTGCTGATCCTTTTGGATCTCTCTGTGGCTTTAGATACCATCGACCATGGTATCCTTCTGGACTGCCTGAGGGAGGTGGGATTGGGTGGCCCTGTTTTACAGTGGTTCTGCTCCTACTTCTCTGGCAGATTCCATATGGTGTCGCTTGGAGACTGTTGTTCTGCTAAGCGAGAGCCGAAGTATGGAGTTCCACAAGGCTCCATACTGTCTCCAATGCTTTTTAATGTCTACATGAAACTGCTGGGAGAGGTCATCAGGAGGTTTGGTGCTGGATGTTATCAATATGTTGATGATACCCAGTTATACTTCTCCATGCTGACCTCATCAGGAAATGACATATTTTCCCTAAATGCCTGCATGGAGGCAGTAATGAGGGATAACAAACTGAAGTTGAATCCAAATAAGTCAGAGGTCTTACTTCAACTATGTACATTTTTAGAGCTGAATGGCCTAAAAACAGTGGTACATATTTTATTTATGTATGTATTTATGTAGTTATTTGATTTATATACCGATGATTTGTTTATTTATTTATTTGATTTATATATGCTGGTAACCTCCAGGCTTGACTACAGTAATGTGCTTTATGTGGGCTGCCTTTGTATGTAGTCCAGAAACTACAATTGGTACAGAATACGGCAGCCAGATTGGTCTCTGCGATAACACGAAGGGACCACATAACACCAGTTTTGAAAAAACTGCACTGACTGCCAATATGCTTCCAGGTGAAATACAAAGTGTTAGTTCTTACCTATAAAGCCCTTAATGGCTTAAAGGTAAAGTGTGCCGTCAAGTCAATTTCAACTCCCAGCACCCACAGAGCCCTCTGGTTGTCTTTGGTAGAATACAGGAGGGGTTTCCCATTGCTTCCTCCCGTGACGTATGAGATGATGCTTTTCAGCACTTTCCTATATCGCTGCTGCCCGATATAGTACCAGCAGGGATTTGAACTGGCAACCTTCTGCTTGTTAGTCAAGCATTTCCCCGTTGCACCAGTTAAGGTGACTTCCTTAATGGCTTAGGTCCAGGCTATTTAAGAGAGCACCTTCTTTGTTGTAAACCCTGCTGCCTGTTTCATTCTTCTGGAGAGGTCTGGTTACAGTTGCCACCTGGGGCATAGCAAGGTTGGAGTGGGCCCAGAGACAAGATTTTAAAATGCACCCCCCCTCACTGAAGCTCAGCTCATGAAGTAAAGAAATCTTAAATGAGGCTGAATAGTGGTAACAAAAAGCAGAGTAAAATATGTGAGTGTGTATGTGTGTGTGTACACACACACACACACACACACACACACACACACACACACACAAACCTATGTGCCACAACAGAATATAGAACATCATCCTAAATTATTTTTTAAAAAGTTTTGTAAATTGTGGACGAAGCAAATCATTTAATGGTACTAGAGAAAGACATGCTGTTCTGGTAGCTCCAGGTCTTAACTCTCACATCAATTTCGGAGAATGAATACAACTGAAAGAAGCCCGGGCGGGTGTGCGGCTGGTGGAATCAGTCATGTGACTTGCCTCTGGGAGCCCCCCCAGGGCAGTGGGCCCCCAGACTACTGTCTCCCCTTGCCCTATTATAGTTACGCCCCTGGTTGTCACTGGCTTGTTTGGTGGTGACCCATGACTGGGCTTTCTCTGTGGCTGCCCCATGGCTTTGGGATATGCTCCCTGTTGAAATATGAGTACCTCCTTCTCTGTTTGTTTTCAGGAAGAATCTCAAGACTCTCCTGTTTTTGCAGGTTTTTAATTAGAATTGATTTTTAATCATTTTAAAAACTTACTGTAATAAATATTTTCTTTTATTGTTTTTATTGTTATGTATTTTAATTTGTGACATGTATTTTAATTTGACTTTTAAATATTTTAGATTTTGTACACTGCCTAGAGATTTACATATCAGGCAGTATAGAAATATGATAAATAAAATAAAAAAATAATAAAATGAATTTTGCTCTGATGTCAGTTCAGTTCAGTTTATTGGCAGTCGCTGACCAGAATAGATATAGATATAGATATAGATATAGATATAGATATAGATATAGATATAGATATAGATATAGATATATACAATCCAAACAGTAACAATAACTAATCCAAATATTCATAAACCTCATGAAATCTTACTATACAGGTATGCTCTTACTATGAATTCTGATGGCAACAAGGCAAAACTTAGCAACTGCATAAGTTATTTTGTTATTGCTGTCAGAAAAAAAAAAACTAACATAGAATTCATCTGGGCAGCCAGGGTAATTTGCTAGAAGGGGCACTATTAATTAAAAGTGAGTGTCCCTGTCAAAACTGCAGTATAGTAGCACATGGGATAGTGTCTGAATAGCTCCTGCCTTGCAAGGAGATCTGATGTCAAAATGTTTTGCATTAATCTGATCTAAATCAGTTCCCACTTGCATCTTGCCTGTTCAGATCTGTTCTACTTACAGATCCGTCTCTATGTGCAATCCATGAAATTTAGGGAACTCCCCCCCCCAACATCAGTCCACTTTATGCACAGAGCAGTTTTCCACATTAAAATGGTAAAGCTCTTGCATCTGTGGCCACAGAGGCTCCTTGTGCTCTTGACATTCCTCTGGATCTTCAAATAAGGCTGCATGTCTAATCTGAAATGAAGAAGAGCATAGCAAGAAAATCTGTATCTCATTTTTTATACATACGAGCAGCTTTGGACAAAAAATTTGGCCTGAAAAGTGGGATTACAAATATGAAGAAATAAAAAAAATCTGTTGATCATGCATCATAGGAAATTGGCAAATATGGGTTCTAATGTTTGAAGAGTGGCATTTGACATCTGGAAGTTTGCAGGGGATTGCTATCACTCCTGCCTTGTTCTGTGCCTGATGTTGATACTTGTTACACATCTGAAAGTTCATCCAAATATGCCCAGCACTTCACAAATATCTTTTGCTGAATTTGTGCAGCATTTTCTTAAAACCTGGGCCAAATTTCAACTCAAATAAACACAGCCCGATGTCTGGGTCAACTGGGATCTATATTTAGTGTCCTAAGGAAATGCCTTTCTTAAGAGTTACAACCTGAAGGTTTAGGTACAATTGCTCGTGATTTTTGCTCGAATGAAAGAGAGCCCCGAACAGGCAGGAACCTCTTTGTTCATAAATGGAAGTTAATTGAGAAATTTGGATTGAATTTTAACAAAGAAAGCCCACTGTGCTTTATACAGTTATTTTGTACTATGAACTATAAAATAAAAACATCATTGTCAAAACTGTATTTTCTCTAAATATACCCATGAAATGTTGAATTTAATACACAATACATGGTTACTATATATAATACTATGAGGCGGGTCTCACGATCAGTGAGACCTGCTTTTGCCAAAACTGCGGAGAGAAAGGGCTAAGCCAGCTCTACCAACAGATGATCTCTGCAGAAGCGCTGGGCAGCCGTATCAGCCACCCACATGATTGCTGGCTCCGTGACAGAGCCAGCGAGGGCTGGGGAGCTTGGGTGCCGCGCAGCCCCCCAAAGCCCCAGTATGCCCTGCGCAAGCACGCAGGGCATGCTGGGGAGACCCCCGGAGCCGGGAGGCGGCTTTTTGCCTCCCCTCCAGGGGTCTACTCATGAGTAGCTTTGGCGCGGAGCTGCACCACAGCTACTCATGACCAGGTAGCCCGGGTTTGTGGATCGCTTGCTCCGCAAACCTGGGCTAAGAGGAGGGGTACTTAAGTGGGTTACCCGCTTGAGAACCACCAGGCTCGCAGCTAAGCCTGGTGGTTCTCACAATCGGGGAAAATCGGGCTAGGCTTTCCTAGCCCGATTTTCCCCGATCGTGAGAATGACCCCTGTATATATTAGGGATGTGTGTTTCGTTTCGGATACAAAATGTTTTGTGAACAAAACAGGCCATTTCGGCTGTTTTGTAGCCAAAACAAAACACCCAGTGCTCAAAACAGAAAATTTTGTAGCCAAAACAAAATGTCCCTGTTTCGGATACAAAATGTTTTGTTGTTTCGGCTGTTTTGGAACTCCATTTTGCAATCGCAGAAAGTCTTTCTCCTTCAGTCTCCATTTTTAGTTTTGACATCTATTTGAATTTCCAGCCCTTCCAGCCCGCAGATTGGCCAGCGAAAGCATGGGCTGATCTGCTGGCAACTGCCACCTTATTCCTATTAAGCAAATTTAAGGGTAAATTTTACCCTCATTGGCCAGTGGGGCAGTGTACATTTCATTGTTGTTGTTTCACACTGTTGTGTGTAGATCAATTGCATTTTGGGCGGGGGGGATGTGGATGTGCATGACCTTTGGAAATCTGCCTGATTTTTTCCAAAACTCTGCTGTTGTTGATGTGTGATGTTGATGTTATTTGGGGTGGATTGGGGGGCAGAAAGGAGGCTTTAGGGGCAGAAGAGTGGTTCAGGTGGTAGTGCCCCAATGGGTGCCTGCTGCCACTCAGATTCCAAAGGAATTGAGAAAAGGGCTGATTTTTAAAGAATTTCTGAAGTTGAAATGTCTTTGGGGCAGATTCGGGGCAGAAAGGGGGCCTGAGGGGCAAAACAGTGGGTTGGGTGGCAGTGCCCCAAGGGGTGCCTGCCACAACCCAGATTCCAAAGGAATAGGGCAAAGGGCTGATTTCTTAGGAATTGTTGGATGTTTACGCTTCTTTAAGGTCCCCCCCCAGGGAATAATGGAGGTTTCAGCAGACCCATAACTCCACCTGGGGGGCACTGGAGTGGCCGGGAGTGAGTGGTAGTGTAGTGCACATAGGGTGCCAACTGCCCCCATAGGTTGCTAACCCATGGGGTGCTGGGTTCTGTTGTTTCTGAGGTGTTCTGAGTATAGATTCTCTGGTAGCATATGAGATTTTCAACGACAAACCATGAATCCTCTCTCATATGCTTCCAGAGAATCTGAATCTACACTCAAAACATCTTAGAAACAACAGAACCCAGTACCCCATGGGTTAGCAACCCATGGGGGTGGTTGGCACCCTATGTGCTCTACACCACCACTCGCTCTGGGCCACTCTGGTGCCCCCCAAGTGCAGTTATAGGGCAGGAATTATGGAGGTCCATCATTCCCTATGGGGGAGAAGTTTACAGACACACAAACTCCATTACATCTTTAAAAATCAGCCTTCTGCCCAATTCCTTTGAAATAATTCTGGCAGCTTCCTTGCCCACACTGGGCACTACCACCCACCCTACTCTGCTCTGGGCCACCCCTTTCCCCCCAACATGAAGCTATACTTTTGCTAAAACCTCAGTTCTTCCCTAAGGGAAAAACCCTATTCACCAAAACCCAGCCCTTTGCCCAATTCCTCTGAAATTTGGGTGGTAGTTTCCACCCATTGGGCTCTACCACCTCCACCCAGTAGTTTTTCCCTGGGGCCATTTTTTAAAATCCAAAACATTTCGGATTCGGATTTTGCAATTTCGAACAAAGAACAAAATTGGGGTGTTTCGGATTGGCTGGTTTCAAACAAAGAACAAAACGGGGGTATTTCGGATTCAGGCCAAAAACAAAACAGAAAAACAAACAAAACGCATAACCCTAGTATATATTACAATTTAGCAGTTGTCCCATGATTCACTAAGAAAGACGAGGGAGAAAAATTATGCTGCGCTTCATTGTATGGAATTCCTGGCCAAAATTATGGAATTCCTGGCCAAAATTATTATTATTATTATTTATTCAAAAATAATGGTGTCCCTCTGAATAGAGAGCTGGAAGGTTCTGAAGTCTACTCTAGCTTTGTGATGTAGTAGCCTCCTTATAAAAGGTTATTACGGACTGAATGTTACAAATGTCAGACTGAACCACAAATTTAAGGGCGAAGGGGATTCTGATATTTTTCCAGGTGCTGTTATACGTACATATAACCCTGTCTCCCTGAATCTCCTGGACTAGCCCTTTAGCAGAAAAAGCATCAGGATAGGGAGAAAGCTTCAAGCTTTAAGCTAAGCTTTAAGCTAACCCTAACCCTAGTGACATTAACCAATCACATTGTACTGGAGGGTAGGAGACAGAGTGAGGCTATTCACACAATTGTAGAATATCAGGCTAGCCTCCGCTAGCCTGATTTCCTACAATCGTGTGAACCACCAGGCTCGGCTGCGAATCCGGTGGTTCTTGAGCGGGTAACCCGCTCAAGTAGCCCGCCCCTTAAACCGGGTTTGAGGAGCAAGCGCTCCACAAACCCATTTTTGGGATCTTGAGTAGCCGCGGTGTGGCTCCGTGGCACAGCTACTCATGAGTAGACCCCCGGCAGGAGGCTGATAAGCCGCCTTCCGGCTCGGGAGTCTCCCCAGTATGCCCTGTGCGTGCTCGCGCAGGGCATACTGGAGCTTCCAGGGGCTGTGCAGCTCCCGAACTCCCCAGCCCCCACTGGCTCCATCAAGGAGCTGGCAGTCGTGTGGGTGGCCGATACGGCCGCCCAGTGCTCCGGCCCTGCTCGTCTGCAGGGAGAGCGCTCTCCCCGCAAAACCAGCAAAAGCGGGTCTCACTAATCGTGAGACCCACCTCAGTGTGTGATAATCCAATCAAAGCAGCCAAAGGCATGTATGAAATCATGCTCCAGAGCAGGGCAAATCAATTATGCTAGTAATCAGAACACATTAGATTTACATGGCAAAATCATGAGGGCAGGCAGACAGAACTGGTTACACAGGAACATAGGAAGCTGCCTTCTATCAAGTCAGACCATTGGTCCATCTAGTTCAGTATTGTCCACACAGACTGGCAGTGGCTTCTCCAAGGTTGCAGGCAGGAGTCTCACTCAGCCTTATCTTGGAGATGCCACGGAGGGAACTTGCAGCCTTCTGCATGTAAGTGACCCAAAAGCATGTGTACATGGGAGCAGAAAAGAGTTCTCAAACTTGGATCCCCAGATGTTATTGGACTACAACTTTCATTATCCTTAGCTTCCATGATGGGCATAGTCCAACAACATTGGGAACCCAAGACTGAGAACCCCTGGCATACAGATTAAATGGAATTAGTTGTTTTGTCAATGTTGTTAGCTCTGACAATGGAGTTTGGGGCCTTTTATGCTATGGAAGTTCACTAGACTTTAGAAATCACAGAGATTATTGGCCTCCTAGATAACAGCAGCTTCTAGTTTCTGGCTTGCCTAAATGTGATAATAAACATTTTTTATTATTTCTTGTTTACACAGTCAGACAGGTGCTATTGACTGGTTTGTTTTATCCAGACATTGAGTCCTTCCCAAGGACCTGGGATGGCTGCATTTTATTGTCACCGTTGTTATAGATATCGCCGCAGAATATAGGCTGTTCCCAGTAAAGCTGCTTTTTGTAATTGGCTGATGGTGATTTCTGTGGCCCCTATGGTGTTGAGGTGCTCTTCAAGGTCTTTTGGAACTGCACCCAGGTTGCCAATTACCACTGGGATTATTTGGGTCTTTTTCTGCCACAGCCTTTCAATTTCAATTTGTAGATCTCTGTATTTGGTTATTTTTTCTATTTCTTTTTCTTCTATTCTGCTATCCCCTGGTATTGCTATGTCGATTATTTTGACTTCTTGTTTTTGTTGTTGTTGTTGTTATGCTAATAAAACCACATGTCCTACAATCTCTGATGGAGATGCTAAATTTCCCAGCTGTACAATTCATGCTTTCAGTTTCCAGGTTCCTCAACATATACTGAATAGATTTCTCAAAGTTTTCTTCCAAGGCTCCAACGACAGGACATCATGTGACTCCTGAGTCATTTCCCTCCAGCTGAGGGTACATTTTATCTTGCCAGACGTTTCCATAGTTTGTGCAAGTCTGATTCAGTCAGCTACACATGATGTGGCTGTCTGCTTGTCTGAGAGTATGTGGGGCGGGGGGAGAAGGTTTCAGGTTACATTTTCCTCTTCACACTGTGCTTTTTAAGTTTCCAAAACAGTTCCTAAGTACGAAACATATGCTCGTTGTGCATATTTCTGGCAAACGGCACTGAGAGCGGTCTAGGAGTGGTTTGTTGATCTATAATAAAACATATCACGAGGGGCTTCAAAGAAGGGTTTAATGAATTTTGTGTAAGTTGGAGTGTGGGGGAAAGATACATTTCTCAAGGTGCCTTTTTCAGGTTAGTAAAAATAATAGTTTAACAGTGTAATTTTGTGCGAGGGTTTGTAAAGTATGGAATGTACTTATCTAGCCCCATATTAAATAGGATTTATTGCACACGTCCATGGTAATAAGATCAAATGCATACAGCAAGGTCTGTTAACCAAATAAAATAAATAACCCAGCCAACTGAACATTTCAAGCAAATAGAAGTGGAAATCTAGCCCTGAACTAAAGCCATAGACAGAATTACAGTAGACTTTTGTGGACATAATTGGAGGCCACTGAATTGTTAGTAACTTGAGAAGTACTTAAAGCTGATGCTGTTCAGGGCTGTATTTATCTCTGATAGGGTCCATTTTGGCTAGTGAAACTGACATCTGCTACTGATTCCTGCCATGGAACTGGCAACCAAAGTCATCCCATTTCTTAACTTGTTTCCCAGGCCCAAAGATCCTTGAGGTATAGGATTGTGTCCTAAGTAGTTCTTCCATTCAGGGCTTCAAGGACATAATCTGGGGTCCAGGGCAAAATATACTCATGGCACTCTACTCCTGCATGCCCCTAATACTATCTACTGATATATTTCTTCAGAACATTTTGGAATAAATACTGAAGGAAACCCCGTCCCCTAGAAACAGCTTCAATCAAAACTGGGAACCCTCCCCTCCCCTCCATTACTATTGTTATCTACTAACAATAGTAATCAGGGTAGGGTTCCCAACTCTGAGCCGGGTCTCACGATTCGTGAGACCCAGTTTCATTTGGTGAGCGGGAAGGGAGCCCTGGGCGGCTGGATAGGCCGCCCACACGATGGCCGGCCCCGAGATGGAGCCAGCGGGGGCTGGGGAGACCCCTGAGCCGGGAGGCTGCTTTTAAGCCTCCCGGCCGGGGGTCTACTCATGACTAGCCGTGGCACGGAGCCACGCTGCAGCTACTCATGAGCAGTTAGCCCAGGTTTGCGGAGCGCTCGCTCCACAAACCCGGGCTAAGAGGTGGGCTACAGGAGTGGGTTAGCTGCTCCAGAACCACCGGGCTCGGCTGCGAGCCCGGTGGTTCTAACGATCAGAAAAATCAGGCTAGGATTTTCCTAGCCTGATTTTTGTGATCGTAAGAATAGCCCCTCTGACTGAAAATATTTAGGGGTGGGGGTTCTTCAAATATTTATTCCAATATTTTTCACAAGGGGTGGGTTCAGACAGTGGCCAGAAAGTAAGTCAGAGGGAACCAGGTCAGGTCTGCCACCTGACATTCCCCACCCAACTTCAAATCTCAGTTACAAATGTCTGACATACATTGGGGGTGAATGTTGAATGCAGAGGGAACCTGGCCTTGGCAACTTAATGGAGCTTATTTTACATTTTCAAATTTATTCAGAAAATGGGCCAGATTTCTCTTAGAAAATAGTGAAGCTATTCACACAGAGGTCATTCACACAATCGAAAACTGTGTCTGCCTGGGTTTGGGAGCTGTGTGTACTCCCAGTTTTTGATTGTGTGGAACCAAGGTTAGAGGAAAACTTGGGTAGAAGTGATTGTGTGGAAGCAAGGTAGGAGAAAAAGCTACCCAGGTTTTCCTCTAATCTTGCTTCCACACAATCAAAAATTGGGAGTACACACAGCTCCCAAACCCACAGTTTTCGATTGTGTGAATGACCTCACAATTTATCTAAACAGGGCTACTGGAGGCCAGCCCGGTTAAGATCAATTTTGGGAACCACCAGACTCGTGGGTGAGGCTGGTGGTTCCCTGGTATCTAGCCTGCCTAACAACCCCTCTTTAAAGGAGGTTAACACAGCGAGCGCTCCGTTAACCTCATTTTTTCAATCTTGAGTCAGCCGCAGCGGCTGGCACCCTCAGGGGGGGGGGGAGAGGGGAGGGAGGACCCCAGGAAGGCACCATGCACTTACGCGGTGCTTTCCTGAGGTTTTTGGGGCGGCGGGGCACTGCGTGTCGATGCTCCCCTTCCCCCAATCCCCGGAGGTCCTGACAGAGCGGCGGCCGGGCTCAGGAGCACCCGACCAGAGCAGCTGCTCATCTGGGCCACCCAGCAATGAACAACTGCTCATGTGCAGAGGCTAAGCCCACCCTCCCCGCAGTGACCCTCCAATCGTGTGAACGCACATCAATCATGTGAAGTGCCTCACTGCCTTTCTGGATTAGGTTACATATTCCAGTCTGCTTTCCAAGCTAGTTTTCACTTCCTGTCCAAGACCACATGTCTGGGAAGACTGGAGTGGGGAGAGAGGTCTTGTCCCTGGACTTCCAGGTGGAAGTTGAGGGCCTCCACACCCCCTAAGGCCCCCCAAATCCTTTTTAATCCATCCCAGGTGGTGTGGTCACATTAAATACGTGTTAAAAATACTGTGTGTGTGTGTGTGTGTGTGTGTGTGTGTGTGTGTGTGTGTGTGTGAGGGGGCCCCTCCAAAAGCCTTTCTGTCCAGGCTCCAAAATTACCAAGGTGCACCTCTGACTAGACCAGCTGAAATCTGCAGGGGAGATGAGTCTGCACCATCCTGCACACATGGTCTCACCCAACCCTGTTGTTTCCTGACCAGGAAGGAAACTAGAGGGTTGGCCTGGCTCCTGGGAGACTAGAGGAGTCACCCACCTACCTGGCTGCACTGGCTTCTGCTGCTTGTTCTGGGATTGAAAAATGAGTGAATAAGACTTCATGAAACTTTTAAAATGATTAATGCAAGCTATAGGACCATGATGTACTATGACTATATTGTCTGACACTTTCTGTAAGATGGGGGAGCAGGAAATATTTGGTGGGGAACAACCGCTACCCCTTGGAATAATTCTATGTCAGATGGAATAATACTGGACTCAGTGGACCAATGGTCTAACCTGGTATAACACAACTTCATACATTCACAACAGGCTATCAGGAGGCTTATCTCTTCATATGCTCATGACAGGCTATCAAGAGACTAATCTCTTTATGATCTCATTCTCATGTGATTGTAAAAATGCAGATGGGACATAAGGAGACGGGATGCATAAGGAGACGGGATGCATGGGATATAAGGATGGGACATAAGGAGACGGGATGCATAAGGAGACGGGATGCATCAAGGAATCAATTTCTGCTAGTGGGCCTTTTGTCAGCTCAAGGCTATTGCCTTTCTCCTGCAACAGAAATACACAAACCCCTCTAGTGTTCATGCATACTTGGTAAACTCATTGCACTGAATTTCCCTTTCTTTGATTTTGCTCAAGCTGATTTTAAACCGTCTCAACTTTGTAACTTCCGCTACTTCCCTCAAGGGGCTTCTCAGTACCCAAATAGAACTCTCTGTCAAGGCTAATTTTTTTCCTCATGATGATCAGCATAACTTTTACCATTTCTTATGTTACCCCTTTCATGCTAGTACTACTCCCTTTCTCTAGTGTGAAATTGGTTCAACCCCTGCTGCTTCCACCCTTTCCCTGAGGAGGCCACTCAGCATTCAGAGGCAACTGGTTGTCAGGGATGCTTTTCCTGACATTTAGCACAAGTTGTACATTTCTTCGTCTCACCCTTTTCTTGCTACTCCCTTTTCCTTCATTTATACCATTGTTTTTCCAAGGAAATGTCATAAAGAGCATGTCTGTTCTAACAAAAGCCAAGCCTGTTATGCAAGCAATCAATATTTATTCTGGAAAGCAATTCCCATTACTGCTTCGAAAATGAATGAGATTGCATATATATATATATATATATATATATATATATATATATATATATATATATGAATGAAGGCAGGAAAACATATGTATTATTTGTCACAGCTGAATTGAGTTCAATGCTCAGTATGCTCACAGCAATCCCCCCCCCCCTGCAAATGATTATATTCTTCAAAAAGATCCTAGGAAAAACCATTCATGTGAAATAAAATATACATGTAATCAATATCAGAATGTCTTTATATAAATCTGTGGTGCAGCCAAATGTGGAAGACAGTTCTATTCAGCCCATCCCAAAGAAGACACCATAAAGCTGGGAAAGGCACAGAAAAGGGCAACCAACATGATCCAGGGTTGGAATAACTTCCTGTCCGGCTGCAGTTCCTGTCCCCTTTACCAAGCTAGCCTTACTGGGTCTGGCCTCAGAGCAGGGACAAGGAGGGGGTTGAGCATCACCCTGTGCCTCCTATGTCTCAAGCTGCTTGCTCCTTGTGTCTGCCCCTCTCCGGGAGCCCCGACACTCACCACCAGCCAGCCTCTCAACCCTATCCAGCTCATATGCATCCTCACAGGCTATGCATCGCCCGCCCCCAATGCCCCTCTTTATTCCCAGTAATTGTCTACCCTTTACAGCTGCTGCCAATGTCTCTCCCCCTTCTCCTTCCTCCTGCTCAGACCTCCTCCCTTTGGGAGGTGCGCTGCTGATATTATCCTCGCGCACCTTCCCTTCGGCTCTTTCAGGGCTCTGCCCCTTCTCTGCTGGAGCCAAGTCCCTGCCCATTGGCTCTCTTTCCTCCACTTCTCCCTGGCTGCCACCCGTCCCTGTCTCCCTGGGCCCCCTCACCACTCCATCCTTGGGGGTAAGTACAGCTAGCCTCACCGTACACTTCCCTATAAATAAAGGCTAAAGTGTTTGGTGTTTAGAAAGGAAGGCGGTTGGGGAGACATAATCACAGGCAACTCTAGAACAACTAATTTGGGGGAGCAATGGGATGACAAAGACCGATATTAGGTGAGTGAGGATTGTGCTATACCTTAAATACTTAAAGAGGTAAGGTAATCAATGTTATTAGTTTATTACAGTATCTTATTAATGAAGCTTGCTTAGCATTTTCAAACTTATTCAGAAAATGGGCCAGACTCCACTTAGAAAATCCTGGTCTGGTTCACACAATCTGTCAAATCTAGGTTTAATGTGGGCCACCAACATTAGTATGATTGTGTAAACCCAAGCCAGGATGGGGATCTCAGATTTATCTTGGGCCATAAACCAGCGTGATGTGGGTTCACACAATCATGCTAATGTTGGTAACCTAGATTAAACCTAGATTCAAATGACTGGGTTTGGATTAGGGCAGATGTTCCAGTCTGCTTCCCAGGCTAGTTTTCTCTTCCTGTGCAAGACCATGTGATGGGGGGTAGGAAAAGAGGTCAGTACCAGACCAGCTGAAAACTGTGGGGGAGATGACCCTGCACCTCCCTGCACACTTGGTGTCACCCAGTCCAGTTCCTGGAAGCAAAGAGATTGGCCTGGCTTCTGGGAGACTGGAGGAATCTCCTACCTACCTGGCTGCACTGACTCCTGCTGCTTGTGCTGGGGTAGAGGAGTGAGTGAATGAGGCATCTTCAAATGCAACTCCTGGCGACCACAGAGCCATGTGGTTTTCTTTGGTAGAATACAGGAGGGGTTTACCACTGCCATCTCCTGTGCAGTATGAATTCAAGCTTTAGGACTATAATATAATGACTGTATTGTCTGACACTTTGCTGTAAAAGTCCAGTCTGGTGGCTGGGGGAGTGAAAGGAGGAATAGGAAATATTTTTAGGGGAGTACCTGCTACCCCTTGCAGTCATCCCTGGACTAGGGATGTGTGAATTGATTTGAACCTGAATTGATTCAAATTGAATCTGGCCAATCTGAACTATTCAAATTTGAATTGAATCACCCCTAAAAAGGGTAATTTGAATTGAATCGGCCAGATTTGGATTCAAGTCAATTTGACGACAATTTAGGGACATTTTGGCATGTTTTAAAAAACATTCAGGTACCCTAATTGGTCAAAAAGGTGCTAAAAGAGATAACATTGATTCAAATTTGAATTGAATCAATACAAATTTGAATCGGCCTGTTTTGGGCCAATTCAGTTCAAATTCAAATCAAATTGGCCAGTTTCAATTCAGAGAGAAAATTTCAATTTTCAATTCAAATCTGAAAATTTGATTCATGCACATCCCTACCCTGGACATAATATAAAAATATGCATGGTACAGAGGAAGTAGACAGAGAGATGTTTTCTTCCCTCTCTCATAATCATAGGGTCATCCAGTGAAATTGTCTGTAGATACAAGTCAGACAAAATGTCTTCACACAATGTACAATCACTTCATAGAATTCATCGCCATGAGATGTATTGATGGCCACTGGCTGAGATAGCTTGAGAAGGGGATTCGACAATTCATAGAGCAGGAGAGGTCTGTCAGTCATATCACCTTTAACTCTCTGAACAATGGTTCTTTGTCTCCATCCTATATTCTTTGGAATCTGCTTACATTTGGCACATGATGTTGTTACCTAGCCTACTAATACAGGCTGCTTCCAGGTGACAGGCTTTCATGAGGCCAAAGCTGCAAGAAAGTGTCCCCTAGTGAATCAGGAGCATAGCTTGTCATAAGTCATTCTTTCAGCCTGTTCCAATTTCCGCCGTAATGATTTGCACCTGAGGATGGTCTCTAGAGCAATTCCCATGATGCTAATACAACATTCAAATGGAACATCCACAGAACTCCAGAACACCTCCAGCATAATAGTTTGCATCTTCAATAGGCTGGTTTTGAAAATACTTTGCCCCTAGAACTGGCTCACATGGTTAAAAGCCGGTGTGTGTGTGTGGGGTGTGTGTGTGTGTGTGCCAAAAGCATTCCCATCCTGATGTCTTTTCTGGACATACTGACATCATCAAAGCATGGCCTTTATCACACAAGGGGGCCACTTGTCCAAGCTGCCACTTAACATGTGGCCAAAATAGCAGTATTTGGGTCATGGATGGAATAGCAGTTCAGATAAATGGTCTCCCATGTGATAAAAGTATGCACCAGGAGTATGTCCAGGAAAGAAGTCAGGATGGGCACACTCTTGGCAGGTCTCCCTTCTTAATCATGTGGGCCGGTTCAGAGGAAAATGTGTAATCTGAGCTGGCTCAGTTTGGCTTTTGGAATCATTCCCATAGATGCTCACATATGATATGCACAAAAAACATTCATTGATTGATTTTAACTGAATACAACAATGAATACATCCATTGACTGATTTTAACTGTTTTATGACATTTGTGAACTGCCCTGAGCTATTCTGTAAGGGTGGTCTAAAAATTGAATGAATGATTGAATGAATGAATGAATAAATAAATAAATAAATAAATAAAATCAGTTTGCCCAGTTTGGTTTGAATCCGACCTGGATTCGAACCGGACCGGGCATGTTCAGTTTTAGCACCCTGTTGTCGGGGCCTGGTTCAGTTTGGGTATTGAACCAGTTCAAGTCTAGTTTAGGGGTGCCAGCGCTTTGTACATTTGAAGACAAATAAAGGCCGATTTACTGCCAGCAAAGGCTTTGGTGGCCTCAGGGGGTGCTGCTGTAGCCGCTGGGGTTCTCCAAGAGTTCCCCCTCCCCCACTGGCCTTCGCTCAGTCTCCCCCCCTCCCCCATGTGCCATTTTGGCCCTCCGAGAGAGAGTGGCAGCCATTTTTGAGGCCGCTGCACATGTGCACAGGCCATTTGCATGTCCAGGTCATGACTTGGAGAAAGTGTTCTGGTTCTTTAGCACAGCAAGGAAATACAGACTGCAGTCCTCTCCTCTTGCTTGTTCTCTATCTGCCCCGCCCCCAGTCTAGGACTCAGCTAAGCTATAACTAATTTAAAGATTATTGAAGAACTAATCTGGACTAAGGAATGGGTTCATTAGAAACAACACAAGACATATTTCTGCATTGCACACAGCACTTCTGGAGGGAAGGGCGATCAGCAAAAATCCCCCCCCACCAAGCCCCCATGCTTCGGAAATGGGAGAGCTTTCACTGTGCACATGCTTCTTATGGGTGCAGCATTAACTTAGATGTCAGCCCATATCTAAGCACCCATACAAAATCCATACATAGGCAGCCCTCTGTAAAAGTTCTTCTGACACTAGTAAATTGATTCTTCTTACTTCCTCAGCCTTACCATTTAAAGCAGGGTTTCTCAACGTGTGGGTCCCCAGATGTAATTGGACTTCAACTCCCATAATTCCCAACCAAAGGCCACTGGGGCTGGGGATTATGGGAGTTGAAGTCCAATAACATCTGGGGACCCACACGTTGAGAAACCCTGTTTTAAAGCATTGTGCTTGTAACAGCACGCAGAGTGGACCAGTAGTTTGCTTGATAGAGAAACTATTTTTCCAGATGCTTCAGTAACAAGACCTGTCACTTGCCGATAAATGCTGGATCTTGGCTAGCTCACTATCAGACCTGCTGATGACTAATAGTTTCTCTGCAGAGGCAGCATTCTCAGTCTCCCATGCTCTCTTCATAAGTTAACCGTGCAGCGTTGATTCACAGAAATCCCCTCATCATCCAAAATAAAGTATTCTAGAACAGCCCTGCTGGATCAGATTAAAGGTCCATCTAGTCCAGCATCCTGTTCCCCTCAGTGACCCATCTGTGGCTGCCAGAAATCTCACCAATACAACCTGAAGGCTGCAGTGCTCCTCTGCTGATGACTCCCAGCCACTGGCAGTGTGCGGCATCAGCCCTGAACAGTCTAGTTAGCTATTGTGGATAATAGGTTCATGAGAAAAATTCAGCATTAATCTGCAAAGCCCCTTGAGGCAGTCTGGGGATCTTAAAAATCATAAAAAGAGCCCCAGGGTACAGGAGTGTCGTTTTAATTGAGCAGATGGGTTCAAAGAACCCGGGGCCCTCAACTCCTGAGGGCCCCCAGCTCCACCCCTCCCTGTTTTCATTATTTCCCTCACTCCGAGGGGCCGCCAGGGAGATGGGCGAATATGGGCCCCCTCTCCCCTAGCTATACCCATGCCAGGGTGGTCCTTCCACGAAGTGAAAATTAGGCAGAAAATTATTGGAGTGCCAGCAGGGCACGATGCCTACCACCATGGTAACTTCCTCAGCTACCTTCTTCTGCCACTCTTGCCACTTGAGCAGCTCAAAATTCCTATGAGGAATTTTATTAGTCTCGTCAACATGCCGGGCGGCGGGGAGAAAGCAACCCCATAGGTGTTTTGCTGAGCAGCAACCTCCAAATTTACCTCAAATTTTGCTTAAGGCAATATCTGGGGGCAACTCAGCACATTAAGCACACCCTCTCCGGGAGAAGCATGTGCTCCCCATGCAGCAGCTTGGAGCATGATGTTCTGATCAGTTCTGTACAGGGAGGGTATCCAAGCAAAACATGGAGATTTATTAGCCCAGACCTTACATTTCTCAGCATTGCTCCGTGATGTATGTTAAACCTTCTAAGCCAGTCATGAAGATATCCACATTCACTCCATCGCTAGCTGACATATGGACTTCATCTCCACCCTCCACTCATCCTCCCTGTACTACATAGAGAGAGACCAAGTTCCCATGTTCGTGCTATAGCTTCAATGGAGCAGCTCAAAGTAAACACGCTGGAGATAATGCTGCCTTTCTTTCCAGCCAGAAATGCTGGTTTCCTGCTTAAATGCATACCTTTGATGATGGTTCACTGGCAGAACTTGCCTTAGGTAAGAGAAAGATAATTATGCAATCTTCAGCTCGAGGGTTTTCAGCCTCCCCCCCCCCCCGCACCCCACACCCGCTCTCTTCAAGGCAGATGAAACCCACAGCCCTGCCTCCTCGTGTTTGCTCAGTTTTGGCACGGACCCTGTTTTAGAGGTTTTAATCTCACAGATCCTTTCATTTAAAGGAGACCTACGTGTGGGCATTTCTGAATGAAGCTAACAGATAAACATGCTAATTGTAGGGAAGCTTTTTGTTCCTATACATTATTTGTGAAACTCACACTATGGTCAGTGGTCAACATTCTGCACAGTGGTATGCAACCATTAGGATCTAGCAGGGCTGCTGCACGACATGAAAGGCAGTCCTGATGGTGTCGCATAACAGGGCAGTTGCACTGCTTAAAACAGCAGTTGTGCAGCACTACTCCCACTGGAAAAAGTGGCTGACATACAGAGCAAGGAAGGATGCACATACTGGTGCAATGAGAGAGCAGCCTAACCGAACGTTCCAACTAACTGCACTGGTGCAGTGGGGAAGTCACCATTTTTGGCACTGTCCCCTTCCTTAGGAAGCCTTCTGTGCCACCCAAAAATATGTCACCGAGGACAGTGCAACTCTCAGGGACATATTTTAAGTGACACACAGGGCTTCTTTGGAAAGGAAAGGGCATCAAAAGTAGCCACTTGCCTGCTGCACCAGTAATGGTAAAGTTGTGCCGTTGATTCATTGTCGACTCCTGACGACCACAGAGCTCTGTGGTTGTCTTTGGTAGAATATGGGAAGGGTTTACCATTGCCATCTCCCACGCAGTATGAGATGATGCCTTTCAGCATCTTCCTATATCGCTGCTGCCTGATACAGGTTTATCAGTGGGGATTCGGACCTCTTGCTCCCTAGGCAAGTTACTTCCCTGCTGCACCATTAGGTGGCATATGCTGCACCAGTACAGGTATTCATTTTACATTTATAAACCTCCTAATATCTACATCCCAAGATGGTGTACACCTCTGTTGCCAAATTTGGCTTTTTTAAAAGCCAGATTTTGGGTTACGGCCCATTTGACTCACGAGTATACCCCTGAGGTTCTGGCCACCCTGGTGTACACAACTTAAGACAGGATGTTAGGAAGTTAGTAACTTATTTAGGAGGTTCTGTTAGGATGTTGTCTCGCTGAACCAGTGCATCTTTGTACTGTATGCCAGTCAATGAAAATAGTGCTGCACAACTGCGTGGAGACTGTATAACTGCCCAGTTGCCCAGCACTGTTGGGGCTGCCTTTCACATTGTGCGAAATTCTAACAGCATGCTGCATGCAAGCCATGCCAGGAGATGCCAGGGCTTGAAACTGGGGCCTCCTACATGCAAAGTACGTGCTTGACCATTGGACAGTTCAGCTTCCTGCTCTGCCTCACCAGCAAGAAAGCCTTGGGAACTCAGATGTTGGACCCAAGCAGGGTCCTTAGCCAACAGCTACTGGCAACTTGTCTGGTGGCTGCTATAGGCCACCTCCAGCCTTAGAGGCAAGATGCCTCTCAATACCAGTCACAGGGGAGCAACAGCAAGAGAGGGCAAGCCCAGAACTCCTGCCTGTAGGCTTCTAGCGGCATCTGGTGGGCCACTGTGTGAAACAGGATGCTTGGCTAAATGGGCCTTGGGCCTGATCCAGCAGGGCTGTTCTTATGAGGCACAACTACAGATCAGAAAGACATGCTTAACTCTCCTCTTGAAATTAGAGAAGGCAAACATGCTTAATATTGCTGAATCCTGCCCATGCCCAGTTAGGGTTTTTACATGTAGCCTCTCAAATCCTGAGGCGGCTTCTTTATTAGCCAAGCCCTCTTGGATGACTCACCTAATAAAGAATGGCAGCTTTGCGGGGGGGGGGGGGGGGTTGGTTAAAATCCCAGAACTGTCATTCTGTAATTTTTATTTATTTATTTATTTATTTAATCAATGGTTCATACCAGCTACAGCTGCCCACTCTGAAAACCACTCACTGAAAAGGACAATTTAATGTTCTCATGTCTGAAATAATGGAAACATGGCCAGTGTTTCCATTTCCGTAAGTGAGATGTCTTTAATCAGCCTGGTTTCCCAATTAGATATTGGAAGCTTCCAAACCCCTGCAAGAAGAAATAATAATGAGGATGATGGAAGATGATTAGAGAAAGACCAGCCAGTGCCAAGAAGTTTAATCTACTAGCAATTATTTGAAATTAGCAGAAAACAGCCAGACAAGCTGATTTTTTAAAAATGTAACTAAGGACATATGTAATCTTCCACTGTAATATCCGATTTGCCATGCATAGTGATAAGGCACTACCTTCTTTTTAATGGGTGGAGATGATAGGATCAAATTGAACTGAGAATAGATTGGTTATTCAGCTGCATCAAGAAGCTCTTAAAATCTAGTTCTGATTTGAGTGCTGTTTCTTTTAAATACAACCACCTGCAATGGATAATATGTCCCAGAAAGTCATTCTCATTTTGTCCTGGGAAAACCCTGGATTTGGTTCTGGCTGTTGAATACTAGAAGGAAATGTTATATAACTGGACTTGTACACTTAATGCTTGTTAAATCAGGCAGGGTGGGGAGAGAAACTACGTTTGATACAGTTTTGTTCCAAATACTATTACTGCAAGTCATCAAACTGTTGGTTGAGCAGCTGAGCTGAGCTAGTGTCAAATGGTCAATTCCAAGGTAATGGAATCAGACGTGATACAACTTTTTCAATAATTATAGCCATTGGCAACTTGAAAATCTGCTATTATACCCACTGGCAAGAGAACATCTTCTCCAATAAGGCCATATTTTTACAAACCCCTTAAATATTATGGTTAGTGTTTTGAATCTTGTAAAATACATCAATAATGGAATCAGAAGCGATGTCCAAAAATTCTGATTCTGTTACTGACACATTTTGCATTTTTCAAACACTATCTATAATATTTAAAGGGGTTGTAAAAATATGGCCTTATAGTAGATATTCTCTCTTGCCAGTGGGTATTTATATTATTAACCTGAAAATTTGTTTATGGCTACTGTACTTTATTTATATAGCATATTTATATTTTGCCAGAAACTTGCATCTCTGGGCAGTTTACAATAAAATAACAAATTAAAACAAGAATCAAAATACATTAAAAACAATAACAGATTCTATAAATCTAATTAATAGCCTGATTGAATAAATGTGTCTTCACAGCCCTATTTAAAAGCTGTCAGAGATGAGGAGGCTCTTATTTCTGTAGGGAGTGCATTCCAAAGCCTTGGAGTGGCAGCAGGGAATGCCCGTCCCCGAGTAGCCACCAGATGAACTGGGGGCAACTGCAGATGGATTTCCCTGGATTGTGTGAATAGGAGGTAGGGCTCATAATGGAGAAGGTGTTCCCTTAAATACCCTGGACTTAAACTGTTTGGGGCTTTATCAAATAAATTCCTCTCAATGTATAGTAAACTTGTATTATAGTGTTGTCATTGTTTTATAGAACTGTGAACTTGTGTAATAGTATATTAGGAGATATTGTTGAATTTCTAACAATTGATATATTTAAATTCATACCTGTAATGTCGGTTTTATTGATTGCAATCTGAAATTCTAAGATGCATGTTGACTTTTTTTCTTCAGTAAAGAGATACTATTCTCTTTGTGCAAAATACAAACCAGCACTTTGTGTTTTGCCCAGAAACATATTGGTAGCTAGTGTAATTTTATTTATTTATTTATTTGGCAAATTTATTGACCACCTGACTTCCTTGGACTCAAGGCGGTTTACATAAATTAAAACAAAAGCAAAGACCAAAAAACCACAAACCACTACACACACACACACACACACACACACACACACACACACACAAAACTAACAACTAAAAGCCTGACAAAATAGGTAAGTTTTCAGAAGCTTCTTAAAGGACAGAAGGGAGGGAGCATTACGAATCTCAGGAGGCAAGGCATTCCATAAGGAGGGGGGTTTAATATAAATTCTTAATAAAAGAATTTATTAATTATTTTAATAAACTATAGGTGTAACATGGTCTCTTTCAGATGACCTCAAAACCAATCTGGCTGTTGCATTTTGCACCAGCTGCAGTTTTCAGGCTACATACAAAGGCAGCCCCACATAGAGCACATTGCAGTAGTCAAGTCTGGAGGTTACCAGCATACTCACCATTGTTTAAAGGTCATTTATCTCGAGAAACGGATGAAGCTGACATATCAGCTGCAGCTGATAAAAAGCACTACTGGCCCCTGCCTCAACCTGAGTCACCAGGGAGGGGTTTGGATGCAGAAGCACTCCCAGACTGTGCAACTATTCCTTCTGGGGGAGTATAACTCTCTCCAGGACAGGCAGGTCAAAGGTGTCCCCTGAGTTCCGACCCTGCACAATAAGTAAAGTTGTTCCCTCGAGTCGATGTTGATTCCTGGCGACCACAGAGCCCTGTGGTTGTCTTTGGTAGAATACAGGAGGGGTTTACCATTGCTATCTCCTGCACTGTATGAGATGATGCCTTTCAGAATCACCCTATATCGCTGCTGCCCGATATAGGTGTTTCCCATAGTCTGGGAAACATACCAGCAGGGAGTCAAAACGGCAACCTCTTGCTCCCTAGGCAAATCATTTCCCCGCTGTACCATAAGGTGGCTTTTGCACAATAAGTACCTCCGTCTTATTTGGATTCAGACTTAGTTTGTAATCCTTCATTCAACCCATGACCACCTCCAGGCAGGCATTTAGGGAGGTTATGCCTCTTCTTGATGCCATTGAGATGGAGAAATAGATTTGGATGTCATCAGCATACCGATAACAATCATCGTTGTGCAATGAATGTCACATCCATTATTTCCAATGGACAGAGCATTGTGCAACTGTGACTACACAATTTTAGGTATTCACACAAGAGTGCTCCTTTGCAACGCCAATATGCCTGCAGCGATGGGAGTGGCTCTCATTCACCTGCATGATTTTGTCTGGGATATCAGCCAATATTGTCGTCATCATGACTTACATCAAAGAAGGATGCAGGCTCACCGGTTCTAGACCACTTACCAGCCTATGCACACTCTTGACAGTAGTGGGAGAGGCCCCATGTGAGTGATGCTGTGCAATGTCACTGCAGTGCCCTGCTCCCATTGGGAATGACAGTAATAGGATACTGCAGCAATGATGCACAGCACCACTCGCATGGAGCCTCTCCCACTGTTATTAAGAGCTTGCACAGGTTGGAAAGTGATACACAACCAGCAAGCCTGCATACATCTTGGATGCCCAGCTCCCAGTGCTGTATATAACCAATATGTGCCACTGCCACAGTTAGACAAGCTGCTCGCTCTTAGCCTCCCATCTGCAGTGTAGGGATAACAATGGGAGTGGGCATCTGACCCTATTCATCGTCTGCATAGCATCCCTCCAGTGGCTGTTGCTGGTATCTGTAGAATCCAAGGGAAAGAGTTGTGGTATGCAAGGACAAGGCAGTGGAGTGGAATCAGGAATATTAATAGTTTAATGAAACAGATATTACTAGCTTGTTCGGGTGCAGAGCATCTGCGCCTCTAGTTCTCCCTCGTTCTTTGCCCCACTCCCTCATTCCCGGCCCCTCATTCTCAGCCCTCTCTTCCTCCTCTTTCCTCCCCCCCCCCCCCCCAATGTTTTTTCTCTCTGGCCACTGCCTGGCCAGCCACCTTTTCCGGCCGGCTACCACTTTCTTTCCCTCTCGCTACTGCTGCTTTCTTTCCCCCCAAGCCCCCGCCGTTTTCTCCCCACCACCACCGCTGCCTCCTCCTTCCCTTTCCCCCCACCACTGCCGCTTTCTCTCCCTGCCTGCCTGCCTGCCTGTTCGCTCTCCTGTTCATTGGCTTTATGTTCCCCACCGCCGTTACTTTCCTCTCGCCATCCCAACTCTCACGAGAGCTGCCATGCATGGGATTAGCAATGAGCCCTTCTAAGAGAATTATATATATATAGAGAGAGCCATGTACAGAGAGGCAAGTGCAGACTGGTTTTCCGTGCTCTTCCTGCTGGCTGTTTGTTAGCTGCGCCTCTACTCCGGGACTGGAATACACGTAATTAAAGCCCCATTCAAAAGCTGACCTGAATCAAGAAATGGATTAACCCCAAACTCCACAGTGTCTATCCTGGTTTTGTTTTCGATGGTGAGCCCTTTTAGGACAGTGAACCACCTTACTACTTTTCTATGTAAACTGCAATGAGAGCTTTTTGTTGAAAAGGGGTATATAAATATGTTCTTAATATTATAAATAATATTGTCCAACCTTAAAGCACTGTTGTAAAGAATGTATCTATGAAAAGCAGAGATTTCAAACTGTGGCCTGCAAAACAAACGGCAAAAGATTACTGAATAGAATACAACAGGGCCACAGTTTGACACCCCTACTCTAAAGTGCTATCTAACTGCTAATAGAAAAATGTGCTGATGATGATGCAATGGCAATGCCCAACATGTCCTTTTCATTTCAGCAGGACTACTTTGAATAATTTTCCTAATCACACCAGCCCGCAGCCCTATTCAGACATGATCTTGTGCCCGTGTTCAGATTTCTGTACACTTATACATGTTTCCCTGTGAATGACTGCACACCTGCATTCATTTTAAAAGTGAACCTGGCTGCAGGCCCCTCAAATGCATGGTATAGACAGGAAGTGTGCTGCTGTACCTGTGTTCAACATAATTGTGAATAACTGTACCTTGTACTGATCTATACCTGTGTACATTGTATACTAGTTGTGTGAGTGTTGGACATAACATGTGAATAGGGCTTATGTCACTGGGAAAAGGAAGCCATTTTTGAGCTTCTTTTGCGCAGGAAGGGATTTTGAATTAGCTTCCTTGTTACATAATCATCAACCAAATTCACTATGCGACTATTTCACTATTTCCAAGAAAAGAAGACCAGTTGGGGTGGGGAATGCCACCCTGAAATATCTGATAAGAGGTTGTGAAGAGGCCTTTTCTGGGAGTGCCATCACCTGAGGGAATGGAATTTGGGCTCTTGCCCAAATGGTGTAAGAGAGAGAGGCTGTGTTTTGTTTTGGGAAAACTGATGCCTGTTGAAGGGGTAACATACCTGTCTGAATATGTGTGTTTGTGTGGGAGGAGGGGGGACATTCTCACCCCCATATGACTCCCCCAAATGATGGATGAATCGGAGAACTCTTCCCAGGGGACAAATATTGTCAGTCAAAGATGCTCCCTGATTTAGCTTAGTCCTAGTATTATGTTGTGTTGCAGCTACATAGACTCAATGAACATCAGTACTATACCATGCATTACTTTCATCAAATGCTTTTCGAAGATGAGACATCTTCATGCTTCATACCAACATGCCCTGCAGTCAATTATGGTGCTGTGAAATTTGCAGATACATGCTTTGTTTATGATTTGCATAACTGATCCAATCAACTCTTAGCATGGAGACAAGCTAAATAGTAGTTACAGACACAGCTTTTGCTTATGTAAGTTAGTGTTTGGTGTGCTTCTGCCAAGAAAACAACTCGTTTTCTCTCTTTTTATTTTAGTTTAGGCTACCACATCGATACACATGCTATATTTTGTTGTAGCAACTATATCTGTGCAGTTGTTTTTTCCTGTTTAAGTATTTGTGCTATCTCCAGTGCCAAAAAATCACAGCTTGCAGACTTCTGGGAGTTTGTGTGATTTCTCCCCCACTCATTGCTGTGGTCTCAAATGCTAAAATCAGCAGAGAGCCCATTGCAGTGGTGTATTTATAAACAACCTTTCAGTCTAGTTTTTAAAGATTTCTATCTAGTTTTTAATGTTTTATCTGCAGCTCATATCTGATGGATTTTAACTTCTTAACATTAACTATCTATCTCGAAGCTTTTAAATTTGACTTAACTGGGTCTTGTTTTAGTTGATTTCTATTACTTATATATTGTTTTATCGGTTTTACTGATTTTGTGAGCCACTCTGAGCAATAGTGCACAGGAGGGGTGGGGTCTAAATAGTTTGGAGGTGGAGATATGGACTAAGATCCAATGGCTAGGGTACATGCATGGAGCTCTGTATGCACAGAGCTCACCAGTTCTCCATAAGCAAAGGAATGTTCTCTGCACACAGTAAGGAAATATTGCATACATGGGAACTGGAAGCCCCTGTGGGGTACACATGTTTTTTGATGGCAATCATAGAAACTAAGACTAGCAAAACAAGTTAAAGGACATTTCAGTGTTGTCACAAATACATGTTGCAGTGAATGTGAGTTGGATGGGGAATGTGCTTAAACATCCATCATTATTCTCATGACCACATGGAAACTATGCAAATGGACAGACTATGGAGGGATTTCTTACCCTGCTAAGTCAATATTGTCAGCATAATTTAGTCTGGACCTCAGGAAAAGATCTGATGATCAGAAGGGGGAGGAGAACTGGTTTTGTGGTAGTCAGCATGACTTGTCTTCTTTGCTAAGCAGGGTCCACCTTGTTTGCATTTGGATGGGAGACTACATGTGAGCACCCATTACCCTTAGGGGATGGGGCCATAACTCAATGGAAGAGCATCTGCACACTTGCATGCAGAAGGTCCCATGTTCACTCCCTAGGTGGTCAACGGGAGAGACTCAAATGGGAGAGACTCCTGCCTGCAACCTTGCAGAAGCCATTGCCAGTTAATGTAGACAATACTGAGCTAGATGGACCAATGGTCTGATGTGGTAGAAGTCAGCTTCCTATGTCCAGTGGTGTAGCAAAGGCAATGTTCAATGGATGACTATGGGCAACCCCTGGTAGTGGTGTGCAATCCCCCTGCTCACAATCAGTAGTACTTTGCTGCCACTGCTGACACCTGTGCTGCTGCTGCCGCCACTCCTGCTGCCACTTGCTAGTCAGCATCACCACGGAAATATCTGATGTGCATGTGCATGGCACACATGTGCATCAGCCATTTCTGTGGCGATGCTGACCGGGGCCACAGGGAGGCACGCTGCAGCCCACTCCCCTGCTTTTTATGAGAGCACCGGCGGGGGCAAAGTTGCAGGGGCTGGCAGGTAGGCAGCATCTCCCCTGCCCCTTAAAGAAACCCCCCGCCCTTCGAACAGCTTGAATGCTTGTTCACGGAACTGGTTTGGCGCACCTAGTATGGCGCGCCAAACAGTTCTGTGTACATCCCTACACGGGTGGGGTTGCACTCCCCTTGAAGGAGCAAGTACGCAGCTTGGGGGTACTACTGGACCCGGCTCTGCTTTTGGAAGCTCAGGTGGAGGCGGTGGCCAGGGGTGCCTTTGCACGGCTTCGGCTAGTGCGCCAACTGCGTCCCTTTCTTGAGAAGGCAGATCTGACCACGGTTACCCATGCCTTAGTCACGTCATGGCTGGATTACTGTAACGTGCTCTACGTGGGGCTGCCCTTGAAGAATATCCGGAAACTGCTAGTGCAGAATGCGGCAGCTAGGGTTTTGTTCAGAGCTGCCCAGTGGGATCACATCACACCCATCCTGAAAGAGCTGCACTGGCTGCCAGTTCATTTCCGGGTCCAATTCAAGGTGCTGGTTTTGACCTTTAAAGCCCTTAACGGTTTGGGCGGGGTATCTGAGGGACCGCCTGCTCCCAAGGGTTGCTGCCCGCTTGACAAGGTCTTCTGAGGGGGCTCTGCTCTGGGTGCCTACAATGAAGGAGGCTCGTCTGTCGTGCACTCGGGACAGGGCCTTCTCTGTTGCTGCCCCCAGACTTTGGAATGCTCTCCCAGTGGCCATTCACTCCTCAGACTCCATCACAGTTTTTAGTAAGCTACTTAAATCTTGGCTTTTTACCCAGGCTTTTACATGACCATTTCTATGCTGCTTCTATGTGTTTTTATTCTTGTGTCTATGTGTTTTTATGCTTGTATTTTATAGTTTTTAAATTAGATTTGTTTTATATTTTTAGCTTAATATTTTAATTGTCATTTTAATTGTATGTTTTTAACTTTTGTATACCGCCTTGGGGTTGTTATTAATGAAAGGCGGTATAGAAATTCAACAATAAATAAAATAAATAAATTGACAGCTGCCTCACAGGTCATTCAGAAGCTGGAGGCCCCATTCCTGGAGGAATGAGGTCTCCAGCTTCTGACTGACCCGTGAGCTGGCTGGCAAGGGGCAGCAGGAGTGGCAGCTTGGACAGCAGGAGTGGCAGTGGCAGCAAAAAATTGTGGGGCAGGCAGAGGCAGCCAGGGCAGCAGCAGGGGTGGGGTGGGGGGCTGGTATATGACAGGGCCCTGGTGGCTCCAAGGGGCCCCGACGGCCCATGTTCTGTGAACACTGATGGCTATATGCCCTTGCCTGTACTCCTAGCTGGACCTGTATTCTGTTGCTAAAAAGATCCCTTGTTGAATGGGGTATGTGGTGTGCAGCTATACATGTGAGATGTATAGCAGTGACTGAGATCCAAACCTTGAAAATTGCATATCCAGTGTATGGGGAGACTGAAGTATCCATAATACAGGGCAGGTTTCACATACTTTTATGCAACCCTATTTCTTAAGGGTGAGGAAAGAGAGGGCTTCATCCTTATGAAGCCCAAACATCAGGCAAAGGAGAGATTTGACAAAGCTATTGATGCTGCATAATGGACTACGGAAAAGGAAGATCAGCTGTGCATTTTCAAGATTTCCCCTTGCTAATTCCCAGAAGGCTAACCCTTTGCCAAGCGGTGCTTATCTTGTGCAACTCCTTTGTAACCCTCTGCTGAGTCCTGGCCCAGCCTGTGATGTTCTGATTACTGTAATTATTCTGTCTTTTTAACTTACGAGTTACATAAGATGTTTTCAAAGCATTCATCAAGAGAGAAACACAATTATGACTCGGGAGCTTAAGGCGTGCTTTTCTGGTTGGCGTAGCTGGCTGCTGTGGGGCAATTGTAACCTTCTGTTTCTGCCTAGGATGAGCACACACAGAGGATGTTTGGAGGGGAAAAATTACAGAGAATTATCCTGCACCTCCTTGGCCAACTATGCTGGAAAAAAAGAGACCTTTGTCCTGCATTCCATTATTTAATTAGGTAATGACAACATGGCGAGAGCGCGGTGTTTTACATCATTTGACCTTTTATATTCTACACAGCCCTCCACTATCATTAGAAGCCTGTTTCTGCTTCACAGGCCCAACATGTCTTTAAGCATCTGTCTAAATATCATCTCCCTCCTCAAGCTTTGGAACTAATTTAGGCACTCTCTAAAGTTTCATTGCATTTCTGCCAGAAAGATGACACAGGTTTACCACATAAACACAGTTATAAGGTTCCCTCCATGGTTCCCAGTGACCACATGCTCTCCAGATAGTGCATTTAGTTTTTCCACTTTTAGACAATTTGAGAATAAGAGTTCATGATCTATTAATTGTTCATTGCTTAATTGGAGGGCCATTTTACAGAAATCATTGCATGTAAAACATGCTGATGTTAACTGGACATACAGCTAAGGTCAGCATCCAGAATGGAAATTAATTTGGATTTTAAAAGGTGGTGGTGGGGAGAAATCTCAGGCAGAGCTTCATAACTTGCACTTGTTTGCAAACATTTGAATGTGCATCTCTTTAATTTGAATATTGACACTGCTATTTATATATCTGTTTAATTATTACATAGTACCCTGCCTCATCCAAAGAGCTCACAAAAGGATGCTGGCTGACATCTTAAAGCACCATTGGTGCAACAGGAGAAACAGTGGTGCTTCTAAAAAGTTCAACTAACTCTGCTCCACTGCGGGTTCAGTGCTGGGGGCAAATTTCAATAACCTCCCCTTCCCCATGAAGTGCTCTATGCCACTGGGGGGAAAAGGTCCCTAAGGGCCATGTAGCCCTCAGAGACATATTTTCAGGTGACACAGATGGCTTCCAGAATAAGGGGGAATTCCCTTCATTGACATTCCCTCACACACATTACACATCCTGACATTGTTAGGATGTCAGCCACTGACTTCAACCCCTCCCACTTTCTCTGAGGGATTTTCAAAAATGGGGCCCTTCCCCTTCCATGAGTAGAAACATCTTCTACTTGTGCAAGAACACCTTCATTCATTCATTCATTCATTCACTGCATTTCTACACCATGCCAACATCAGTCTCTAGGCAGTAGACCTTAAGATCCAAGCCACTGTAGATAAAGGAAAGAGCCACTGCAAATCCTCAAAGCTGTGCTCTTTTTTTAAATAGCTACAAAGACAGATGTGTGTGGTAGCAATGTGCACAAAACTGATTGTGCATTTTGTTTCAAGCTTGAATAGAACACTAGCAACCAAAACATTTCATTGAAGCAGTGTTTCTTTCTTTCTACAGAAGAAGACTCAAAATGTTTTGAGTTTTTTGGCCATAGGGCAAAAACAAAACTCGAAATACACCATTGTTCCCTAGGGACACCAAACTCCTATGGGGGTTTTGGGGAAGGGTTAACCCCCTTTAATGGGTTGGAGAGTAGGTAGCATCCATCATGCCCTTCCACCCAGCTCACTTTGGTGTCCCCAGGAGCTACCTGTGGGGAACAATCGGGTGTTTTGAGTTTCCCCATTATTCTCTGCGGCCAAAACAAGCTACAGTACACTCACAGAGTGCACTCAAGTTTTGCACTGCAATTTGCAATGCATTTTGCAACCCTGCGTTGAAAAAGAAAAACACTGAGGCGGGTCTCACAATCAAGGAGACCCGCCTCCATAGGGTTTGCGGGGAGAGCGGGCTAAGCCCGCAGATGACCAGGGATGTTACAGAGCTGGCATGGGCTGGGAGGATCGGGGGCGAGTGTGCAGGGCACACTGGAGAGACCCCCGAGCCGAGAGGCTGTTTTTAATCCTCCCGGTCAGGGGTCTCCTCATGAGTAGCAGCAGCAACTCAAGATTTCAAAACCCGGGTTTGCGGAGCGCTCGCTCCGCAAACCCGGTTTAAGCATCAGGCTACAAAAGTGGGTGACCCACTTAAGAACCACTGGGCTTGTAGCCGAGCCTGGTGGTTCTCGCGGTTGTAGAAAATTGGGCTAGCAGAGGCTAGCCCGATTTTATACAATCGTGTGAATAGCCTCACTGCATAAGCATACAGTAAAAGGGAATCTGTCCCTCACAACACAGAACACACATTGTTCTGACCCATAATTGACCTAGAATCCACTGCCAAGCACAGTGCCTGTGCTAGAGGGACATAGGAAGCTGCCAAAAACTGAGTCAGGTCCATCTTGCTCAGTATTGTCTACACAAACTGCTAGCAGCTTCTCCAAGGTTGCAGGCAGGCATCTCTCTCAGCCCTATCTAGGAGATGCCAGGAAGGGAACTTGGAATATTCTGCTCTTCCCAGAATGGCTGGAATAGTGCTCACATGTAGTCTCCCATTCATATGCAACCAGGGCAGACCCTGCTTAGCTAAGGGGACAAGTCATGCTTGCTACCACAAGACCAGCTCTCCTCCCACAAGTTGCTCTCTCTCACACAATTATGACTCCTTGCTTCCTAGTATTGTAACAGCTGCCACAGTAGCACCCTTAGCAGCAAGTATAGCCATAAGCTCAACTAGAGCAATGTTAGCCACATTTTGACTGAGTACACCCTGCAATGCAGATTGCAGAGCTGACCAGAGCAGTGAGTGAAGCACAAGTTAGTCTCGAGGCCAGACATGGAGCTTATCACAGCAGTCACCAGGAAATATTACACACACACACACACACACACACACAGCTGCCACTGTCCATTTCTCACCACCACGTTATCTCACAAACAAAACAAACCACAACTCAAGGAAGGCAGGCACCCAAGTTCTGCCTTTGAGATCCAGCAAAACCAGATAGTTACAGCAGCAATAGCTCAGCAACTCAGTGCTGAGAAAAGAAAACCACACAATCAAACCTTCCTTCCTCAAGTCCTGATATAGCCTCTTCATCAAGAGAGGCACACAATAAGGGCTCTCTCTGCCTCCCCAGTCCCTTTGAATACATTTTGAAACTTGTTCCTTTTGGGCTCCTTCCTCCCGCCCTCCAGTCAATGTGGGCACAGTTGCCCATGACAACACTTGATTTGTATGATACCAAGCCAACCAAGAAGCAAGATCACAAGCCAGTCAGCAGCCAGTGCCAGAAAACCAGTCAGCAATGGAAAAACAGGCCTCCAAAATGGTGCTCAAAATGTCGAAACACTTAGACTCAAAATGGGTTCTTTTGTTCTGAGCTCAAAACAGGCCCTTTATTTAAAGAGCATTTTGTTTCAAGCTTGAAACACTCAAAACAGTCCATTTCAAGCAGAAACGTTTCAACATTGAAACCTTTTGCACATCCCTAGTGTGTGGTTGTTACTAGAATGATTAGCATGTAAAATGCAGGTGTGCATTGTTGAGTGACATTTCTATAGCATGGAATTTGCAGAGTCCTCCCTAATCCTTATCGTTACAACAAACCTACAATATCCAACTTTAATATTTCCATTTTATAATGGGGGGACTATAATGAAAGTGATGAAAACATAATTTGCCCCAAAGTCACTTAATAAATCCATGCCAGAAGTGAGACTTCAAAGAAAACCCAATTCATAGGCAACATACCACTTACTAGACTATGCTGATTCTACACATAATTTAAAACAATCCAGTCACTGTGAATGAACTGAATATCCAAATAAGAATGAAGATAACATTTCTTTTCACTAATCTTCATTTCAGTCCTTCAAACACGCACAAAGTTGGAAACACCGAAAAATGTGTGCATACACATTTGTATAACCTTAGACCTGGATGTGTCAGTCACAAAAGTTAAAATAATAATAATAAAAAATTGGCACCAGTAATAATTTTTTTTTCTGTTATCATGCATGTCTGGACAAGGGAAATTCTTCTTTCCCACAACTGATTAGCACTTATTGCGAAGGTTGATGGAGGTTTGTTTGTTTTTTAATGTGAAGGTTTGCTCTGCATTAATGAGATTAGTGGGGTTCTGAGTAGTGCATAAAGTATTCACTGAAGAGGAAGAAAGCCTCCCCCCCCCTTTTGAATGTATTGCCTTGAATAATCAGTCTATGAAATCATAGCTGCAGCTTGATCCTACTCACCACCTTAAAACAAGATTGTTTTAAGGATTTCTGACACGATATGTAGATTAATATTAATATCATTATTGTTGCATTTTACAGGGTACAAGAAGATAAGTCCCTGCCCCAAGGAACTTGCAATCTAGAGTTCAGCACAGTGAGACAGTGGGTGGGGGAAGATGAAGGTTGAGAAAATAGGAGATAATGTGATAATTTCAGTCACATGCACTTAGAGGCATGTGAAAATCTGATTTATATTTTTGTTATATTATTCATTTGTTTTTACTTACATTTGATTCAGGGCCAGTATTCCCTATAACAGGGAATCCCAGCTGTAGCTGACTACAACTCCCAGTATGCACAGCTGCAAATTGCCTTTGGCTGAGGATTCTGGGAGTTGTAGTCAACACACCTCGGATTCCCTGTTACAGAGAACACTGCTCAGGACACATTCATAGTTTTATGCTCATTTCTATGGATGTGCACGAACCGGTTTGGAGGCCCTGTTACTGACCTCTGAATCAGTTCGAAGGACCAGCGGATCAGCTGGTTTGACAGTAGGGCCAGATACCTTTAAGGAGCAGGGAGGATGCTCCCCCCGCTGTGTTCCCCCACTGGTGCTGTCTTTAAAAATGGTCCCTCAGGGCAGCAGCGTACCTCCTTGCCATTGACTGGAAGTGCCCAGTGTGCATACGAGTGAGCGTGATGTGTGCGTGCACGTGTGTAAGTGTGATGTGCACACATGCATGCAACGTGCGCACGTGCACCAGGCACTTCTGGTCCGATGTACACCGGGGCAGCAATACACTGGTGGGGAAAATGTGGTGTGTGTGTGTGGGGGGGGGTTAAGAGCACCCTCCCTGCTCCTTAAAGTCCCCCCCCCCCCGCACAGTCGAACTGGCCACTGCCAGTTCCATGCACATCCCTACTCATTTCTGGCTCCTATCCATTAATTTATTTCTTTTATAGCTGTTTTAACAACAGTGCCTATAGGGCAGGGCTTCCCCAGAGGCATATCTAGGGAAAATAGCACCTAGGGCAAGCACTGAAATTGCGCCCCCTGTCCAAACATCTGACACCCATCTTTCAGATAACCATAATATCAGCTGAAAAATACAAGACAAGCTCGTTAATCTTTTAATATTTCAAAAACTATTTAGCAGTGGACGTAGCCAGACAAAAAAAGGCTGGAAAACGACAAATTTCAGTATGCTGGGGCTCATGAAATACCCCAAATACTATGTGGAGGTGTACTTGGAAAACTAAACAGAAGTGCCTGTCTAATTCTCTACTATGCATTGTAGCATCAATATTACATAAGTTTTAAAAATCAATGGAGAATTTGACTTTTCCCAGATATTCTGAAAATAATTAAAGGATATGCAGAGTAAACTGTGTCACTGCTTGGAATGTATTCAGGTATTTCAGAAAGACAGTTAAAATGAGAGAAAGAGATCAAGAAACTCCCAGTGGGCCTTAATACTAAGGATTTCACACTGATTCAAAGACAAACTCACCATTATTAGCCATATTATTAAGACATCACATTTAACTCACTTATCACAAGAAGTAAAGTAAGAGCAAATGAATACAATCCTAGCTCATCAGCTTCAGCTCAGTATTCACAAGCCCTGATTCTCTGTACATAGTGCCAAACTGAATATTTGTACAGTGACTTATATTATATTAATTAAAAAAAAAAAAAATACATGTAGCCCCTTTAGGGGGCTTCCTAAAGGCCATGGTGGAGGTCTGCAAAGGTCCCTCCTCCCCCCGCTGGCCTCTAGGGCCTCACAGGGACCATTTGAGCATGTCAGTGGCCATTTTTTAATTATTATTTTTTAAAAATGTCCGCTGAAAACAAAATGGCCACCGTGCATGCTCAAATGGCCTCTGCAAGGCCTGGCATGGCCTAGGGCCTCACAGAGGCCATTTGAGCATGTGCGGTGGCCATTTTGTTTTCGGTGGCCATTTAAAAAAATGTTTAATTTTTAAAAATAGCACCCCCTTCAAGTGGTGCCCGAGGCATGTGCCTTACCTGCCCCATGCTAGATATGCCCCTGCCTGTGTTACCTCCAGATATTGCTGAACAACAACTCCCATCATCCCTGACCACAATAAATTGTAGCTGGGGATGATAGAAGTTGTAGTTCAACAACATCTGGAGTACCACAGATTGGGAACCCCTGCTCTAGCATACCATAGCTCTCCAACACAGTTGCCTAATGGTGGGTGCCATGTTGAATATGGGATGTAGTTTCATTCCATGACAGTGTGGGTAAACAGAGAGCATCTTTTTCACTACGAGAGCGTCTTCTTCACTATGAGCCCCACCGCCCATTGAGGTCATCTGAGGAGGTCCGTCTCCAGTTACCGCCAACACGTTTGGTGGCTACACAGAGACGGGCCTTCTCAGTCGCTGTCCTGAGATTATGGAATGCGCTCCCTGCTGAGATATGATCCTCCCCATATCTGGCAATTTTCAAAAAACACCTGAAAACCATCTTTTTGCCCAAGCTTTCTCGGTTTCCTAAATTTTTTAGGTTTTAATCTCCAGTTTATTTTTAAATTTTTAAATTGTTTTTAGTTTTTGTATATGTTTTTAACGTGTTTTATGCTACTGTTAACCGCCCAGAGACTAAAGTTTGGGGCAGTGTACAAACCTGATAAATAGATAGATAGATAGATAGATAGATAGATAGATAGATAAAACCAGTGACCAGAATAAAAATAAATGGTGGCCCCTACTCATGGCCCCCATTTTTATGGCAGCCACCATTTTTTACCCACAATGCCTTAGGATTAGAATGCCTATCCTGTGGTTGTAGGTGTATTCAGCATGGCACCTGCCAGAAAGCACCTGCCCTGAAAAGATCCTGCCACTGGAAAGGTAACCACTCTGTTTCAAGGGAGTTATGAATGGAACAAATGCAGTTCTGAAAAGGAGCACTGTTCATACCCATTCATAGCTCATCCAGGACAAAATGCGAGTACTGGGAAAATGGAATTGGATTTATTCAGTGTTTATTTGTCCTTCATTTCCCCTGTAGTTGAATACAAAAGTTGCTTGCTAGTAAATTAAGACTGCAGTTCTATACCTGGAGGTAAATGCTTTTAAAATCAGTATGAAACCAGAATGCCACTGAAATCAGATTAATGATATCATTCTGGGTCAGCGTGCATAGAATTGGGCTCTAAGTTGTTGCGAGGGCCATTATTTTTCCAGTGAAAACTTACCTCATGGAGTAGAATATTTCTTACAGGCAGTCTGGGATTTGTCACTCCTGCAGCTAGGAAGAAGGGCTAACACTCCGACTAACGAAGCGCTGGTGCTTTGTGAGATGCACCAGTACTGTAGATGCAATCAATTCACTCAGCACTAGCATTCACTGGGAAGGAGAACTTCAACAGCCTCCCCTTTCCCTTGAAGTGCTCTGTGCCACCTGAAAATATATCCCTGAGGGTTGCATGGCCATTGGGGACATCTTTTCAGGTGGCACAGGGGGCTTCTCAGGGATAAATACTGGTTACTCTTGATACCGACATTGTATTTTAACTGATTAGTCTTACTGCCTTGAATGAAAAGGATCAATCTGATCATTTCAAATACTGAGCCATACTTTGAATGCACATACACACACACCATGCATGTGAGGGGCTTGTGGCAATTGCCATCTTCCATTCCTCTGAAAAAGATCCTGACAGTGGTCATTTTTACACCCACGTTGGCCTGTAACAACGCAGTTGTCATAAGAATCTGAGTTGTCATCCACTAGGAGGCTGATATAGTCAGGAACTGTATGAAGCTTCAGGCAACTATTTGGGTTTGATCTGCTTCAACCCACTTTGACCCACTTCAGCCCAAAGCCAAGTGCCATCTGGTGGGAGCCAAAGTGGTATGGAAGAAAGCAAACCAGGCTGAGCCCTTCTCCCCACCCTGATCCCTCAGCACTAAAACTACTTACTGGGACCAGCAGGGAACAAGAAACAAACCTCTATTCTACCTCTCTGCTCTTCGCCACAAGGGATCAAGCAGCCGTCTTCTGCAGCTTGACTTTTAAAAGGACATTTTTTATCTTCTTTCCTCATGGAGTCCAGGGAATGGCATACATGCTCCTGGGATCTAAAGTCTTTTCTGAGGCAACGGCCATTGCACACTGCCTGATATAACAAGGAGCAAAAGCATGTGCTGTCCTCATCCTGGGGCAGACATATGCCACTCCAGTCCTTGCTGTATCAGACTGCATGCACTGCCTCCAGTTTCACCAGCCCCTGTAGCCCTATTCAGACGCTATACTGTACAAGTATACAGATGTCGGTACACTTATACATGCTTTTGTGTAAATGACTATACCTGCATTCTTTTTAAAAGTGAACCTGGGTGATTGATTGATTAAGTGCCGTCAAGTTGGTGTCGACTCTTAGTGACCACATAGATAGATTCTCTCCAGAATGATCTGTATTCAACTTGGCCTTTAAGCTCTTTCAGTGGTACATTCATTGCTGTCATAATCGAATCCATCCATCTTGCTGCTAGTTGTCCTCTTCTTCACTTTCCTTTAACTCTTCCCAGCATTATAGACTTCTCAAGGAAGCTGGGTCTTCACATGTGTCCAAAGTATGATAGTTTGAGCCTGGTCATTTGTGCCTGGAGTGAACATTCTGGATTGATTTGTTCTGTGATCCATTCGTTTGTTTTCCTGGCTGTCCATGGTATCCTCAAAAGTCTTCTCTAGCACCAAAGTTCAAAAGCGTCAATGCTTTTTCTGTCTTGCTGCTTCAAAGTCCAACTTTCGTATCCATAGAGTGTCACGGGAAAAACCATGGTCTGAACTATTCTAATCTTTGTAGGTGTAGACACATCACTGAATCTAAATATCCTTTCCAAGGCCTTCATTGCAACCCTACCAAGTGCTTGTCTGAAGTGTATTTCTTGACTTCTGGATCCTTTACCATTGATGGTGGATCCTAAAAGGCAGAGGCTATCCACCACTTCACTGTCTTCATTGTCAGTTCTGAGGCTGGTTGCTGTACCCATTGTCATTAGTTTAGTCTTCTTTACATTTAGTTGTAGTCCCATTTTTTCACTGTGCTCCTTGACTTTCATTACTAGGACTTGCAGATCATCCACATTCTCAGCTATCAGAGTGGTGTCATCCGCGTAGCGCAGGTTATTGATGGTTCTGGGTGAACCTGGGGACAGAACCCTCAAATGCATGGTACAGATCAGTGGTATAGCAAGGACAACAGTGGCCTCTGTCCAGGCTGCCACTGGTGGCCCCCACCACCCCAGCCACGCTCCCTGCATCTGATGTCAGACGCAGGAGCCCTGTTTGCTGATATTGCCACACCAGCTCTCCCTGCCTTTGCAAGCATCCCAGCCATGCATGGAGCCCAGTGCTCGACAGATTTTACATCTAAATGGGGGGCACTGCCCCATTTGGTAATGTTGCCATGCCCCCTGCATCTGATGTCAGATGCAGGGGTGTGGCTGGGGCATCAGGTGCAGCCCCAGGACATGGTAATCCAGGTTTTTTTAACCTGTTCACGCAATAGAGGCTACACCATCCATTCCATTACAAGAGGAGAGCTGGTCTTGTGGTAGCAAGCATGACTTGTCCCCTAAGCTAAGCAGGGTCCACCCTGGTTGAATATGGATAGGAGACTAGAAGTGTGAGCACTGTAAGATATTCCCCTCAAGGAATGAAGGTGCTCTGGGAAGAGCAGAAGGTTCCATGTTCCCTCCCTGGCTTCTCCAAGATAGGGCCGAGAGAGATTCCTGCCTGCAACCTTAGAGAAGCTGCTACCAGTCTGTGTAGACAATACTGAGCTAGATAGACCAATGGTCTGACTGAGTATATGGCAGCTTCCTATGTTCCTACCCCTGGTACATATAGGAAGTGCACTGCTGTACCTTTGTTCAGCAAAATATGTAAATAACTGTACCTGTGTACAGATCTGTAGCCATGTACACTTGGCTCTTGCTGTATGTGAACAGGGCATGTGTATTGCTCCTGCCATTTTCTTCTTTTCAGCACCAGACTTGTCCATTTTTGGTGCTGGAGAAAGCACATGGCAGTGAGAGACAGAGGCCAGTGAAACTGTGTGTGCCCAGAAGATGAGGGAGAAGAGCGGGGGCATCAACGCCAGTCCTTGACTCAGGAGCAGGGCAACAGAAGAGAGGGCAGGGCTGTGACAGCTTGCCCAAAAGTGGTACATTATGACTCATCTTAAATGGCAGGAAGCAATGAGCTGTCTCTGAGTTAGTGTGGCCAGATATTCTGTATGGATGACAAAGCGGTCCTTGGTGGTCCATTTGGTCATCCCTGCAGGAGGTATGAGGGGGATGGCTTCTACATTTCAAGGGAAGCTGAGGGAAGGCAGTAAACCTATGTGTGCAGAGGTAGATCTGACCCTCCACAGAACCCCAGCAGTGAAGGGCAGGTTGTGCCATCACTACAACAGTGTTCCCAATCGCAGCACTAGATGTCCCCAAAGGAATGAATGGCAGATGTTGTCTTACATCTGGGGCTACTCAGGAAGGAGCCTTCTACATTGCTGCCCCGAGGTTTTGGAATGCGCTCCCTGCTGAAATAAGAGTCTCCCCATCTCTGACAGCTTTTAAAAGAGCTGTTAAGACACATTCATTCATTCATTCATTCATCCATCCAAATAAATTGTATAACACCCACGACTGAGGTCTCTAGGCAGTTTACAGCATAAAATAAACCAAGATTTTAACAGTTAAAACATAAAACCAGATTAAAATATCAATTAGAACACCAACTAAAACGCTAACTAATTAGACATAGAATTTGTTATGATTTCAAATTGTTTTAATGCTTTAATGTTTGTTTTATCGATGTGTTTTATTGTACACTGCTCAGAGATCAGAATTTTGGGTGGTATAAATATATTACATTCATACATACTAAAATATAGGGATGCATTGAAGGACATCACCAGGGTGGTTAAACTTGCTTCCTTGCTTTGGCAGCTCCAACCATCAAACATAGCCTTGCTTTGGGTTATATTTCTCATCGTATTTCTCTTGAGTGGCTAGCCGCTCCTGGGCAGACATGGACATGGACAGCTGATCTCAGTGTAGCTAGCCAATCAGCAACCTTACCTTTGCAACTCTGACTCCAATGTCCTGCTGTGGCAGCAAGCAGTTCCTACTAATGAATTATTCCACCTGCCGCTGGGAATCAGTAATGGACCTCTCAAAATCTCCAGGTCATGGCAAATATATCAGCCCCTCAACTACTGGCTCCAGCCAAGGCACAAGGTCACAGGTTCTTCATGTCATCACAAGAAAGAAAAAGAAAAGAACCTGTTTCCATGAATCCAGCAGTTCTGAGAATCGACCCTAAATGGAGTCAGAATGGTTCTTACTGAAATCCACTCCCCGCAAAAAACTGTTTTGTGTTTTAAAGAGCGGAACATTAAATTAATGTGGTTCAAGTTGGCTCTAAATAGGGAGCAGGAAGCAAACAGTGAACAAAGGACTTTTTTTTCTAGGAAAAGAAAATCTGATTCATTCACAAAACATAAATTGGCCTTCAGTTAAAAGCAGTAATTAACAAGGGCATTTATGCTGAACAGGTTGAGAGGAAAGAGCTGTAAGACAAGACAATGCAGTGCTTTTTAAAAAAGGAAGATGAATGAGTACTTAAAATGCACTCGGAAATGTTTATTTTAGCAACATGTGGTAAAATGCAGCAAGACTCAATTAGCACAGTGGCTTCTTCAGCCACAGACTACATTTCTCCTTCCTTATGTTTCCTTGTGCCTTCTCTTCCCCCCACCCCCGCAAAGCATGAATCACATTAAACAACATTTTGTCGAGTATAGCCCTGTGATTAAGATGCATAATGCTGTATTACAACTTGAGATTCCTTAAATAAAATGGTACGGACTCAACATGAGTACGATTCCTCCCTTCGTATATCATCTACAAGTTCTTGCTGATAGAACTAATCCTGCTGTCAATATATGTATCGTTTTGATTTCCAAAAGTCAGTCATTTCAGGTTTGGAGAAGGTCTGCTGTGCCATATGGTAGATATTGATTTGCAGTGTAAAATAGACCCTGGACTTCTCCTCATATCTTCTTTCTTGCCAGCAAGTGAGCCAATAGCCATCCTTTTGATGTGCATCCATATGAAAACTTGCCAAACTTTAATGAATACACTGAGGGCTACTCCACAGCGCTGGAACAAAGAACAAATAGTTTTGATTCTGAACTATCATGTCCCAGCATGCTCTGCTCCTCAAGTAAAAATTAGGGTTGATTCTTGATGTACTTCTTTTCCTTGGATTGATGCAATTATCCACTTGCAAGTAAAGTTATCTAGGAGATAACTTCCATTAGATTTTATAGAAATTCAGAAACATGCAGTGGTATGTGTATATATATTGTATATCAGCATGATGTTGAATTATACAACCAGACCATTGGTCCAGCTAATATAGTATTGAAGGAGCAGCTATTCAAGACCATTTGACTTGAGGATATCAGGAACAGATATCAGGGACTTTTACACACAGCAGGCTTTACCACGAGTTTACTGGGAGGCTTTACTGCAAACTCGAAGTTGTTGTAATGCAAATATTGGACTTTTAAACCCTGGATATAAATTGGGCTACAATCTAATATGCAGTGAAAACCCCAAATTGTGTGTGAACTGCTCCCCGATAACTTGCAGGGACTTAGGGGTAAATCTGGCCGATATGTGGATGCACCCCCTCCATTCTGGAGGAGATGGGAGTTAAAGGCTTTTAAAAGCCCCATGTGAAAAACTTCCTGGTGGATCATAGGAAGCCGCATATACTGAGCCAGATCCTAGGTCTATCTAGCTTAGTATTGTCTACACAGACTGGCAGCGGCTTCTCCAATGTTGCAGGCAGGAATCTCTCTCAGCCCTATCTTGGAGAAGCCAGGGAGGGAACTTGGAACCTTCTGTTCTTCCCAGAGCAGCTCCATCCCCTGAGGGGAAGATCTTGCAGTGCTCACACATCAAGTCTCCCATTCATATGCAACCAGAGCAGACCCTGCTTGGCTAAAGGGACAAGTCCTACTTGCTACTACAAGACCAGCTCTCCTCTCTAGCAGCATTGTGAGGCAAGCTGTGCCCCAGGCAAGTAGATAACACCCCTGCTACTAGGGATGTTCACAAAGAGTTTTGTGCAGATCTGGAGCAGCGGAGAGTGGGCACTTTAAAGGGAGGAAGGCAGGTTTTGCCTGCCCCTCTGTTACGCCTTCGTTGCCCCTTGCCACCCTAGAGCAGCGCTGTTTGCATTAATAGCAATAGCACTTACATTTATATACTGCTCTATAGCCGGAGCTCTCTAAGCAGTTTACAATGATTTAGCATATTGCCCCCAACATTCTGGGTACTCATTTTACCGACCTGGGAAGGATGGAAGGCTGAGTCAACCTTGAGCCCCTGGTCAGGATCGAACTTGTAACCTTCTGGTTACAGGGCGGCAGTTTTACCACTGCGCCACCAGGGGCTCTTTAAGCAGCCAGGCTCTCCGTTTGCCCTGCTGCATTTGCTTAGAAAAAGATCTGACCACTCAAGATGGCATCCACACATGCTCAGATGGCATTTCCTGCTCGGAACAGGAACTTCCTGTTTCTAAGCAAATGCAGCCAGGCAAACAGAGAGCCTGGCTGCTTAATGCAAACAGCACCACTCTGGGATGGCGGGGGGGGGGGGCAGCAAAGGTGTAATGGAGGGGCAGGTGAGACCTGTCTCCCTCCCTGTAAAGTGCCTGTTGGTCCCCCACTGAATGATTTGGCTGAGGTAGCTTGAAGCATTTTGGTACCTGGGCGCTTTCCAGATTTACCCGCTACAACAGTGTCACTACTGTCCACTAAGTGTGCTTCTGTACTGCCTGTGTTTCGACATCGCAGTCACTGCGCTATCAGCAAGGTGCCATTCACATTTCCGATGCCTTCTTTTGGATTTTATCCTTCCACTTTAGTCCTACAATGTTGCAAGTGTATTGCAAAAAAACCCAAAGCGATCATGTGTGTTGCATTTTCAAAACAATCCTGCCAAGCCGAAGCATTTTACTGCTAAACAGTGTGTCATCTGGAAGGCGCCCTGGAAATAGAGGTGTCGAAACACTTCATGCACACCCCTACCTGCTACTCCCCACTCCTGGACGTCTGTGGTAACTTGAAGGTAAGACATTTCTAGCCTGCTTTCCAAAGGGAAGAAGACTAATGCGACCGCTATGGCAGTGTGTGTCCTCTACTAGTGCTGCTGCTATCACTACGAACATTTATATACCGCTCTTCGAGCAAAGTTCTCAAAGCGGTTTACATAGAAAAATAAATCATACTTAAATAAGATGGTCCCCTGTCCCCAAAGGGCTCACAATCTAAAAAGAAACATAAGGTTGACCCCAAGCAACAGCCACTGGAGGGATGCTGTGCTAGGGCTGGATAGGGCCAGTTGCTCTCCCTCTGCTAAATAAAGAGAATCACCACTTTTAAAAGATGCCTTTTTGCTCAGTTAGCAGGGGTTAATATCTTTTGAATTTGTATCCTCTAATATCTTTTGTATTTACAGTCAAATACAAAACAAATCCACAGCATATTGGAGGGAGTGCCCCAGGGGACCCCAATGTGTTTTGTTTTGTTTTGTTTGCTGATCCAGAATGTTCTTTCAAGATGATGACCACTCATAGACAACAGCGCTTTGTAACCCATGCTGACAATCAGATACAACCCAAATCCAAACACATGGGAGGTGTCCTAGGAAGGAGTTAAAAGAAACAGAAAGTAGGCTTCATTATTTCTACTTAGAACTACTTGTTTACATGCTCAGATGCTTTCTTTATTTGGGCTCACTTCTGTATATTAAGCCTGTGCTTGGCCATCATTATCAGGACTGAGATCAGTATCAACCCCATGCTGGTAATTATTGAATTGTGCACTTGATCCCAGGGGTGGTTCAATGAACTGAGGTGCAGGGGCTTACCTGTACTTGAGATGCAGCTACTCTGAAGAAATTGGCTGCCTTCCAGTTTCAAATCATTGTGTTTCCTTCCGAAATCTCACTCTACAATGCACCAGGAAAGAAGCGACAAAAGCATGAGGAGAAAAGCCTGTATACTTCCCCTTTGCTTTGTGTAGTTTTTTCTCAGGCTGCAGTGATGGTCACAGCATCAGAAAAAAAAAACCCTACTTATTCCAGGAACACCTGTAAAATGCCTGAGAATACATCTTGGGTGGGGGGTCATTTTAAAAGTAAAGCTGCAGAAGGAGAATAAATGTCGCAAATCGGAATACATGCAATAGCACTATTTCTGCAATCACTGGGTGTTGTTTTTTTAGGTGTTGGAGGTTGATTAGGGACTCCTAAATATAAGAGCACCACCACTTTAACAGATCCCTGTTGGCCCAGTTAGTAGGGGAAAATCCAATGAGTTAACTGAGCAAAGGAGGCACCTCTTAAAAGTGGTGATTCTCTTTATTTAGCAAGGGGAGAGCAATTGGCCCTGTCCATCTCCAGGACAGCATCCTCCTAGTGGCTGTTGCTGGTGTCTATATTATCTTTCTTTTTTTAGATTGTGAGCCCTTTGGGGAACAGGGAGCCATTTTATTTATTTTTATCTATGTAAGCCACTTTGGGGACTTTGCTTGAAAAGTGGTATATAAATATTCGCTGTATTCATTATCTAGATTTGAGGGTGGTAGTATACCTAATGAGGGTGTCAGCAGTACTATACCCAATAAGTTCCAGAAATACACCCAATGAGTTATTTAGAATTGAAGGCAGTGGCTTGTCAGTTGCTGTATTATCACAGACTGGACATCTCTTTGGCATAGCTATCTGAACTGGATGTAAACACAGCCAGGCCAGACATAACAAAGTGTTCTGCATCCTTGGAGCACACCTCAATCTCCAACATAAGGGGGTGGATAACAGGGACTGAAAAGGAGGATGACAAAGAGAAGAGATGGAAGACAAACATACTTGATACAACTGTCATTGGACTTGGTGAACATCGCTCTTGACTCCATCTTGCCTTTGGAGATAGACACCCATAGGGTACACTGGCTTAGGTTAAAAACAACAACCTGCCCCTGCTGTTAGAAGACCGACTGAAGAGTTAGGCTGGAAGGACCAGGTTCCAAGAATGAGACGACTGCTTAGCTTTAAAGGTTGTGAAATGCTGGCACAGTCAACCAGACTAATGAAGCACTGGTGCAGAAGACGGGCCGCATGCACTTTGGGAAAGGGGTAAGGCTGGTCTCAAGCACAGGCAAAACTGGTCAAAACCGGTTTCGCCTGCACATGAGAACCTCAGGGAGCCATGTGGCTTGTGGCAGCAGCAAACCTGTCCAAGGGCTGGTTAGCCAGAGTTAGCCTAGAGCCTGTTAGTCTGGGTTAAGGGCACAGGCATGCCTTTAGCCCGGGCTAAATGATTGTGTGTCAGTGCTGCACGGCTTCGGGCAGCGTCGACACAGCAGTAGCCTCCCAACCAGTGCTGGAAGCATCCCCATAATGCACCTCACACTTGTGTGGTGTATTATGGGAGTTCTGGGGGTTGGGGCGATGAATCCCGGCCCTGACCCTCCATGCTGCCAGAGGAAACAGCTGCACATCTGGGTGCATGAGATCTGTGTACAACACATATAGAGATATCGTCTGCGGGGGAGGTAAGCTTTTCAAGGCTTCCTCCCCGCACACCCCGAGCCCTTTCTCGCTGATCGTGAGAAAGGGCTCAGTGAGTTTTCCCAATCTCCCCTTCCCTCTGAAACCCACTATGCCCTCAACAATATGTCCCTGAGGGTCACACAGCCCTCAGGGACATATTTTCTGGGCTCACAGTTGGCTTTAGAAGGAAGAGGAGATAGTTTTTAAAAATCACCTCTCTGAAGCACGTGTTGCATGTTTGCTTCATCAGCTAGCACCTCCTGATAATTTTGGGGATAGGGAATGCTTAGGACTGGGGATGTGACCTCTGAGGTTTGAGGTCCAGAGGCCCCAAATTCAGGAAAGATTCCACAGGCACAATTACACAAACTCTCAGCAACACTGATCTATACACTACTAGGCCTGCCTGATCACCCTGTCATAAAGCTTAAGGAAAGGAATGTATGGCATATCTGCTGTTGAAAGCAGACTAGCATATCTATCTTAATGTGTGTTCTGAAGTGACATGTTTGAAGGCAGAGACCTAAGGGGTCAGTTAATGGAACAGAATCAGAACCAGCAACTGAAAACAGAGGCCTGCTTTCTGGCATGCAGGGGGAAAAATAATAATAAATCTGGCTTTCTGCCAGGGCGCCTGTAAAGGCTTCAAGTGGACTGTTTGTTTGCAGACCCCCTCATTCACGGTTCCCAGTACTGACAGCCTCCAGCTGTGTGAAATATTTCTGCGCCGACGACCATACCAATTGAAAGGTATGCCATGACTTCAAACCAGTCCAATAAAAATAATAGCAATAAACCTTTAAAGACTGCTTCTCGTGCCAAAAGCCAGGCTGAAACTCAAAGGCCTGCTGCACGACTTTAAAAAGAAACCAAACAATCTGGCAAAATTCTTACTAAAGCAGACATGTGGACGTGAGGAAGTGAGTTACTTCTCTCTTATGCATCTCTCCACTTTGCTTATGAAATAGGAAGACTGCAAACCTTCCACGATTTAACAGATTCTCAGGGACACAGAACCGGAGCACCTGTAGGGGAGAAGGAGATACTGGCAGACTCAGAGTAGCCCGCAGATACATGCTTGCAACACTGCTATTTTTATCCCAGAGATCATTACCTGATGACTCCCCATTTGTTCATCATTTGTCTGCTTGCTGTATGCTATCTTTATTTTACTCTGCAATTCACTGTCCTCCGCTGAGAACCAAACTTCATGTGAGCGTTAAATGCATTCATTAAACTCTGTCTTTTGTTTGGTTTCAGGAGTTTTTTCAAAACAAGTGTAGACCTTGTATATCCTCAGTGTGGATGTATATCCACAGTAAAACCTCAGAGTGGATATCCTCCTTGTATATCCTCAGTGTGGATGTGTTACCTGAACCTGTGCCTGAGCAAGGTTAAAGTTTTAGATACCTTTTCCCCTCAGAAGCAGAAGGAGTGGTTACTGACTTAAGAAAGTAGTCTGCAAGCTGGGAAGTCACCCACATTTATCTTTTATTTTTATTTTATTTTATTGTTACATTTATATACCGCCTTCCATTAAAAACAATCCCAAGGCGGTTGTTGTTGTTGTTGTTATTTACATTTTATATCCTGCTCTTCCTCCAAGGAGCCCAGAGTGGTGTACTACATACTTAAGTTTTTGCTCACAACAACCCTGTGAAGTAAGTTATGCCAATAACAAGCCTTCAAGGCCTTGTTCAAGCCTTCCTTCCCTGCTCCTTGCCACTGAGTTCCATTAGCTCTGCCCACTTGGTTGTCTGTGAACTTCCCTCTGAGCTCACGGACATTCTGTTCCATTGAGTTACATTGGAACAGTTTTGGAGGTTGGTTTTTTAATTTCCCCCTTAGGTTTTTTCCCCTTCAGATTTTTGAGAAACCAACGTATTTGCAGATACCTAGTCAGCTGGTATCTCCATCTTGTCCACAGATTCTCCAGGTCTATGTTCATAAGAATCCTAACATTTCCATTTCTTTCAGAAATAGATATAAGATACAATTTGTGGGGTGAGGGGATATGAATTGTAACCAAGGCTGGTCCCAGGATAAATTGTGCCTGGGGCAAGCATGCACACACACACACACAAGGTTTATCAGTGTTGCCATTATTTTCTCCAAAGCTCACTGCAGACAATGGCTGACATCCTGACTAACACAGCAAGGATATAATGGGAGCTGCATCCTAACTTTTAAAGCCCTATACAGCTTAGGGCCAAGTTACATGAAGGACAGTCTTCTCCCATTTGAATCTGCCTGCCCTATGACACCTTTCAAAGACATTCCCTTGTGTGACATTCCCTTCCCAAAGACATTGCCTTCTGAGCACAATTGGCTAGAATGCATGAGAAAGCCTTCTTGCTAATAGCTCCTTCTCCCTAGAACTCCTTACCATGTGATCTTTTAGATGGCACTTTCCTTTGCCATTTTTGTTTGAAAACATTTTTATCTTGGCAGGCCTTGCCCAGTGTTTTGTTTTGTTTTAGTTACTCCTGTTTTTTTATAGTTTACTTGGTTTTTACCTCTCTCTGCTTTTATGATATTTTATTGCTGTTGGCTGTAGGCTACAGTTATGTGTTGTTTTTTCAATAGCATTGTATTTTAATTTTGTGCGAGTGTGCTTTGAACTCTGCCTTGAGTTCCATTGGGGGGGGGGACAAGATCTATTTTAAAAAAAAACAAACTATAGCCACTTAGTGACCTTCATAACAGAGAGGAATTGGAACTGAGGTCTCTGTGATAGGGATGTGCATGGTACTCGTGACTGCCAGTTCAAAGGTGGGGGGGATAGCTTTAAAGACTGGGGATGGTGCTCTTACACACACAGACACACACATTTCCCATCAGCACTGTGTGTAAAATTGGTCCCGCAGGGCAGCAGCATACCTCCTTGTTTGCCCCGGTGCGTTGCAGACCAGAAGTGGCTGGAAGTGCCCGGTGTGTGTGTGCACGTTGGGACCAATTTTGCACACCGTTGCCAATGGGGGAAATGCGGCAGGGAGGGAACACCCTCCCCAGTCCTTAAAGCTACACTCCCCTCACCTTCAAACAGGGGGGAAACAGCGGACTTTTGAACCGGTTTGGAGATCTGTAGAAGGGCCTCCGAACCGGTTCCGTGCACATCCCTACTCTGTGCTCCAAAGCTAACACACCACAATGCCAAAAGAAAGAAACCCAGTCAAATCTATTCCCTTTTTACCTCTGTTGTTCTCAGACATCAGCAGCAATTTGGGAGGGGGGAGAAAAATGACGCAGCACTGGCAATAGGAAATGAAAAGCGGCGGGAAGGACTCTTAAAGGTACTGGTTGATTGTTGGAGATGGAGTTCCAGTGCATTGACTTTTTGCACCAACTATCCTAATGACCACTAGGGGCATTAAGAGGTAGTTAGTGAGGGTCTCTTTACCTGTCCCTGCTTTATCCCTACTCTATGACCCCTGCCTTGAACATAGGAACATAGGAAACTGCCATATACTGAGTCAGACCATTGGTCTATCTAGCTCAGTATTGTATTCACAGACTGGCAGCGGCTTCTCCAAGGTTGCAGGCAGGAATCTCTCTCAGCTCTATCTTGGAGAAGCCAGGGAGGGAACTTGAAACCTTCTGCTCTTCCCAGAGCAGCTTCATCCCCTGAGGGGAATATCTTGCAGTGCTCACACATCAAGTCTCCCATTCAGATGCAACCAGGGCAGACCCTGCTTAGCTACGGGGACAAGTCACGCTTGCTACCACAAGACCAGCTCTCCTCTCCTTGACTCCTCAGGCATTTCCTGTGGGGAGTCAGTCCACTTCCTTTTCTCTTGGCAAGTAGATGGAAACATCTCTCTCTCCCCATCTATCCATTATGGAGCTCTTAGATAGGGCTAGGTTTTTACAATCCGGAATGGACTTCCCCAATAAACTTATTTAGTTTAGATTATACTACAGTCTCTAAATGCATGTTCTTTAGATGACTACAGCAACAAAAACTCTGCACTCTACTCTGTAACTGGAGTAGGTAGCTTCCTATGTTGGCACTTTGAAAAATAATTACAAACTCCAACACAAATTTCAATGAATTTATTTAATATATCCTTTAACTGATGCCTTTCATATGAATAAGTTTAGCGTTTTGTGTTGAAATGCTCTTCCTCAGAAGCAATTCTTAAGTAAATAAAGTTGACTGCAATAGGTTGTGTTTGTTTCCAGAGGAAGAGCATTTCAGCTCGAAATATGTAAGGCAATATTGAACTTATTCATATGAAATGCATCAGTAAAAAGATATATTAAATAAATTCATTGAAATCTGCCTGCACCCTTGGGAGTAACCCCCCCCCCGGCATTCCTCTGACATCAGCCCCACAATGCTATGTTTTCCTCACAGGCCCAAACCCCTCCCTGGGTATTCTGACTGAACTCACTTTGCCCCTTCATCCCTGCCCCCCTTGCAAACTGTCAACTTTTGGCTCTCTTCTTTTGTACAAGGATAATTGCTGCACAAATAAAATGCCTATTGTTTTGACTTGGGTTAATGGCTAACCCATTTTAAAGCAAGGATTGGTAGATGTCTTGATAAAAAATGAGAAGGGCCCAGCCATATAACAGGCGGTTGCAAGGGCGGCCCTGTTAGCTTCCTTTGTTTAACAACCTTGACGCGCTTGTGGCAACAAACCCCTCACCCACCAGTGTGATGGTTTAATGAATGAACGAAGGCTGAGCATATCTGCTCGAGGAGATAAGTTCTATATTGAGCGGTCCTTTTAAAAAAATTGTTTTAATGCCAGTCATCCTTTTGTCCTGAGAATTCTTTAAAACTCTTAACTCACACACAGGAGGGGGAGAAACCTGATTAATTAATCTTTGGGTGAAGTCTCAGAAGAGAAGTAATTTCTCTTTCAATTTAATTTGTTCTTCTGTTAAAAAATTTCATTACCTTTTTTCAGACCTGACTATTCTACTTGTGGGTGTGAATCCACAAGTAGAAGCAAGGGTGGTTGCTCTATGGGGAAATGATCTTTTTCTTGTCATTGATAGAACTGTCAACATTTTTTCTTGATTTCTCCTGTTAATATTTCATAAAATTCTGCACAAAGGGGAAATAAGGCAAGTTGCAATTGTGCATAATTTTATGGAATATTAACGGGAGATCAAGAAAAAATGTTGACAGTTCTATCCATAAGAAAAAGAGAGCAGAAAAAGAGCATACTGGGGGGTCTACTCACTCTTGAGTTTAGGAAAAGCAGTTATAACACTATTTTAAATAATTTAATTGCTGAATAGGTTTGCTAGCTTGGCTCTTTCATGAGCAGGCAGTTCTGTCCATGGTCACCCATGCCTTAGTCATGTCATGTCTGGATTACAGCAATATGTTCTATGTGGATCTGCCCTCAAAGAATATCCAGAAATTTCAGCCAGTGCAAAATGCAGTGGATTGGGTCCTTTTCAGAACCACTTGTTGAGAGCATATTACTCCTATTCTAAAAGGGCTGAACTGACTGCCAATGTGTTTCTAGTCATAAGAACATATGAAAAGTCCTGCTGGATCAGGCCCCAAGGCCTATCTAGTTCAGCATCCTGTTTCACACAGTGTGGCCTACCAGATACCTCTGGGAAACCCACAGACTTCCCACAGGCCCACAGACCACATATGCTAGTTTTTAGTTTTAAAGTCTAACACTTTGGGCCCTCAGTATCTCAGAGACTATCTTCTCTCATATGTTTCTGCCTGCCCAACAGAATAATTGAGGGACCCTGATCTATGTGCCAATACTTAAAGAGACTTGGCTGGCATGTAAACAGGAAAGGGCCTCCTCAGGTTTGGCCCCCAGATGCTGGAATGCCTTTCCTGCAGCTGTGTGCTTGTTGCTCTCCCTCACTACCTTTGGCAGGTGGAAGAAGATGGTTTTGTTTTCTCAAGCTTGTGGTCTTTAGAAGATCGGTGCAGCTTGATTGGATCTTATTGGTATTTTAATGAATGCTTTATTTTTTTTAATATTGTTTTGCATTTTTCTGTAAATGGCCACAGTGAGCTAGATGGAGCAATAATCTTTCTTGGTATAAGACAGCTTCCTCTATTTCTATAGGAATGATGGAAAGGATAGAAAGAGAAAAAGAGAGAAAGGGTGGGGGAGAGAAAGGGAGATAAGAACATAAGAACAGCCCTGCTGGATCGGGCCCAAGGCCCATCTAGTCCAGCATCCTGTTCCACACAGTGGCCCACCAGATGCCGCTGGAAGCCTACAGGCAGGAGTTGAGGCCATGCCCTCTCTCCTGCTGTTACTCCCCTGCAACTGGTACTCAGAGGCATCCTGCCTTTGAGGCTGGAGGTGGCCCACAGCCCTCTGACTAGTAGCCGTTGATAGACCTCTCCTCCATGAAGTTATCCAAACCCTTCTTAGAGCCATCCAGGTTGTTGGCTGTCACCACCTCTCGTGGCAGAGAATTCCACAGGTGGGTTATGTGTTGTGTGAAAAAGTACTTCCGAGATTGATGAGAGAAATATAAATTCACAAATTACAGTAGCATCTGAGGTTGGGGCAATTCCCCACAAGTGCACACTTCTTGTGAGAGCGGCTACTTCCACTCCAGTTTTTGATATGCCAAGATTGGTCATGTCAGGTGAACCCATCAGTCTTGCCATATCCTGCCCTACTTGCATCAGGGAACCCGGCATCTGAGATTGGTGGGTTCACATGAAATAGCCAGTCTTGGAATAGTAGAAACTGGAGTGGAAGTGGTGGCTTATGTGGGAGCCAGGGAACCAGCAGCTCACTCCAACCTCAAGTGCGACTGTATGCGTGAACTTGACCTATATCAGGCTGAGGGGCTTTCAAGGTGGCCTTCAACCTGCCCTTCTCAATTACGGGCTGCTTAGAAGAAAGTGGGGAGGGAGGGGAGGAGAGAGCAGATGCCATAACCTAGAACAGTTTTTTTCCTCTCAGAAGTTCACTCAGCCTTCCATCTCTCTTTCCTTCCAAGCTGTCTTCTAAGAAGCTAGTTGACTTCTGTAAAGTGTCACCCAAAAATGTACTCTGCTTTTCTGATTTAAAAAACCCCACAGACACGGTTTGTAAGGTGAAGTGACTTACAAAATTTAAAAGCAAACAGAATAAAACTACAATTAAAAATTAAAGACAGCAGAAAAACACAAAACAAATAAAGCAGTAGACCATAGGTTAGCAGGTCACTGGGATAGAAATATTTGTCAAAGCTGCTAAAAAGCAAAATGAAATGGGTCCAGATGGATCTCAATGGAGAGGGCGTTCTACATAAAAAGGACAGTTTCTTTGGCTTGAGAAGCCAACAAAAAAAAATTGGGTATAATATTTATACTTTGGGCAGGTTGACACACCATGAGAAAAGTTTAAACTCTTATTCCTGGAGTTTGGCAGCAAGCCTGACTTCTGATGGCTGTGGGGTGGGAAACTGGCATTAGCTTTGTCATCTGAACCCACCAATGTTGGTTCTGTCCACCCTAATTAAGGTCCCAGGGCTGACATCTGTAAGTAACTTCAACTCTTGTTTACAGCTCCAGAAATGTAAGTAGGGTTGGCAGGTTCAGATGACATGGACAAGGTCAGCTTCTCCCTCCCCGACCTCCACAAAAGTTGGGCTCTCCAGCTTTTCCTGTTGTATGAATTGACCCCCGCCTCCCATATTGTGGTCCAAAACCATTAGGGCAATAATGTTCTACACCAAACAGTTTGAACAGTTAGGATTCAAAAACCAAGGACCATAGATTCACATCCACAGCACTTTGCCTTTATATTGCAAACCCCAGAAGTAACTTACCATACGCACACACCTCACAATGCTGCATGCATGCCTTTCAACAACCCACTGTGCCAGCTTTTCAGTGTGGACATGTTATTACAGCTTCTGCTTTCAACTTGGGCCCTCTACAAAAGGTTACAAACTTCTGATTCCAGGCAATCACATGAACATGTGATTCAATTTACATTACAGGACAGCATCGTGTCCAGCTGACCCTCATCAAAGTCTAAGCCGTCTATAGATACGTATCAGCAGCTCGCCAAGAAGGTACACTCGCTGCCCATTTAGTACTAGACTTCTGTTTGTTCATGCTACATTGATTTTTGTAATGAAGCATTAAAGAAATCTAAAACATTACGCCCGGAAATGATTCTGCTCAGAAATGGTAATTAACTTCTCAAGGCAAATTGAAAGATGCCTGCATCCAGTTGTATAGATTGTTTTTGAGCTTTTATGTCTGACACGGTGGAAATCAGGTACATGTTGCTTTTATTTTCTTCTCAGATAATCAGCAGTAATAATCTTTATTGACTCCAGGCCAAGTTGCAGAAGACATTACTAGTAACCAGTAGCCAAAGAAAGAAACAGAAGTGATTGCCTTCAATGGCTATCAACCATGGTAGCTAAATGGAATTTTATATTCAGAAGCAGCTTGCTTTGTAGACCAGTAAACCCTGCTCACTGGGCAAAGCACCTTTAAAAGTGATGATTCTCTTTCCATTTAGCAGGTGGGGAGCAACCATCCCTATCCAGCTCTAGCATATCATCCCTGCAGTGATGGCTCCTTGTGTTTCTATTTAGATTGTGAGCCCTCGAAGAACAGAGAGCCAACTTCTTATTTTTCTTTTTCTGTGGGTGGCTACACATGACTAGCAGAAAGTTGTTGTTTTGTTTTTTTAAAATTTAATTTTTATTAATTTTTAACAATAATCATAACATCCATAATAAACACAATTGGACTTCCCGCGCACCTCTTTTCGTGAAATAAAAACTATAAAGTTTACCTTATTATAATATTAATTTTAAAAAACACCAATTTAAAGCTTAAAGAAAAAAGAAAAAACCATTAGTCTACCCAACCTGCATTTCAAACTTCAAATCCAGCTGTAAGATCCATTTTAGGAAAATAATTCTTTAAATACAACAAAAAAGGTTTCCAATCTTCCCTGAAACGTTCTAAGCTTTGATCTTTTATCAGTGTTGTAATGACTAGCAGAAAGTTGGCAAAAACTGCTGGTTTCAGGCAAGTGTGCATTCTTGGGTTGAACAGCTACTTCCATTCATTTCCATGTTGTCTGAACCTAACAACGTCCAGTTCCCCTGCTGCACTAGGGGTGTGCCGAACCAATCCGCAGCAAACCGGGCTGGTTTGATTGTGGACTGGACCAGCCCCAGAGAAAGATGTCCAAACCTGGTTCATCCACAGACCGGTTCGCCAGTTTGATTGCCTGTAAAGAGGAATCCAGTGATGATGCCCCTTTGTTTCCAAAGGTAATAAAAGGTGTTGGGTGGGGGGGAGCAGTGAGAGAGAAACATCTTTAAAACTGAAAGAGAAGGCACTTACCAGCAGGCCTGTGTGGTGCTGCCCCCACCCTCTCAGTGGTGGCAACACACAAATATCCTCTGCGCATATGTGGAGGCTGCTTGCGTGCTGCCGCCACCGCCACTGGGTGTGTGTGTGTGTGCACAGAGCAGGCTTGTTGGTAAGCACCTTCTCTTTCAGTTGTAAAGGCTACTCTCTCTCCCCACTCCCCCCCACCCCGTGCCTTTTACTACTTTGGAAGCAAAGGGGAAACCTCACTGGATCCTCCTTTACAGGTGCTTGAACCAGTTTGAGTCGGTGCAGTCGGATGGACCAGACCAGCCAGTCGGTTCAGTCAAACCAGTTCACAGACGGCAGTCCAGTCCAAATGTGGACTGAACCGCTCAAATCGGTTCCGCACACACCCCTAAGCTGCACTTTTCTCTCAGCCCTACCTTTGAGATGCCAAGGAGGGAATTTGGAACCTCAGATGCTCTTCCCTGAGGGGAATCTCTTACAGTGCTCCCATGTGGTCCCTCATTCGAATGCAACCAGGGTGGACTCTGCTTCGCAAAGGGGACAAGTCATGCTTGCTACTACAAGATTGTTTGTGGGCGCTTGGAGGTAGCTCTCCATTGGAAACAGGATCGTGGATTAAATATATCCTTAGTCAGATTCTTACTTTCTCCTATTACATTTTTATCACACCCATCTTCAAAGAAGCTCAGGGTAGCATACAAGTCCCCCCACCCCTTGTTATCCTTATAGAATCCTGAGAGGCAGTTTAGGCCAGGAATTCAGAGTGTCATCCTGATCAAAATCTAAGTCTGGCCACAATTAATTAATTAATTAATTATTCGCTACATTTACTGTATACCCCACTCTTCCTCCAAGGAACCCAGAATGGTATATATTTTTCCTCACGATTATATTTATCCTCACAGCAACCATGTGAGATAGGCTAGAATGAAAGAGAAGTGTCTGTCTCAGAATCACCCAGTGAGTTTCATGGCCGAACAGGGATTTGAACTCAGGTTTCTCCAGTCCTAGGCCAACTCTCTCTAACCACTACACCGCACTGCAGCACACTGTATCTGAGAAAGCTGTTCTTTTCTTTTGTTCCTAAACTTTGTGTGGAAAAGGCTGCGGATACATATTAAGGGACAGAATACGGTCAGATGAGTTGCTTCTTCTTCCTTAGGCCGACATGGTACAGAAGAGGATCTTTTTCTATGTTGCAAGTTTGCTTGTGAATTCCGAAGTCACCCTTACGGAACCCAGCTCCATTTGTTAAAATAATATATTTCTGCTTGGTTGGAGGACATTCAACAGGCGTACAGTGTGTGCCTTGGGAGAAGAACTGAAATGAAGGATGGGTACTGAAAAGAGTAAACAAATGGTCTGAAAGGAGACATTTGGCTTTGATGGATGAAAGCAGGCTTTGCTATGATTAAAAATATATTGCAAATACTGTACAGAACGTGAAAACAAATACATAGCATAACATGGAGATTGCATCACTAAAATGTTTGCAGGTGGTTAATGGGATGGTACATGGCAGATTCCTTCCATGTGTCCGGGAAAGGGTTGTTGAATACAGGGGACTTAGTGTAGTGAGAGTGAGGTTGTTCTGATACATTAATTCCTTTTCCTAGCTGCTAGCCTCCCAATGTATGGAACAGTGCTCCGTTTCAGGGGAATTCAAGAAAGCAAGCTGAAGTTTGTGATACCAAGACTAGCATGCTTAAACCCCCAGCATGAGCACATGGGGGTTTGGGACAAGAACCTAACCTTTTGGATCTTGTCCCAAAAGGAAACCTTTTGGATGCTTTACAAAGAGTGATGCTGAATAACAAAGGCTGTGGGTGAAATGGAGGGCAGATCAACACTACAAACATATATTGGTTTTCAACCTCCAACATTAATGGCTTCCCCCCTTGTTTATGGGAGTTCTTTAGCTGGGATTTATCTAAAGCAGTTCATTAATCTGCTTTCCACTGATCCACTACCAGCATATTGGGGGCATGAGCACTTTGTGCAGCTTGCTTTAGAGCCATTTAATTACAAAATAGGTGACGTTTGCCCCTCCACAACCATTTTTTATTTCTTTTCACATATCTCAGAGATACCGGCTGACATCCTAATGAAGTCCAAGTGCTATGTGTAAGAATGCCAGCGTGGCTACTGGGTCCCCAAATTATGCAGCATGGCGCTCAAGGGAGGGGGAGAATTGTGATGACCTCAAAGGAAGGACCCATGGTTCCACTCCCTCCCCCCTCCACTCTCCTGTGCACATTTGCACATAACAGACTGGAGGCTGACTGCGGAGAGGAAAGGGAACCAGCTGCATGGGCTTCCTTCTTGACAGAAGGACAGCCCCGGCAGTCAATCACAGCTGGAGCAAGGGAGGAGCTTCCTCCATCAACTCTGGTTTCAGCAGAGTGGGAATGTGGTGGTAACACTGGCACCGCCAAAATGCAGGTAGGGGCGATGAAACCCATTACAAACCAAAGGTTCAAACTGCAGTCTCAGGAGGGAAGCCTTGGGTCACTTTGGGGTCCAAAATGCGATTGCATGCATTTGGCCATACAAAAATTTCAACCTGAGGCCCCTTCAACTCTGGTTTTGTGTTAGGTGCGAATGGGGCCAATAAAAGACAGACAGAAGTTTCATGGAGGATAGGTCTATCAATAGCTACTAGTCTGAGGGCTATAGGCTACCTCCAGCCTCAGAGGCACAATGCCTCTGAATACCAGTTGCAGGGGAGCAACAGCAAGAGATAGGGCATGCCCTCACCTCTTGCCTGTGGGCTTCTCAGGGGCGTCTGGTTAGCCACTGTGGGAAACAGGATGCTGGACTAGATAGGCCTTAGGCCTAATCCATCAGGGCTTTTCTTCTATGTTATTATGTTCTGTAAGCTGAAGAATGGTAGGTTCCTTACTCTGACCACTGACACGGTGGATAGAGGCAAAGGTGGATAGAGGCAAAGGGAGGCATCAATGGGCTAAGGGAGAGAACAGAACCACTCTGTGCCACCTGAAAATATGTCTTAAAGGACTTTGCAGCCAACGAGAGTTGTGCAGCCTTTAAGGACACTTTTTCAGGTGGCAGAGGTCTTCCAGGCAAAGGGGAGGTCATGGACATTTTCCTTCTGTGATCACTGGTGCTGCATTAGTCACATCCATCAGTAGCACTGGAACTTCTCGCATAGCTCTGGTGCTTCATTAGTCAGGATGTCAGCCACTGCTTATATTTTAATTCAGGAGGTCTGGGTTCCCTGGATATTTTTTACTTGCAAAACAAGTATACCACTTCCCATCTAAGCCCCCTAGTATGCCTTCCAGTCTATTTCTTGTTTCTTCTTACATATTTAAGGGTCCTATTTGTTTGTTCAGGGGGGCAAATTTGGAAACTTGAGACATTATGTTCAGGAAAGTTGGAGCAGAGTTTCTCACTGGAAACCAGTGAAAGTTTCTTGAGAGTGTGTCTATTTCAATATCTATTTCAATACATGCTCCCCCTCGGTGCTAACTGCCTGAAATTTGGCAAGCCTTATTCTTTCAAGAGCCCCTCAAGTGCCTGAAAATGTAATGCAGCTTGGCTGGGGAAAGGGTTAAATTATGAGTAAAAATAATTGAGGTGGTTTCTCCCTTGAAATCAACGAGAATGAAAACAGACAAATCAGGTGATTTTCTTGATGGAAATTGCAATTCCCATGAATGCACATGAACAAGATAGTCAGATTTTTAAAAATGTACTACTTCAATGCTTTGGTTTTCCCTGCTTAAGAGACACATAGGGGAAATGGCTTTGTGAGATGAGCAGTAATATACCAAACACGACACACCTCCATTGAATATCAAGCAACAACATAGGGCACACAGAGGTGGGGGGCAAAAACTGCTATGATCAGCCCAGCTAATGTCTGGGACACAACTTATTAGGGAATTAGGGAAGAAGAGACATAGGGTGGATCCATACATAATGCAGAATCGACATACAATGATAGTAACTAACTTATCTGTGATTGTCTGAACCTCAGATTCACCTGGGGGCCATAAACTGATTTCTGTAAGTAGGTACAGCTCAATCTCAGATGGGTTTTAAGTCTGAACCTATGCTCTTCATGAAGCTCAGGTTTTTTCCAGGTGAGCGTTCCCCCTTTGCCATTGGGACCAGTGTTCCCTCTAAGGCATGCGTGTGCGCGCACACTCACATGGTTTTTAATCTCCACTCAGTTAATTTTAGATCCTGCTCAGGTTTAATCAAGAAGGTCTCATTCTGAATGCCTGTGTGCACACACTGCCTGGATACTGCTGCACAGAACAAAACTCATTCTGCACACAGATGGAAAAAAATTAGAGAAAACAATGATCCGGACCCATGGCTGTGAGGTGGCAGAGGGCAGGCTGCAATAGCATCCAGGGCCTCACTAGGAAGCCTGGCCAGGGGTCAAAGCTCTAGTTCAGTTCAGCTGCTTACAACAAACTAAGATATGTGACTGTCTGCAGTGACACTTTCAGCTTCCCTCCATATCTCAGGCTCAGGGAACCCTTCGGTCCCATGTCATGTATGAGCCATTGTTTGTCCCATTCCTAGAAAAGGAAGTTGTAACTTATCTACAGCCCTTTTTTATGGTCACATTTCTGCACACATTATGCTCACTATTTGGTGGGCATTCTGTTGTAGTGGAAACCATGTGATAAAAAGGAACACAATTCTTCCTAGGAGAAGATGTCTGGAAAGACCCGAGTCTCTCAGATGTCCAGGCTGCTAAATATCCTGTTTTGTCAAAGGCAGTGGTTAAAGATGCACATGTTATATACACAACAACTACAACTCGATACCTAGAGGGGGAAAAAATCCCTGTTAAAGTCATCAGATGTCAAAATGCCCATCATACACCTCTGGGCACAAATGTTAATGCCGTGGAAAAAATGCAAGCAACCCCAAAGAAAGCATTCAACCCTCCTCTACAGTTAATCTGAAAACTTTTGTTTTTAATTGCAACGTGTCTTTCTACATTCCAAAGCTGTGACCTGCTAAAACATGTCTTTTCTAAATGAAAGAAAATGATCATGTTGCTCACACAATATAGAACTGAAATTTTTAACAAGCTCGGTTTAAAAAAAAAAAAAATCAGTCTTGACAAGCATTTTTCGTCAACAGGATCTCAACTTCTTTTTAGATTGTGAGCCCTTTGGAGACAGGGAGCCATCTTATTCCTTTATTATTTCTCCGTGTAAACTGTTTTAGAAACTTTTGTTGAAAAGCGGTATATAAATTGTTGTTGTTGTTGTTATTGTTGTTGTCAAAGCTCTCTAGAAGTCAAGAATGCTAAAAAAAAATGTTGCTTTCCCCCTGATGCTAACCAGTCTTGGCTTAAAAAAAAAAAAATCTGTCATAATTTACACATATGTTTGGTAGTGTTGCAGTGGTTACATTCAACATCACATTCCCTGTAAGTCTCATGTTTTTAAGTCATAAGTTACTTAAAGCTGTACTCTTATAGACTAGGTTTAGAGGCAGTATGCTACCGAATACCAGTTACTGGAACATAGGTAGCTGCCTTATACTGAGTCAGACCATTGGCATTGCCCACTCTGACTGGTAGCGGCTGTCCAAGATTTCAGGCAGGAGTCTTTCCCAGCCCTACTTGGAGATGCCAGAGACTGAACCTCAGACCTTCTGCCTGCAGAACAGATGAGCTATGGCCCCATCCCTTAAGGGGAATATCTTACAGCAGACAGCACTCATATGTCATTTCCCATTCAAATTAGGGGTGTGCAATTCGGATTTTCTGTGTTTTGATTTGTAACTGAATCAAAACAACCCTGATTCGATTTGGATCCAAATCTGACCCATCCGAATCACCCCAAATTCGATTCGGATCCGAATCGCGGCTGATCTGAATCAAATCGATTCAGGTTTTGGATCTGTCCTATTAATTTCCCAAGATTCCCAGCTTTCGTTTTTTAAAAAAAAGCTAAGCTCCAGTCCTTATAGAAGTGGAGTTATGGAGCAAAATGTGTGGTCACTATTTTTCAAGTGTTCGGATTCTTTGGTGTATAATAACTTTCACTCAATGAATCCTTATGAGGATTCATTACAAACCTTCATTTCTTCTATTCATTTTGACTGTCTTTTCAACAGTGCCAATTGTCAACTGCCATGTGCCAATTACACCCCACTCCCAGCTGCAAGGCAGTGAGGTACTACTCAGTTTATGTTAAGTGCCTAATGGGTAGAGGCTACCACCCAAATTGCAGAGGGATTGGGCAAAGGGCTGGTTTCTGGTGAATTGTTGAAGTTTCCCATAGGAAATCATGTAGGTTTCAGCAGCCCTATAACTGCACTTGGGGGGTGCTGCGGTGGCCCAGAGTGAGTGGTGGTGTAGTGAATAGAGGGTGCCAGCCACGCCAAGTTTTAAGTTTTACTTTAGAGAGTGGGCGGCGGGAGAACTCCCTGCCGTCCGCTCGCTTCGCCGGCTGGGCTGCAAATGGCTTCTAGGAAGCCTTTTGCGCAGGCGCACAAAAAGCTTCCTAGAAGCCATTTGCAGCCCAGCCGGCGAAGGGGACGGGGTCGGCAGGGGAGTTCTCCTGCTGACCGCTTGAGTATGGGAAGGGAAGGGGCGGCAGGGGTCCTGGGGCTGCGGGGGGCGGCCTCCAGCCGAGCCGGGGGAATTGAAGAGCCGGGCAGCAGGGACTAGGAGATACCCTGCTGCCCGATTGAGTATTCAAAAGGAGGAGGATTGGCCGCGCCGAGAGGAGGGGGAATGAAGCGGGCGGCAGGGAGGTATGCCGCCCGCTTACTCAATGAAATACGGCACCATTCTTGAGGAGGTAAGTAAAGCCCCCCCGTACTCTTTTGGAACCCCCCACCCCAGTGCCGGAATGCAGCTCTGCGGTTCCGTGCACACCCCTAATCTTTAAGGTTTTTCCCTATAAGGTATAATGGAGGTTTGAGCAGCCCCATAAGTGCACTTGGAGGGCACTGTGGTGGCCCAGAGTGAGTGGTGGTGTAGTGCCAGCCACTCCCATGGGGTTGCTAACCGATGGGGTACAGGGTTCTGTTGTTTCTGAGGTGGTCTGAGTGTAGATTCTATGGTAGCAAATGAAAGTGGATTCATGGTTTGTATGGAAAATCTCATTTGCTACCAGACACTCTACTCTCAGAACACCTCAGAAACAACAGAACCCTGAACCCCATGGGCTAGAAACCCATGGGGGTGGCTGGCACCCTATGTTCACTACACCACCACTCACTCTGGGCCACTGCACCACCCCCCAAGTGCAGTTATGGGGCTGCTGAAACCTACATGATTTCCTATGGAAAACTTCAACAATTCACCAAAAACCAGCCCTTTGCCCAATCCCTCTGCAATTTGGGTGGTAGCCTCTACCCATTAGGCATTTAACTTAAACTGAGTAGTACCTCACTGCCTTGCAGGTGGGAGTGGGGTGTAATTGGCACATGGCAGTTGACAATTGGCACTGTCTAAATGACAGTCAAAATGAATAGAAGAAATGAAGGTGTGTAATGAATCCTCATAAGGATTCATTGAGTGAAAGTTATTACACACCAAAGAATCCGAACACTTGAAAAATAGTGACCACACATTTTGCTCCATAACTCCACTTCTATAAGGGCTAGAGCTTAGCTTTTTTTTTTTAATGAAAGCTGGGAATCTTGGGAAATTAATAGGACAGATCCGAAACCCGAATCGATTCGAATCAAATCAGCCGCGATTCGATTTGTACCCGAATCTAGCCAATGGACCACAGGGGTGATTCGTTTTGTCTCCGAATCACCCGAATCAGCTAGATTCGAGTACAAATCATTTTGTATCCGAATCAGTTTGTACATCCCTAATTCAAATACAAACCAGGCCAGACTCTGCTTAGCAAAGGGGGACAATCATACTCACTACTGCAAGACTGGCTTCATCAGATGCTGGGGAGCAATTTCAAAGGAGGGCTGTTGCTTTCGTGTCCTGCTAATGGGCTTCTCAGGCATCTGATCTGCCATTGCGAGGAGCAGAATACTGAACTAGATGGATCTAGATCAGGTTTGCTCAGCTTAGGGCCCCTAGATGGTTTTGGACTACAACTCCCATAATCCCGTCATAATGGCCAATAGCCAGGGATTCTGGGAGGTGTAGGCCAACATCTGCCGGAGGACTGATGTTGAGCAGCCCTGATCTAGATGGACTTTTCATTCAAGTGAAACCACATCCCTAGAATGATAGAATTTTAGTGTTACAAGGGATCTTGGAGGTCTTCCCTTCCAACCTCCTGTCCAGTGCATTAATATGCTGCAACACTGCTGACAGTTGTACAGTTTGCCATGCTATGGCCAGCAACTGTGGAGCCCCAATATTATGCACCCCCAATATTACACTGCTGCATGCATCACAGCCATTATTTCCAGTTTCTGTAAAGGTACCACATTACAAAAAAGGTACTTTTTTCTCAATTGGTAGGACCCTTGGTGAACCATTTCATACATTACTCTTCGCCCAGCCCATGTACATCTATTGTGGGGAAGCTGCATGAGTGTTCAGTTTCCCCTGCCTATACACACCCATGATGCACCCTTATGCACCTAGCTGTCAGCTGGATAGCTGGATAGTTATAGTATGGGGAGAAGCCATTATATGGCTTCCCAATAATATGGGGAGTTGATCTATGAATCAGATTGCAATCAAGGGTCTGATTCTGACATGGGGAGATGAGGATCAAAGGGGCCAGAGGTTGACCAGATGTAGCTTAAGACAAAGGGATAGTCAAGGATGAGTGGGTCAAGTATTAGATCAGGAAAAGAATGGTCTAAAAGGTAGAGGCAGAAGGTGTGGTTGAGGACAGGCTGATAGTCAAATCAGGCAAAGTGAACCAAGGCAAGGCAGTGGCCAAGTTTAGGTGTCCCTTTAAACCATGGTTTAAAAATTGTTTAGTATGATGATTATCAGCCTTGGGCCCATGGACTCCTGCTTACCCATCATGCATGTGAAGAGGTTCTCTACTTCTCTAGATAGCTTAGAAAAAGCTGGGATTTGTTGAACCAACATTTGAGCTTGTTCTAACCATAGTCAGCAAACAAACTAGGATAAGGAATTGGTTCAATCCCAATTTCAAATCAAGGAAGAACGGTGGCCCAGTGGTAGAGCATCTTTAGAAGGTCCCAAGTTCCATCCATGGCATCTCAAGCAGGGCTGGGAAATCCCACCTGAAACCCTGGAGAGCAGCTACCAGTCCTTGTAGACAATACTGAGCTAGATGGACCAACGGTCTGACTCAGAAGAAGCCAGGATTTGCCTAGTTTTGGCATCACAACAGATACTAACTTGCTCTTTTTACAGCCTGCCTATTATTATTTTTTTAAGACCTTAGTCTTAGTACATTAAAAGTGGTGGTTTTTTAAAAAAAGGTTTTAATCTCTCTAGTTCCTTGGGGACCAATAGGCAATAGCACCTTGTAACCAGTTATCAACCATTTACTTTGTCTTTGTACACTCCTTTGTATACACAACCTTACAATCTAAACACTTTTAGCCGCACTATTCTGCTCTTTGTATGGGGCGGTATAAGCATAGCTGCGCTTTCATTTAGCTTCATTGGAAGAAAGAATTGCCATAATCTCTCACTTATCTCCCTCCATTGTTTGCCTTCTCAGAAAAGGAGCAGTTGTTAGAACAGGTGGAGCTTGACCTTTAACTTCTTAACTCTTTGATTTCTTCTCTGCTGGTAATTAAGCAGGAATCGGAAAAGAGGAAAGGAGACACTGTGAGAAAGAGCTTGATTTCTGAAAAAAGAACACCCTGGTATGCACCTTGACAACAACACAAAATGGCAGGGAAATGCCACTCTTGGCCTATTCCCACATCTTCTATTGGAAATATTGGTGGGGATCCATAGAACCGTGAGTGGAAGGAGAAAAGGACTGTAGTGCTATTCTGTGAATGCTTGAACATGTGCTAGGGGAAGATTTCCATAGCACAGTGTAACAATGTACTGAGGTTTCCATTACACTTCAAGAAATATGGGAGAAAAAGGAAGACAAAGGCCGTATCCTATAATCTCTAGTGGGCATCACAACAGTTTCTGCAAGTCATGAGCAAAAGCGTGTGCAAATGGAGGAACTCTTCTATATTTGGGGTCACAGTTCTCACACAACACTCTTCCACTAAGTTGCATTTATGCTCATGACACGTTTGGATCCAACCCATTATGTTTTTTTAAAGGTATCTGATAAGATGTTATGTCTCATCTTCCAACAGGCCATCTCCATCCACAAATGGTGTGGTGATGGACAGGCTGTTTTTGGAACTGGGATCAATGCAGTCCCCCCAGTGCGATTTGTGTATGTTGAGTGTGTTGAAAACCCCGGCACATCATCCTTCCAGTGGCTATTGCTGGTGTCTGCCTTATGTTTCTTTTTAGGAACATAGGAAGCTCACATTTACTGAATCAGACCATTGGTCCATCTAGCTCAGTATTGTCTACACAGACTGGCAGTGGCTTCTCCAAGGTTGCAGGCAGGAGTCTCTCTCGGACCTATCTTGCAGATGCCAGGGAGGGAACCTGGAACTTAGATGCTCTTTCCAGAGTGGCTCCATCCATTAAGGGGAATATCTTACAGTGCTCACACATGTAGTCTCCTATGGTGGACCCTGCTTAGTTATGGAGACAAGTCATGCTTGCTACCACAAGACCAGCTCGCCTCTGTTTTAGATTATAAGATCTTTGGGGATAGGGGACCATCTTATTTATGTATTTATTTTTCTATGTAAACCGCTGTGAGAACTTTGGTTGAATAAAGTAAAGTGTGCCGTCGAGTCAGTGTTGACTCTCGGCAACCACAGAGCCATGTGGTTTTCTTTGGTAGAATACAGGAGGGATTTACCACTGCCATCTTCCAGGCAGTATGAGATAATGTCTTTCAGCATCTTCCTATATCACTGCTGCCTGATATAGGTGTTTCCCATAGTCTGAGAAACATAACAGTGGGTATTTGAACCGGCAATCTCTGGCTTGCTAGTCAAGTCATTTCCCCGCTGTGCCATTAAGTGGCTTTGGTTGAATAGCGGTATAGAAATATTCATAGTAGTAGTTCATAGTAGTCGTTGATTCAGCACTTCTTTATTGCTTGGATTTATGGGCTGACATGCCGTACAACCTGACCACGCAAATAGTGCCTGTGCATGTGTGGACAGCTTGCTGGTGCTGCACGGGGCTTTTGGGGAGGAAACTGCATGGGCAGGCAGAGAGCAGGTAAGGCCTGTTCTCCTCTTGCTTAAAACTCCCAAACTCTAATCCTGAACTGTGTTCGAACCGTGGGTTGAACTGTGGTTCGTGCACATCCCTTGTGGCAGCGCAGTGGCAGACTTCAGTCCAACAGATGTGAATCTAAGCCAGGGCTATACAACTGTACAGCTAAGCCAGGGCTGGATAACTACAACTCCCATCATTCCCAGCCACAGCAGCCAATAGTCAAGGATGATGAGAGTTGTAGTCTGACAACAGCTGGCGGGCCAAAGTTGTGCAACCCTGTAGCACTATTGCTTCAATCCAACCATGATGCCAAAATCAACCCAGATCACAAAACATCTCACTACTGACATCATAGAGGTCTTTTAGAATCCTAACAGTCCCCATAAGCCAGGTTTAAAAAAAAAAAAGATCTCTGGCTCTCTAGTGTTTTAAAACTTACTCTACATATGTAAAAAACTTTTAAAGCATTTTTTGCCCAGTGCAAGGATTGGAATGTCATCGTTCATACTAGCCCCTGAGTCAAGGAAAAGATAATTATTTAATTTTCATCTGTCAAGATTAAGCACACCAAGTTGCTGATCTGCCACAAACATAAGTTGATTATTATTTATTTATTCATTTTAATTGATAACGGGTGGCTGAATGTTGTGACTTAATCTGTGCTTCTTTCCCATCTTCAATGTGAGCAAGGGAATACAGTGTTGAAATGATGAGCATTCCAGAAAAAGCTGACAACCTGATGAGAAGGAAAGTGGAGCAGAGTTCCCATTAATACAAGCTATTACCGATACTGTGCTGTTAACACAGTCATTGTAGCTTTATTTATGATAGCTTGCTTAATGTGAATGCTTCAGACTTAATGCTGTGATGCTTATAGTGTGAGTCAAAGTTTGTTTGTTTAGGGGTAAACAAGCCAAGATGGACACCCAAGTGGTCTCCCATCTGGGCTCTGATACAACAAATGCTTGCTCACTTTCAACAAGCGTAGCATAGCAGTTTGAACGCTAGGTGGGAGACACCTGTGTTCAGATTCATTTTCAGCCACCAAACTTACTGGGTGATCTTTGGCTAGTCACTCTCATTCAGTTTAACCTACCCTCCAGAGTCATTGTGAGGCCAAACAGGAGAGGAGCATTTATACAATGCCATTCAGGGCTCTTTGGAGGAAGGGTGGGGGAAAATGTAAACATTTTTCTGTAGTTTAGGTTGTAATAAATGTATTACATTTTTAACCCATCCCTTCTCCAAACAGTCCAGTGTGGCATTGTGCATACACTCCCTTCCCGTTTGATCTCAAAACAACCCTGTGAGGTAGGTTAAGCTCAATGAGAGTGTATTAGGCTATAACAGAAAAAACTCCTAATGCTCGTCACTATTCATTTTATGGGGGTAGCACTTACAATAAGTTGTCAGTACTAGAGAGCTACTTACATACAGGAAACCCTCGTTATCCACGGGTTGGCAGATCACATTTCCCTGTATCCATGGATGGGTTTTAGAGACTTGGTTTCTTTATCTGTGGCAGGAAATATAGGTGAATTTTGCCTATCCACGGTTCCTGAGTGGCAGGAAATAACTTACGGTGTCATTTCCAGCTACTATTTTGAAGTGCAGAGCCACTTTGTGACTAAAAAACTTAGCGATTTGAGGAAATTCCTGGAGACCAAGGTGCTGTGCTATACTGCTCTTATTTCTGTCCCATTTTTTACCCCCCCCCAAAAAAGTAAGAAACCTAACCCCTGGATTCCCATAGGGATACGATTTCTTAATTCACAGTTTTTGTATTTGTGCTTATTGACGAGAACAGAACCCTCGCAAATAAAGAGGGAGCCGCCTGTATCCTCTGTCTGCAGGTGAGCACTGTACAGATTGTTGATCCGTATGTGAATTCAGTTCTCCGTACACTGGGCCAGTCTGGATGGTATGTCTGCCGAGTCATGCTAATCACATGGAGAGGGAACATGGGTGTGCAAACTGTTGAGGGGTGTGAGGAGAAACATCAAAACCCTCACACAGTAGCGTATGCTCTGGTGGTAAAGAAGTTCAGCCCAAGAGATTATCTGAAGATAGAAGTTTGAGTTTGAAAAACAAATAAAGACTTATTAAGAAACTAAAATATCACATTCTAAGAGAGAGAGAACAACATACACAAACAGGCTCTAGCAGGAGCGTAGGGAGCTTTGCCAGGGCTGGGGGACAAAGTCTGACCAGGGGCTTTCCTGTCCCTGGGTGTTCTTTTGCACATGCAAAGCATGCATATGCCCCAAACCAAGCCCCCTGAATCTGACATCAGATGCAAGAGGGGCAGAGGCAGTTCAGAGAACTGAGCTATCACTGCCCTGGCATCATTTCATTTCCCCTGCCAGCGGTTGGGGGAATCACTGTAAGGGAGTTCCTTCCCCTGGAAATGAGTTCCCTTTCAGCGATTCCACCAACCACTGACAGGGGAAATGAGGAAATGAAACTATGCCCAGGCTGTGACAGCCATGTTCTCTCCACTGGCCCCGCCCCCTCGATGTCAGACACAAGGGAGGGGCCAATGCCCGGCGGAAGAGGAGAATCCCTTTCTCCCCAGCCAGCATGAAAGCCTTCAGATATCACAGGAAACCTGAGGAAAAGCCACCTCAGGTTGGCCGTCCATGACATCTGAATTATCGGAACTGTGGTTCCCAGACCCAACCACGGTTCTAATTCCTCCCCCAAACCTCTAACTGACTGAACCCATGGTTATAAGTAAGGTACACTTACAAAACCGAGCATCCACAGGTTCCAATGTGTTGTCCCGGCTGGGCAACTTGCCCAAACCAGAGTTAGGAATGGAAGCTCCACCTGCCACTTAAATTTAGTTGGCCGGTGCAGCTTTCCTTCAAGGGATGGAGGATGCCCACACAGCCCATGCCATCCATTTTGCAGTCTCCCAGACTGCAGATCCTGATGGTCTGGGAATATGTCAGGGGACTGGGAAGCAAACTGCAGGTCCATTGGAACCGCAGTTAAAGGTACTTTCTGATCAAAACAGACCTATTAACATCTCATCATGCCTCTAGTGGCCAGAAAAGGATACCATGATGCTAAGAGCAATGCTTTAGGATAGCCACTTCTAACATAAACCTCCCCTCATTTCTCTGCCCTGTTGCCACTTCATTGCAAGAGGGGCAGTTTGTCCAAATCACCTCTCAATGCATGTATGAAATACTAATTTAAAGCAGCATTTCATCTGTACACTGAGGGGAATTTGTGATTATGCAACAGTGAGATGACATGGCAGATGGGAGGGGAAATGTGTGCACCCATAATATTAAGATATTGGAAATATCAACCAAACCAACATGTAGTAGGTAGGAACATAGAAAGCTGCCATATACTGAGTCAGACCATTGGTCCATCTCACTCAATATTGTCCACACAGACTGGCAGCGGCTTCTCAAAGGTTGAAGGCAGGAATTTCTCTCAGCCCTATCTGGGAGATGCTGCCAGGGAAGGAACTTGGAACCTAGATGCTCTTCCCAGAGCATTTCCATTTCCTACGGGGAATATCTTACAGTGCTTACACTTCTAGTCTCACTTTCATATGCAACCAGGGCAGATGCTGCTTAGCTAAGGGTACATGTCATGATTGCTACCACAAGAACAGCTCTCATGTTCACTCAGTGCTTACTCAGTAGAGTGTAGGATCAGTGTTTTCTCAGTGTTTACTCAGTAGAGTGTTGGATCAGGACTAGGGAGACCAGCGTTCAAATCCCCATTCAGATATGAAACTCACTGGGTGACTCAGGACCAGTCACTTATCTCTCAGCCTAATCTAACTCACAGGGTTGTTCTGAGGAGAATATAGCAATATACAGGTACACCACTCTGGGCTCCTTGGAGGAAGAATAGAATATGATTGTACAACTAAATGAATAAATAATAAAATATGGCAGCAATGTTCCATGTAACAGGGATTCTCAGATGTTTATGACTACAATTCCCAGCATCTCCAGCTGCAGTGGCCTTTGCCGGGGGGGTTATGGGAGTCCTGGTCAACAACAACATCTGAGAATCCCTGGTACAAGGAGCATTGTATGGAAGTAGGCTCTGTCTCATGGGTGGGCAAACATAGCCCTCCAGCTGTTGTTAAACTACAACTCCCATCATCCCCAGCCTGATGGGAGTTGTAGTGTAACAACAGCTGGAGGACCACGTTTGCCCACCCCCCTCTATCTTTGCCCTACACTTGAAGGCCCCAGCCCCCAGGTTCACATTTAAAATGAATGCAGGTACAGTTATAGACACAAGCATGCATCTACAGCTGCTTCTTGCTCTTGCACTTCCAGCTTGCCGAAAGAGCACACGGTGCGGACACATCATATTATCATTATTATTATTTCATGAGGGAATGGTGATGTTTTATGTGAGGCTTTAAAAGGCATTGCCAGTGCTGGCTTTCACATTTGTTTCCATTTTAAAATGGAAACATGAGCATTCTAGGTTTTCCAGTGGAGATGTGACCCACTTTCTCTTGTTAATTGACAAGCTGAACATTTGCACTGTCTCTGGCGAGGCCGGTTTGAAAGAAGACATTGTTTCGAAGCCAAGCCAAGCCCTGACCTGACTCAAGCAGTGACCTGACAAAAAACAAACCGGTTACAACTAGCAAATCATGCCACAAACACCTATACAACATGGGAGGGTGGGGTGGAGGGGGGGGACATGGGGAGGAGGGAATGAGGCACAACCCTATCTTTGAATCCTGATCAGCAAGTGCTGAGAGTGTGCTATTTCTGTTTAATTGGTGCTGAACTCTAAGTTATGTATCTCTGTCCCATAGTCACACAGACCTCTGTGGATTGGTAAAATAAGGCTGCATCTTTTGCTTTGATTTAAAACAACCTTTTTTCCTAGAGACATGAGGGAAGTGGTTTTTTTAGTCTGACCTTAAGTAAGTGTGTGTGTGTGTGTGTGTGTGTGTGTGTGTGTAAAACGTATTTATATACTGCCCAAAACGCACGTCTCTGGGCTGTTTACAAGAAAACAGAAATTAAAACAAGGTTAAAACAATTTAATGCCTGAATTTAGAACTTAGAAGTAGGGAAGCAGTCGTATGCAGACTAACCTGGGAGTAGGGATGTGCATGTGCTAGTTTGGTGCCTCCTCTGGAAAGCGCCGAACCGGCTTGGGTGTCGGCATTCGAACCGGTTTTGTGGGGCGGGGAGCAGTTCCGTTAAAAAGCAGGCCAGCAGCTCCTTACCTACTTGTCCGTCACTCCACAGCTTTTCCACCATCGGCACCCGCTCTCTAAAACGCCGCACCTGGCTGTGATGCAGTTTCCTGCAGCCTCGGTGTGTCAATGCTGCACAGAGGCTGCAGGGAAGGGCACTGCAGCCATGCGCGGCCTTTTGGAGAGTGGGTGCTGCCACTGGGAAAGCAGTGGGGTGGCAGACAAGCAGATAAGGAGCTGCTTACCTGCTTTTTAAGGGAACTGCTCCCTGCCTTGCTGGCAGCTGTCTGAGCCATTTGTGCACATCCCTACCTGGGGAGTATGGTTGCCAACATTTCAGCCAAACACTGCAGCTGTGCTTATAACACCTAGCTGTCGAACAATCTTTAGCCAGTGGTAACATTTATTTCAATGTGGTGAGAAGCTTCGTTTACTGATTTCTGCCTGAGGTTAAAAGCCGAGGGGCAAGTCAGGAGAATGATTTTCTTTCCAGTTGACTACCCTGTTAGGGACTTGGTGACACTGGGTGACATACTGCGCTTTGTTCTGCACACATCTTAACATGTGTGCAGTTGTGCAAGTGAACCCTTGCCCAGCTGCAAAAATGTGCAAATGAAGTTGTGCGACTGTAGGAAATAATGGCCTACACAAGCATTTTTGTATTTGTGCAAATGCTTTTGCACACTTTTTGTGCTGATGCTTTAAGGGTTAATTTTATGTATTCATGGTGTCCGGAAATGGCCTCTGAGGTCATTTCTGGCCACCATTTTCAGAAAAGTAGCCATTTTGTGACAGTCTTCAATACAAAACAGAATTTCCCCCCACTATTCTTCATGGGAAAATGGGGAAATTGGGACAGGGGGCATCCTTGGATAGCTGGATACCCATGGAGTATGACAGGACACTTTTTTCCCTTTGCAGGGGTGTTTTTTGCCAAATTTTGCCCATTTTTCCAGTCTCTGGGAACCTAAGCTCCCCCACATTCCCATTGCCTTAATGCCCCGTTATCTGCAGTTCCATTATCCATGGTTGTAACAGAATATGAAACCCCTGTGGATTATGGGATTCACCTGTATTTAAAGCAAAGTATGAAGGTGGGGAGGGGGACCTTTGCCTGCTTCTCTAAAACCCTGGCAATTGTGCATGAAAGTGAGGTGGCATGAAGCCCTAAGAAGGGTCTAACATCAACTCTAAGAGAAGTCAACCATGCCTGAAAGTTTTACCTGATTCCGACGTATACTTTAATGATTTCCCATTCTTTCCAATGGTGGCCAATATATCCTATGATATATTGCATCATAATGCATCAACAATATACAACAATGCATTATCAACAATCAATCAACAATGCATTCAATGATTCCGTCTGGGCTGCTGCATTTATCAGATGCACGATTCAATAATCGCATGTATCCCATTGGAACTGGATCCGATCTGATCATTTTGTTCATGCACAGCCCTAATATATATGAAGCAGTCTTATGTGGGATCCAACCATTCATCCAGTGAGTTCAGTACTAACTGGCAACATTTCTCCAGGGCCTCCGATTGAGATCTTTCTCAGGCTTATTTGAAGATGCCAAGAACTGAACCTGGGCACTCCCACATACAAAGCATGTGCTCTTCCACTGATCAAATAGCTCCTCAGTATCGAAGAAAACCACAGGGTTCTGTGGGCGCCAGGAGTTGAAATCGATTTGACAGCACCCTTTACCTTTTACCAGAGGCATCAGTGGCACTCTTACCCCTGGACTTTGGGGCCCAAGACCAGGGCCTCCAGACCCCCTGGGGGCCTCCAGTTCCTCTTTAGTCTGTCATGGATGGTGTGGTCACCACTGGCCCGCTCAGTGCTCGACGGCTGAGTTTGATTATGACCTGTGCTGGGTGCTTTAGAAACAGAGGAGGGAGTGAGGAAAGAAGTGTGGGATGGGGATATGTTAAGTTGTGTGTTGAAATGTTTCTGCTAATGCATATTTGCATAAATATACCTGTTTTATATTCTTATATTCTTATGAGTTCAGTTGCTGTTTGTGCCCTCAAGAACACGCATGTTAAGAATGCTGTATGTGTCATGGTGTGTATGTGTGTTTAGGGGGATGATGCTTAACTTATGGGGTGGGGGGGCTCCAGCAAGGATGGGGTCTCCAAAGGCCTTTAGGTCCAGGCTCCAAAGTTACCTAGGTGAACCTCGGAGGGGCCTGTGTTTGCCCCTCTCCCCGGTGGCCTGGTGGAGTGAGGGAGACAATGAAGAAAATAGGGAGGTGTGGAGCTGGGGCCCCCTTAGGAGCTGGGGCCCCCAGGTTCTTTGATTCCATCTGCTCAATTATAGCGACACCTCTGCAGTTGGTACATATTTTTCATTTATTTCAATGGTTTTCTGGTCAAGCCATAGCTTAGTTGGTGCATTTTTGTTGCAAACCCCCTTAGTTGGGAATATCTGCATTGCAGCAGTAACTTACACTGCAGTGTGTTTCTGGTTAATGAGGATGGTGCACTGAGTTTTGCTGCAGTTAGTGCTATTAGAAATTAGACCCACATCAAAGGATTTTCTTTATTATCCTAGACTAAGTTTAGAATGTTTAATTTATGACACTAGGAAGCTTGAGGGAGATTGCTGCTTCTTTAATGCCAGGGGAATAATACATATTTTTGAAAAATGAAAAATGAAAGCAGAGACTTTTGAAGTGGTTATCCACATTTTCCCTCTAAACATTGCCAGGAATAATGGGAACACTTCTTCCAGAACCTGGAAGGCAGCTTCAGTTCCCACCAAAAGTCCCAAAGGGACACAAGAAGGAAACATATGCTCTACTCTATTTTGCATTAGAATTCTCTGTCCCACTTTCATCACAAGGCTTCTTTGTTTTATTTTATTTTATTTACATATTAGATTTATAAACCACTTTTCCATCCAAGTGCTCAAAGAGGTGTACAACAAGGGATAAAAGCAAAGCCAAACCAAATCATGGTATGTAAAATACAATTAAAAGGCATAAAATACAATATAAAAGCAACAAAGAACACACCAGCAGCAACCAACAATATCACCGTGAGCAATCAGATGCCTGCCTGAACACAAACGTTTTACTAGGTGATGAAAAGCCATTGTTGAAGGTGCCTGACAGGCCGCCTGGTGGAGGGCATTCTATAACCTAGGAGCCACCACCCAAAAGGCCCTGTTCTGGGTCACCACCAACTATACCTCAGAAGGAAGTCAGCTGAAAATCACAAAGTTCAGGCTAGTTCATATGCAAAGAGGCAGTTTTTAATGGATCCTAGTCCAAAACTGTTTTAGGGCTTTAAAGGTAATGACCAGCACCTTGAATTGTGCCTAGAAGCAAATCTGGAGTCAATGTAGATGATAAAGCAAAGGAGTTACTCAGACCCTCTTGACAACAGCCCAGCTGTTACATTTCAGACTACCAGTCATATCCTAGTGAATAAGAAAAACAAAATAGCAGCCCTGTTGCATATATTATATTTCACTAAAATAAACCATTCCTGTTGCTTTATTTGAGAGCATGATACATTTGCTGTGGCCTGTTACTCACAGCTGCTTTCATAAACCCCTTCTTTTAAATGTAGGTATCAAGCTTAAGCAAGATGGAATCAAAATTGTTCAGACACCCGATGTTGCCTTCACAAAAGTATGGCCAGGCTCTGTTTTTGTTTTGTTTTTTGTCATGCACAGAAAACCTGAAAAATGAATGGGCCCTAAAATTCTTTTCAACAGTACCACTGTATGACAATAGATCCCATTCTTGTTACAGATGTATATAACAGCCATACACACATACACACTGCTTTCAGGTGGGAGATAATTGCTGTTAGTACATATACAGGAGTTTGAGCAAGACTAAGGTACAAGTTTAAGACAACAGACAAAGGTAAGTGTGTATTTGATTGCGAATAGTTATAACATTTTGCCCTGAATACTTCCAGACAGTTGCAGCTCATTGGATTTCAGTTCATACCTGTTGACTGCTCTGAGAACAGCTATTTCCACTGCTCTCACAACACAGTTGTGGCCACCCTACCTATAGATTGGAAATATAGTATAGGAAATTTGGCTTTTTAATAATAACCCTGATTTTGAATGACTGGGAGATTTAAAGGTTTTAAGGAGTACTGATCTTCATTAAAGGATCTGGCATCTGCACCCTGAAAACAGTGGATGACATACCACACAAGGGTACGTCAGCCTAGTAATGTTGTGTGTGCACAAGCTGCACAGACACGAGAATTGCAGGGATGATGCTCCACAAGAGTAAGCCCACTGGAAATAAGTGGCTTACTTTTTGTGTAACGTTATACGCACAATTTTTTGCATTTGCACAACTTGGATGCTCACAACATTATTGTGTTAGTACACCCTTGAATGTAAGCCAGTTTTTTGTTTTTACTGCATCTTTTCTCACAGAAAAGGAAGGATGTGATGGACTGAGCATGTCAGGTGACGGAGGAGAGCTGGAGGGATGTACCTGAACTGCCATTTGAAGAAAGGCTCGAGCACGTTTTGAGAGTGGTGTGGGGAGCTTTAAAAAAGAGGAGACCAGGTCCTTACCTGTTCTTCACCACTCCATGCAGCTTTCTGATGGGGCAGCGCTCAGCCCAAGTACCCCCATGCAGTGCCAGCATGCACATGGTGTCCATGCATGTGTGGGCGTCATTTGCATGGTCAGCAACACCAAGATGACCATACAGATGGTGCCTGTGCATGCACAGACACCTTGTGAATGCTGGCACTGTGCGGGGGTACTTGGACTGAGCACAGTTCCAGCAGGAAGCTGCATGAGATGTTGCAGAGCAAGTAAGGACCTGCTCTCCTTTTTCTTAAAGCTCCCCCATGCCACTCCCAAAGAATGCTCTAGGGACATCCCTAGAGACCTGGTCTTGTGGTAGAAAACATGAATTGTCCCCTTTGCTAAGCAGGGTCTGCCCTGGTTTGTATTTGCATGCAAAACTACATATGCGAGCACTTTAAGATACTCCCCTTAGGGGATGGGGGCACGCTGGGAAGAACACCTGCATGCTTGCACGCAGAAGGTTCCAAGTTCCCTCCCCAGCATCTCCAGTTAGGGCTGGGAGAGACTTCTGCCTTGGAGAAGCCAGTGCCAGTGTACAGACAGTACTGAGCTAGATGGACCAATGGTCTGACTCAGTATAAGGACGTTTTTTAATGTTCCTATATTCACTGAACTGCAAAGCATTTGCAAATGTCAAGGAATCAAGGGAATGGAATTTTCTTGGGACAACTGCAGCCACCTCGAATTTTTGTTTATTTCGAAAATGAAGCAGAGATGAGTGAGCTCTCCCTGCTCTGATATGAGTACACCCCACAAAACTCAGATAAGTTTCCTTTGGTAATTCAAGCCATCAAAAAAAAAAAAAAAGCCTTTTCCCCCATCCACCCTGGCTCTTGCTGTTTCCAAAAGCCCTCCCCAACTCCCCAGACAACTTTCCTTTTCTTCCCTTTATATATCAACTAGCAGTGGGGTTGGCAGGATAACAGCAGCGCATGGAGAGAAAAGTGGGAGTTTGTCCCCCTACCTCCTTCTCCATTGCCCTGATATGCTGGGTAGAGTGCAAAGTCCAGGTTCTCCTCACACCACATATCTTGGCAGGCATAGTACCAAACAGGGAACAGGCTTCACCAGGCAGGGATTTAGTAGGAATGAATCAAAATCTGTGATTCAATTCAGGTCCAATGAAATCACAGACACACAGCCAAACTGATTCACCAAAAGCAGCCAGCTTGGCCAGCTGCCTTGAAGAATCAGCCTCAAATCATCTGAAGTGATTTGGGTGATTTTATGTGCCATTTTGAGGCCCATTTTGCTGGAAAACTGGGCCTCAAAATGATGCCCCCCATCCAGGAGAGCTGTCCTCCGAGTTTGACCAATGCGCCAAGTCCGGAGCAGAGGGTTGGTCTACCCACCATCCCAATTGGTAGTTAGAGGACAGCTCTCCCCAGAGAAGGAAAGCACCATTTTGAGAACACCAATTTTGTTGAGGCATCTGGCCAAGCTGGCTGCTTTTGACAAATCAGTTTGGGAAGTGGGGGCATCTACTATTTGATTCTACCTAATATTGAATCCCAAATTTTGATTCATGCACTCTCCCTGGGAAACAATTTTGAAGCCCGTTTTCCGAGCAAAATTGGCTTCAAAATGGCACTTGAATTGCCTGAATTGATTCTGGTTGAATCAGATTAATTATCCTCAACCTCGAATAAAGCGCTCTATTTTGAGGGTGATTCAATTCATGGTTGAATCTGCAAATCACACCCAATGCAACCCAAATTGATTTGATGGCAAATTTATATGCACACCCCTAGGATTTAGCCCAAATTGATTTGATGGCAAATTTATATGCACACCCCTAGGATTTAGCCTGCCTTCAAGCCACCTTCCTTCCATCCCATCAGTCCTTAATAGTGCTATTTGTAATGTCTGAACAGGGCAGTTTTATGTCATGGAGCATTCCCAAATGGTATCTTCCACCTGCAGACTTATGTGGTATAGTCCACTTTTCACACAGCACATAATTAATCTACGGATTATTTGCTATAGGATGTGGTGACAGTCACCAGCCTGGATGGCTTTAAGAGGGGCTTAGACAACTTCAGGGAGGACAAGTCTATCAATGGCTACTAGTCTGGTGGCTATAGGCCCCTTCCAGCCTCAGAGACAAGTTTCATCTGAATACCAGTTGCAGGGGGAGCAATAGCAGGAGAGAGGGCATGCCTTCATCTCTTGCCTGGTGGGCTTCCTAGGGGCATCTGGTGGGCCTCTGTGTGAAACAGGATGCTGGACTAGATAGGCCTTGGGCCTGATCCAGCAGAACTATTCTTATGTTCACTCTAGTATCTCATTCTTCTGTGTGTGAAGAGTAGACCTGTATGTGGATTTGAGGAGAAGAGGGACAACCATAAGACTTGGGGGTGAAACATTACCAGTTTGTTCTTGCCTAAGGATATCTTCCAGCTCTGAACACTAAATTCTGGCAAGGCCAGAAGGAACCTAGTCAGTTGGCAACCCTAAAACATATCAACAAAGCAAGAGCCTTGCTGGAGTAGGTCCAAGCCTTATCAAGTCCAGAATCCTCTTACCCACAGTAGCCTACCAGATGCCTCTGGGAAGCCCATATGCTGGCGATGAGGAGCAGGATGCCTCCTCTCCTACCATTGCTTCCAAGCAACCACATCCCACTCCATCTTGTCTTCTTTATCAGACTCAACAGATTCTGAGATTAGCTGCAATAGGATATTTAACTTCTGTGATTCCATTTCACAAAATGTAAAATTACCAAAGGAGAATGTGCAAGGTTTGCCAAGCACCTCAGCAGATCATTTTATTGTCATGGAGGCAGAGACAGATGCATTACCAAAATTCAGATGTCTATACTTACAGTATTACATATGGAGTCATTTATATCTAAGCAGTCCACGTCTTGCAAAAGCAAGCCATTCATTATTATTACTTCAGCAAAATGTAGCTACATTAAAGCCCGGAATACTCATGACTGTATCATATATAAAAGTCTCTGGTAATTCCAAAATGAAAAGAAAAGAATGGTTCTTTAATAAACTGGCAACCCGGCTGACCATAAAAACAATTACTAAAGGAAAAGGCATCACTGTTTAATACAGCTTCATCTAGCAAGATCAGAGTCTGAGTGGGTGGTTCTTGGATTGTGTGCTGGCTAAAAAATATGTTTTTGGACTGGTTTTAACAACGGGGATATCGTTCATCATTTCCTTTTGTCCTCATGGGTTTTTCTTTCTGATCTTTCTTATTTTGAAAACCATCCACCCAGGTGCCTCTGAGGTCAGAAATGTGATTCTTCCCTCCTTGCTAGTTGGGAGTTCCTGAGGTTTATGCACCACCAAATTTAGATGTCTTGCTTCTAGGGTGACCAGATGCAATAGAACAGGGGTGGGTAGACTTCCAAGAGCTACTTTTTTTTTTTGCCAGAGCCTTGGGAACTACCACCACGAAACAACAGCTTGGGGAGGGAGAGCCAGATGTGAAACAGTGGTTTGGGGAGGTGGTGCCAGTCGCAAAATGGCAGACTGTATGAAAATTTACACCAACATAATAAGGGATTTTAATATCAAAGCCTCTGACTTCCAGGATAATTTTGCTGCCGGAAAAGAAGGGAGCAAGAGAAGCTGCTTTGTGGGGAAAGAAACTGGACAGAAATGGATGGAAATTAAAAGCAATCCTGAGCACCTGAAGAGAGATTAAAACTGGCACAGCCAGGGTTGTAGCTATAACTGAACAAGGCGGGACAAATGCCTCTGTGCCCTGAGCGACAGATGACTTTGCCATCCCCCCATGCAATTTCTCTGAAAAAAGGAGGTGGGGAGATGAAGGGTCAAGGGTCCATCTTCAGTTTCTGCCCCAGGGCCCCACTCCAAACTTGTAATGCCCTGGATGCAGCCATGCCCCTACTAAATCGGTCAATCTGATTTATAGTACTGGCTGGAAGGGAAGGGAGACAGAATCAAGACCAAATGCCTGGAGAGGTACTTTGAAGAAGCCTGGGAACCATGAGTAGCCCTTGACCTACCTAGCGCCTGCCGTGCAATAGAAGACAATTGCCTCAATCTAGCGAGAGAGGTCCACCCATGTAAACAGCCTTTCCCAAGCATAGTCAGACTTGCAAACACATTGAAGATGCAGATGTGAATCATAATACCCATCCACATTTGCAGGCAGATGCTCATGCAAGCCCCACGGAATTAGCTGGATGTATCTTTTGATGAAATTGGGGACACATCACCCACATCCAAGGCCCCCAGTTGTTATAGATGATGAGTTGCACATGAGTATGCTGAATCCCAAATAGGTGTATTTTTTAAATAGTTGCGTTGAAGAGAGAATTTCAGGAGGTGCAGCTTTTTCCACCTTGCTGAGGTACGAAATGGCAAGCTTTACCTTCCAAAATTCAGTTAAGGATAGTCTCTTGTATGACCATGAAATTAAGAAGACCAACAATTTCACATTTTAATTCTTTCTCTCAAGCAATTCTTGTTAGTCTTTAGTTTTGTAAGTCAGCTCTAAAACTTCACACTTTGTCACCTCTATTTGACATAGCTTCTCAGATGTCTCCCTGAAAATCATGGTTCAGATGTGGGTATCTCTGATGTCTTCCACAGTCAGGACAGACACAGATAATTACTTGAGCTTGTCTGCAACCTCCTTGTCCTCTTTCAACACTCCTTTTCATATATTTGTCATCTGTGACCTCATTGGCTGGTTGCTCACTTCTGATGTGTCTTTTTTTAAAAGGGAGAGTTTGGGCCTCAGATATCTGAAGAATCACCTGATCTTAAATGCTTCTGTCCATCTTATCTTAAATGCTTATTTATCTTCTGTCCATCTTATCTTCTGTCCATCTGATCTTAAATGCTTCTGTCCTTCTGATTATCTTGATAATCAGAAGGGGCTCTGCTATGTGTGCAGATGAGAGAGGCTCAGTTGTCATGTACATGGGATAGGGCTCACTTGGTCATTGCCCCCTGGCTTTGGAATGCTCTCCCAATGGACATCCACTCTTTGGCTTCCCCTGCTGTCTTTAAGAATATGAATATGATGAATATTTATATACTGCTTTTCAACAAAAAGTTCCCGAAGTGGAACTTTGGGAATTTTTTTTTTTTTGAAAAGCGGTATATAAATATTCATCGTATTCATAATCTTAAAGACAGCAAAGGACATAGATATAAATAAAGGTAAAGTAAAGTTGTGCTGTTGAGTCGGTGTCGACTCCTGGCAACCACAGAGGCAGAGCCCTGTGGTTGTCTTTGGTAGAATACAGGAGAGGTTTAGCATTGCCATCTCCCACACAGTATGAGATGATGCCTTTCAGCATCTTCCTATAGTGCTGCTGCCCAATATAGGTGCTTCCCATAGTCTGGGAAATATACCAGCAGGGATTCGAACCAGCAACCTCTTGCTCCCTAGGCAAGTTACTTCCCCACTCCGTCAGTGGCTATAGATATAAATAGATGAATAAAATGGCTCCCTGTCCCCAAAGGGCTCACAATCTAAAAAAGAAAAATAAGATAGACATTAGCAACAGCTACTGGAGAGATGCTGTGCTGGGGATGGATAGGGCCAGTTCTTCTCCCCCCTGCTACATAAAGACAATCACCACTTTTAAAAGGTACCTCTTTGCTCAGTTAGCAGGGGATTAGGAATTAGCAAAGTCCAAGAGGCAGGTAAGACCTGCCTCACTCATCCTTTGACTGTTAAGGGCTGCTGTTTTCTTTTTAGCAGTTGGCACTACTTCTCTGTTGTTATTGTTTCATCTTTTTTAAAAAATAAATTAATAGATTTTATGGTTGCTTTTAATATATAAGTTGTGACCTGCCTTGAGATACCTTGTTATGAAAGGTGGTTTTTAAGTGTTTCTTGTTTGTTTGCATTAGCCTTTTCCAAGCATGATCAAACAGTGGATTCAGCATACCCACAACAAGCCCGACCCAGTGTGCCAGTGCACTCAAAAGCCCAGCCTCCCACTCTTCACAGATACAGTGATGTCTGAAGAGACATAAGAAACTGTCATATACTGAGCCAAACTATTGGTCCATCTAGCTCAACATTGTCTACACTGACTGGCAGCAACTGTTCAGGGTTTCAAGCAGGACTCTTTCCCAGCCCTACCTGAAGATGCTTCCGGGGATTGAACCTGTGACCTTCTGCATGCAACGTTGATGCCCTTCCACTAAGCCAGGGCTCCACCCCCTAAGGGGAAACAGCAGGCAGTGCTCATGTGTAGTCACCCCCCTAAATGCAAACCAAACCTTAGCTTAGCCCTGCTTAGCTAAGGGGACAATTCATGCTTGCTACTGCAAGATCAGCGTAATCAAATGCCAGACCTTTGGAGAGGTCCCTGTGATTAAGAATGCTTAACCATGTACAGCACACACAGTTTGATAATGCCCGAATAGGGCTGAAATGGTCCTCAAATTCCTCCTTGGGTTGTTTTTATCCTCCGCTTACATTTGCTTCACCAGAGTTTGTGTTCTTTTGTTAGTTTCTTCAAATAAAAGAGCTCTCCACTTTTTAAAGGAACTTCTTGCCTTTTACAGCTTCCTCGACACCGCTATTTAACCACTCTGGCATCCTCTTCCACTTCTTCACACTCTTCCTAATTTGCTCTAGACTGTACATTGTATCTGAGCCTCTACTGTAGTGGTTTTAAATAACTTCCAAGCTTCCTGAAAGGATTTGACCTTCCTGACTCTCCCCATCGACTCCCTTTTAACTAATCCCCTCATTTTGGAGCAATTCCCTGTTCTGAAATTAAACTGACTTTGCTGGATTTTCTAGGCAATATGCCGCTCACATGTATGTTGAATACTAGGTGGTAGAATGCTTTCATAATCACAGGAGAGCAAAGTGCATGAAGAGATGAGGGACTTCTTCTGGTTAAAAGTGTCCCTTGGATCAGCAATTAGGAAGCCCCGGGTCTCCTTTTTTGTTGTTGTTGTTGAACTACAACTCCCATCACCTCCAGCCACAATGTATTATACATGAGGATGATGGGAGTTGCAGTTCAACAGCTGGAGAGTCAAGGTTGTCTACCCCATCTTAGATTCTTCTGGTATGCCTGACCAGTATCATCAATGTCCTGAGAGGGACATTGATACTGGAATGGGTTCAGATGACGGCAATGAAGTTGGTGAGGGGACTGGAAACCAAGACCTATGAGGAACCATTAAAGGAACTGGGTATCTTTAGCTGAAGAAGAGAAGATTAAAAGGAGCTACCACTGCCATCTTCAAATACATACTGTCACAGAGAAGAAGTGGATTTGTATTTTGTTGTTGTTGTTGTTGCTCCTGAGGTCAGGACTAGAACCAATGGGATGAAATTACAAGGAAGCAGATTCAGGTCAAACTTTGGAGGAATATCCTAACTTTTGACAATGAAACTCTCTGTCTCATACACTGGTAGATTCTACTCTGCTAGAGGTTTCCAGAGGCTGGGTGGCCATCTTTGAGGGATGCTGTAGCCGCTTCTTGTTTTGAGCAGTTGGTTGGACCAGGACCTTCAGGATCCCATCTAGCTCTACAATGCTGTGATTCTATGAAAGCAACCTACTTTGAGTTTCTCTGTTTTAGAAGCAGAGCCAAGGTACAATTGCATGGCATAGGTACCCTGAAACAATCTATTTGGTTCTAAAAATTCCCAAATCTATGCTCCCCATTGAGAATGTATAATTTCTATGCAGAATCTTTAGTTAAGGAACATGCTCACACCCTAGAAGTTAGAGGATCTGAATACTCAATAGCACATTATAATCTTCTTGGTGGCCTGAAATTATAGTTCCAGGTTCCAATTCCAAGTTCTTAACACCTCTTCCCAAAGAGCCTAAGGCCATATTTCCCCAGCTTTTTGTCTTCTAATGTCTGTGAGTATTATAATGGCAAAGTGAGACATGCATCCGTGAATTTTGATTCCATGTGCAATAAAGATAAGGTGCACAAACATAATGAAGGAAAGAGACTGCACATTTCCCTCCTACCACTACCCTTTTAAGTATCTCTAAAAATAATTTTGTTTTCCTTTGAGAGATAAGCTCTCCAGGCTCATTAAGAAGGGTGTGGACAGTACATCATTCTCTGGAGAGATCCCATTAATATCATTCCATTATGCACATTCAGATTTTGTTAATGTTCTTTTTGTTAATTGTACTCTGGACTTCTTGCCATTGAGGAAATAGCAGAACACTAGGTTATGAAGATTATCACTAATAGTCGTATGGGCTATTAATAAGAGAAAGAGTCTAGATTTGAAAATAAGATATAAATTCTGTGGAATATATCATTTTCTATTTTAAATTTATAGTCATGGCTTGCTGGACCAAAAATACAGCAACCCCATGTCCTGCAGACTACAGAGAACTTGGGCACTTAAGCAACATCTTTGTCCAAACTTCACAGTTACGTATGATGTAGATCAGCATTAATGTAGTTGGAAAAGGGACTGTTGATGAGATATTTGGATCATCTTAGAATAACAGGAGAGGCATTGCCTCTGAATACAATGGGGATGAAAAAATGCTCCTCAAGTACCACTGAACCATCTATGCTTTTACATCTTGAAGCTTGACCATTGTAATGTGCTCTGCACTGGCCTGCCCTTAGTTTGGAAGCATCAACTTGTCTTTTAACAGTCATGGAATAATGGACCATATCCAACCCACACTGGCTGTACAGACCCATGTGAATGGGTTTACAAACATCAGTATCCTCATAATGTCCAATATAGTGTCATGGTAACCTTATGAAGCAAGGTTACAGCATCTGGGGCTTTTTCGTTTGGAAAAGAGACAACTACAGAGAGACATGGTAGGGATGTAAAATTATGCATGGAGTAGAGAGTGGACAGAGAGAAATGTTTCTCCCTCTCTCACACCAAGGGTCATCCCATGAAACTGATGGCCAGGAAATTTAGGACAAACCAAAGGAAGTAATTGTCCCCACACCCAAGTCCCAAGGAAGACACACACACAAATAGATTGGATGAAAGGGCCACAACTTTATTGATAGATTGGATTAGCAAACTGTTTGTGGGTCAATAACTCCACCTCTCAACAGTGTGGGCCTAACAAAGGCTGGGTTCAAACATCGTTGTTCTCCCCCATGCCTTTAAATGGACGACACACCCTGACTCAGGATAGAAGCAGTCAAGACCTTCATCCCCTTCATAGTCAACCAAATGGGTCAAGGCAACTTCTAGGGCTTCACACCCCACACGCTGCACAGCCATTAAGGTTTGTGAAGCCCTGAAGCAAGTTTCATGGCAAATCAAAATCCCTGAGCCGCAAAGCCTCTTAAGGATCGATTGACCAATTCCCCTTTAAACAGCGCAAGGGTGCTCACCGATTTTAACCCAACTATACCTCTACCCAGCCCTCCAAGGGAGGTCAGTCAGCCTAATCTGGCCTCCCTGCCCCACCACCCTCCAAGACTGCAGCAAGCCCCCTCTGAAGGCTAGCCAAATAAACATCACACCCAGTTGACGACAGTTGTACCCCACTGGGGCAAAAAAAGATGAGGCAAAGAGTGCAAAATACCCAGTTGCGGAATAAAAGCAACCCCTCAAGCCACCACATGCTTCCCCATGGCAGCATTGACCTTCTGCCTGGCCCTCTTAACTCCCTGCAAATTCTGAACCCTTCTCCAAACCCTGCGCTGAAGCCAGTTGGCCCAAATTATAATCACCCCTAGAATCCATGAACTAATGGTGGCGAAGTCGGAGGTGGCTTGCTGAATCAAGGAGAGACCAGTTCACATCCCCAGATCGTTTCCCCCCCAGATGAACTACCAAAACCTTGGGAGTGGCACTAACTGCTAAATAATCCCATAGTGCTGGAAGCAACTGGCTCCACAGCATCCCTCAAAACCTCAGCCAGCGCATGCTGGCATGCTTCCCAAACCAAGTCGGGAACCAAGATGTGAAGTGATGGCCTGCTTGAAAGCCCAGAGGAGCAGGCAGTGGCCACTGATGAGCACCTACACCAGAGCTGGTGCTCCTCCAGCACCTGCCAAAAGAACAACAATGGTGAACACCCAGCAAAAGGCTGGTCGTAACAAAACAGTGCTTAATGGACATCACGCAAAAAACATTTTGGACTTCGAGTGCCCAATACGCTTAACATCTGTGTCTGCAAAACCCAGCTGACGGGCTGTCACGGCAGCACCAATGAGAAAAGAGTGGAGGCTGAAAACGTGGGCCGGCTCACCCTGCTTTATGCACACATCCCAGAGTTGGTATTGAGTCATGCCATCTGCATGCCATCTGCCTGAACAAACAAGCACCCCGCCGACCTAGATTGAAACGTGATGTAAAGCCACAAGGCCTGCACTGGGCATAAGGTGGCACTCACTTGATCACCTGGCCTCTACCCCTCTGATTGGTCTTAGAACAATGTACATTCTGCACAGTCGCCCCAGAGAAAGAGAGGTCCGGATATTGCAGGCACCGATCACGAGGTGCCCAGTTGTTATGTGGAAGCAATTCACTGGGCCGAAAATCCCCAAAGAAAGCCACTACTACCACCGCCTTAAAAAGCGCTGCCTCCCATAGAGAGCTACATAGAGATTGAACATTTATCAATATCTTCAGTGGCAATTACTGCTCTGTGAAAAGTTCAAGTCACAACAGGACACAGTATGTCCTTGCCAGCATTGATCTATGTGTTAGCGCTACTGCACAGCAACAACATAGGTTCAGGCTCTTAGGCAACTAGAAGTCCAGGAGCATATTTAAAACAAGACTGTGTTCCTCTCCATCCACACATACACAACAGAAACAGCCTCCTCTCTCTCTCTCTCTCTCTCTCTCTCTCTCTCTCTCTCTCTCTCTCTCTCTCTCTCTCTCTCTCACACACACACACACACACACACACACACCCCTACCTTTCTCTCCAGAGAAGTACAAGCATTACAGACAGACACAGACCCAATTCCCTCCCCTCCCCCCAACGAACCCAGACAATCAATCAATCAATATGTTGTGTTGTCAAGTAAGTTCTATGATTATAATTTGTCAGTCAACATCAACAGTAACCATAATCAACATGAGAATTCATTCAGCAAGCATTAAAAAGATATTAAACACATTTTAAATGAAAAACAACCCTACATATGATTTCTTTGATAACATATTTTTAAAAAAATACATCTTGGAGTCATCATTTGTGTACAAGTATGATTTTCTATATGTTTGGAGTGTTGATTAACAGAAAAATTTTGGAAATTATTATTTACATATTTACAGAACGTGTACCCACTGCCACCGGTGCTAGTCTGGTGGTATTATTGTGGGGCTGTACTACTTTTAGGTGTGTCTGCCATGCCTACGCCAGGCCCCCGAATGCTGACAGGTGGAGATAAGGGCTTGTTGTGGTCAGCATCGGGTTTATTACGTGGGCTTGGGCGGGGGTGTGTGTGTATAAACATGTGGCCAGTCGCAGCACCAGTAGTAGGCACACTGCAACTTGGCTGGCACAGCTCAGCATCTGTCACATCAGCTCAGCTAGAAGTGGAAGGGGGAGGGTAGGGATGAGCAGAGGATGAGCTAGGGAGGTGACTAACCATGGGGCAACCATGGTAATCACTCACCCAGCTCAAGCTCAAGCTCGGGGTAGCCCAGAAGGGGGACGCTGACCTTAAGGAAGACCAACTGCTCCACCAGACCAGCATCCAACCGGGAGCGAGAGGGTGTCACCATGTCCCCGGCACGTGAAAACACCCACGCACTCTGGACACTGGTTGGGGAGGCAGGAGAGGAGGCGCACAGCAACCACCACCAGGTCCGGCCAAACTTGGCGGCGGGTCACCCAGAACTGTGCGCAGTCCATCGAGCTGTCTTCCTCCACAGGCTCCTCCAAGTACTAGGCAACACATTGCTCAGCACTGGAGTGCCTGGCAGGTCGAGCCTCCTGCACACCAGGCAAGGCGCCAAGGCACACCCGCTGAAACCACTGGGTAGATTTCGCGGCGGGAGCATGTGCCTGCTGCATTGGCGCTGCCTGGGATGCCACGCTGCTGGACTGGGAAGAGAAAGGGGAAGGGCAAGCTGACGACGCTGCACTGCCGCTGGATGTGGGTCGCTCGGGGGGAGACGCACCTGCACCACTGCCACCCTCCTGGTCTCTCCTGGTCCTAGCGACCTCCTCCTCCCTAACTTTCTGGACCAGGAGGGCCCTCCACCCGGGAAAGTTGCCGGCACTCATGACATTGCCCTTGATGGTCGAGTCACATAGACAAGCGAGGACATACTCCTCCCTGTTACCCAACTCACCAACAAGCCGCTTGGCCACCCCAGACTTCAGCCTTCCAGCCAGAGCATGACCCTCCAATGTGGTCAGAGACGTCTGGAGCTCGCCCATCAGCTTCTCCAGGCCCAGAGCTGTGGGCAGCACCTGGCTCAAGGGAGTGGTGTCACCACACAAGCCCTTCGTGGAAAGCTGGAAGGGCTCGAGTGCCGACACCGCCTCAGACACCTGCTTCCACTCTGCATTTGAGAGGTCGCAGACAGCCAAGGACTCGTCCTCACCAGGGTGCCAAGGGCTCTCTCCTGCTCCAGAAGGTGCTAGAAAAGGAGGAATGTGGAGTTCCACCATGTCTCTACATCCGTTGGGATGAGATGACTAGGAAGCCCAAGGTCATCCTGCTTCTTGCAAAGCAGGCACCTGGACTTCTCACTGCAGTGGAAGTGGCCGGCCAGCTTGCGAGCCTTCTCAACAACCGTGGCCGTGGCAGCAGCAGCACCTTGAAGGGGGCGGACCTGGGAGGACGCCTTCAGCTCCCTAAGGCCGAGGGCGTCCCTAACAGCCAGATGAAGCATGTGTGCCATACACCATATGTTCACACAGCCCAGGACTGTCTTGATGGCGGCGGTAACGTTGGCCCCATTGTCTGTGACAACGAAGCCACGGGAGAAGTGTGGACACCCACCAATCCACTCTTCAATCCAGCGGCCGAGTACGGCCACCACCTCATCCACAGTGTATCTAATGTCCATCGTCTCTACATGCAGAACGGCCCACCTGTGCCATAATGCAGCAGGAGACATGCTGGACCCAGAGGCAGCGCCCACAGATGTCCCCTCTCTCTCCGGGCCCCACCAGTGGGCAGTGAGGGCCAGGAAAGCAGCGTGCATCCCACTGACACTGGTCCAGAGGTCGGTCATGAAGTGCACGCTGGTGCCTGCCGGGGCCGCACGCAGCCCTGCAGACGTGAGCTCCCTGCAGTGGCGGTACAGGGAGGGGACCACGTTCTGGCTGAACGTGGTCCTTGAGGGGATGATGTAGTCAGGAGCATGGAACTGGATTATCCGGCAGAAGCCGGAGTTCTCGACCACCTGAAACGGCTGGTCATCGGTGGAAATCGTCTCCCCTATGAGGTGAGGTGATGATGGTCCACACAAACAGTACGCTTAGTGCCCGACACCTGTGTCCACTGCTGGACTGGCAGTGTAGCCTGCTTTTTGGCTGGTGCAGGCACACTGCCCTTGTCTGCTCTAGTGGCAGGAGCACAAGGCACACTAGCGCTGCCAGTGGGGCCAAGGAGAGCTGGGTGATGACGGTCGATGTGTCTCCACATGGGCATCGTATCCAGGTGCTTGGGATCCTTGCCTCGACTGACCTGCTCCCTGCAGTGGACACAGTGGGCATGGTTCAGGGCATTTTCAAGGATCTCAAAATGCACCAGACACCGCTGCCCTTGGCCTCTTGCACCCTGGGCGCTATCTTAGGCCTCTTTCTTCTGGGTGGCTGCAGTCCCGGGGGGGGGGGTGTGCCGCTGCATGCCCTCTGCTGCCACCCAACCCCCTTCTGCCCTGCACGGAAGAGGAAAGGCTCGGCTCCACTGGCAGAGGAGAGGCAGGCCTCTCCACTACCTCAGCAGCAGACCTTTCCTCGTTGGAGCCAGAGTGGTGGGACCCACCACCGCTGGATGCCGCCACAACTGCCCAGGGTTCAAGGGGGGGCACTGAGTGGCGAAATGATAGGGGGAAGGGCCCCAAGAGGGAGGGAGAACCTGGCTACTTCGCTGCCAGCCATAACATCCTCCCTGCCCTCTGCCTGCTCCCCCGCACCAGCAGTCTCCACCACCACCACCACTGGTGGTGCCCCAGCAGCACCTGGTGCTGATAGACAAACCCCTCAGCTGGGACAAAGAATTCTGCAATGGGGAGGACCAGGGTATCGTCAGGCTCGTCCCCACGTCCTCTCCCTCTCTGCCCCACAGCCACAGGCACAGCCCGCCCCCGGCCTCTCCCACCTCTGCCTGCCAACCTTAGGTGAGGCCTGGCATGAACACGGCGCTCGTGTTGCTCAGACATAGTAAAAGTGGGAGACTATATGAGAAAGGCCAGAAAGGGGCAAAAAAAAGTTTGGAAGGGGGGAAGGGGCAAAAAAGGCCAATTACTTTGGAGCTGGGAGGGAATTTTTTAGAAAAAAGCCAATTGGGGCAAAGGGGAGATTTTTAGGGGGGGGGGGAGACCAATTAAGGTGAGGTGAGGGGAACCTTTTGGCTAAGTTTGAAAAATCCAATCGGGTAGGGGGTGTTAAAATTTAAGTAAAGGGGGGGAACCCTGGGTGGGTGGCACAGGCAGTTAGGTGGAGTAGTTTCAGGGGGGGCAAGTTTTTTTATTATGGGGAAAATAGATGGGGGGGATTAGGACACAGCACCTACCAGGGAGGGACAGAGTCAAACTTGGGGAACCTGATAATCAAACGAAACCCTTCTTTAGTGAAAAGTGTAGTTTAAAATTGGGTGGGAGGGGTCAACAATTTAATTGCTAAGCCCCTATTTAGAACCACAAATAGGGAAGGGGACAACAAAAGGTGCACACATGCGCATGCGTACACTCACCCCTCTTCTTCTGGTCCTTCTCCTGCCGCACACTGCTGGTCAGACGTGCAAACCAGCCCACCCAGGCTGGTACACAGACAGGGCGGCATAGGCAGCCAGGGTAGTCAAGGACGGTTGAGAGGGGCAGAATGAGCAGCCACTATTTGTGACTCTCCCACCCCCAAGCAGCGACAAATAAAATGAAATACTTGTAAAAAATATATAATCCAATGGCAGGTGCTGTGGGCTGCAGCTGTGGGAATGAAAGAAGGAAAGGAGACAGGAAGAGAGACTAGAGCAGAGCAGACAGAGTCAGAGAGTGAAGGAGGAGAGAGCAGAGCAGGAGTTTGGGGGCGAGAGAGAGAGAGAGAGAGAGAGAGCAGCACAGAGAGAGGGGGGTGAGTGGGGGTGCTGCTGCTGATGTAGGAGGGAGTGGGGGGTGTTAGGAGGAAGGGGGCAGCAGGCCCAAGGGGCAGAGAAAGGGAGGTGAGTGGGGGTGATGTAGCAGGGAGTGGGGGTGTTAGGAGGAAGGGGGCAGCAGCATCAGGCCCAAGGGGGCAGAGAGAAACTAGCTGGGAGGGCGGGTTTCAGGAGGAAGGGGGCAGCAGCCCCAAGGGGGGGTGAGTGGAGGGGGTGAGTGGAGGGGGGAACACAGGGGGCGAGTGGAGGGGAGAACCTGGATGGGAGGGGGAGATTAGCAGAGCAGGAGCAGGAGTGGGGGGGCACCAGGCCCCAAGGGGCACAAAATAAATCAATGTCAACAACAAAAACCACGAGTGATCCAACAAAAGCAAAAGTGCAAAAAACCCAGGAAATAATGGACAACAGATCAAACAAACTCTTCAATAATGTTAATAAGAGAAATCAATCAAATCAGAGCATACACACAGCAGAAATATTTATTTATTTATTTATTTATTTATTTATTTAAAACCCAAAAATCTTCAAAAACCAACCCAGGCAGGCAGGAACAGACTAGGAGGGAGGGGGCAGTGGGAGGGAATCTGGATAGGTGGGGATACTCTGGATAGGAGGGGGGATGGCAGGAGGAAGGGGGCAGCAGGCCCAGAAGAGGCACACAAAAATCAATAATTAAATTCACACAGCAATAATAAATATATAACAGGAAACAATAATCAGGAATCAACAATAATCAATAAAAATGAACCCAGCAGAAATCAATCAAATGCAAAGCAAAGCCCAAACAGAGAGGGAGGGGGACAGGTTGCAGAGGGGGGAGGATGGCACAGGAGGAGGTCGGGGAGACCAGGCCTGGCTGCAGGGCCTAGGTCTCAGGTCAGCCAGGGGACTGGCCTGGGATGGGACCCAGGCAGGGGATGGGATGGCAGGGAGGGAGGCAGGAACAACAAGAAGACTTTTTAATAGCACACTAAACAAAGAACAAAATCAAGAGATGAACAAGAAGAAAGGCAGGGTATGAAATTAATGCAGATGGGTGGTGGGTGGAAGGGCCAAGGCCTAGGGCCCTGGCCAAATAATAGAGGAATGAAAGAATGAATGGATGAGAGAAAGAAAACACAACAACAATAATAGATGGGAAAAGAATCTGTAAAGTAACACAGTCACAGACACAGGGCAGAGAATGGACAAAAGAAAGAGCAGGAGGACAGACACAGTCAAGGACACACTCAGACACCAGCTAGTCAGCACAGCAAGGTCCAGATGATCCCAAAACTGCAGCCAAAGAGAATTTTCCAGGCCAGAGGCTTGGCTTAAATAGATTTGAAACTCCCTCCTTTGGGAGCCCCCACCTTTGCACTCCCCAACCCCACCCCACCAGCCAACAGGGTGCAAGCTCTCCAACAGTGGCACACTCAACAGCCTACCAGAGCGCAAGACTCATTCTGGCCAATCAAACGATCAATAGCACAGCCAATGCAAAGTCTGAAAAATAGGCTCACAAAATGGAGGCCAGGAGCAAAAGTGAAGATGGAGGACAGACACACACAAAGTCTTAAACAGACCCTAGGCACTCCATGGCACATCCAAACCAGTTCAAACTGAACTGGTTCAGATTCGGTTCAAACTTGGACCAGAAGGGCAAAACCAGAAGCCTTTCTGGTCTGAGTTCGAACTGTTGAACCGAGCCGGTTCGAACTCTAGCCAGTTTGCACATCCCTACCCCAGTCCTAGTCCAGCACTCTAACCACTACACCATGCTGGATGGTTTTCTTGACTGATCTTAAGGACCCAATCAGCTCCCTCAAGCCCTCCAATTTCTCCCTAGGGAGGCAACTATACTCCGTCACAGTATCAAGCCCAATCCCAAGGAATGATAGTCAATTAGCCAGCCCTACGGTCTTATCCTTAGCTAGTGGCATGCCCAAATCCTTGGCTAACTGTATAAAGCTCCCCAGCAGTTGATGGTAGACTGAAGAATCCCCAGGGCCGGCAAAAGGAAAATCATCAAGAAGTGCACGGTGGACCAGAAGCCTTCCTTCCTCCAAAGTGCCCATTCCAAAAAAGTGCTGAACGCCTAAAAGGCCGTACATGAAACAGAGCAACCCATAGGGAGCACCCTATGGTACTTCTGAGGGATGACTAGATTGGTGAAAATTACTCTCCCCCTTGCGTTATCACCGCTGCAGAGCTAAGGAAGCTCTCCATAGCAGGGATGACACACGATTAATCGGGATGTTGGCCACTAAAAACACAAAACCAAGTAAGTTATTCTGTCACAAATATACTAAGTTCTGCATAGATTAGGGCATAACTAGAAAGGAACAGTCAACATCGGAAACTGCCTTATGCTGAGTCAGAGCATCGGTCCTGCTAGCTCAGTATTGCCCACACTGACTGGCAGTGACTCTCCAAGCTTTCCAGCAGGAGTCTTTACCAGCCCCATCTGGGCGCTTTCCAGACTAGCTGCTCGAACAGCAGGAAAATGCTTCCATTGGGACAAGTCGCCTTCAGAACTTAAACAGCAGGCGGAGCAGTCACACAGCAACTAACAACCTGAAAAACCAGCATCTTTTTCACGCCGGATATACAACGTCCTTGCTCTATATCGCAGCAGTTAAATTTGCAACAAGGCATTGGAAATGTGAATGGCACCCTGCTGTCCACGTAGGGACTGCGGTGTCACAATACAGGAAGTGTGGAAGCACACTTCCGAGATACGTCCTGACCCCGTTGTAGGGTCAAGTCTGGAAAGTGCCCAGGAGATGCCAGGGGTTGAACCTGGAACCTTTTGCATGCAAAGCAGATGCCCTACCACTGAGCTACAGCCACATCCCTTAAAAACTATGGTATACTTCATTAATGTGTGTGTCTCTTAGATGGGCAGGAGCCAGGCAGCAAAGAATGTGTTATTTTGGTAGTGATGAATTGTCCTATTGTTCAGTTACTAAAGGCATTCCAATTCACCTCATATTTCTCTACAATGTTAAGCATCAACAACATCCCACAGGTAATCCATTGTTAAATGTTGCAGCCCTTACTCTCAAAATGAATGTCGCTCCCAGCCAGAGCAACAACAGAAATCCTTTATAATGACCTGCTTGTAGAACGCATTGATTCACAGCCGACTTTGGCTCCCAGCATAGTATCATACTTTTCAGAAGCTTGCCCACTGCAGTATCCTGTTTATACAATGTCCTCCTTTTAATCATTTCAGGAGCGTGCTCGATTTATTTTCACATCATTCTCTGCCATGAAATTTACCATTTATAAACATCTTTAAACTACAGTTGCCCTTTCCAAGGTCAGATAGGGCAAGCGGTCCATCAGCCGCACCTCCAACTATAAAGTAGCTCAGATGTGTCATCTGACTTGAACCAATAAATAATAAAGATGGATGAAAGCAGCTCTTAAGGGAACCTTCACAATATGTTACATTTGCACAGTTGCCTTAATGACTGGCCATTAAGAACAGAAACAAAGAAAATGTATTTTTAGCATGTATTCATCTGCGTCTGGAATCTGCCAAATATTAACTTTCTCTAGGTTTCTCCCCCTATCTGGAGAAGTATATAGGCAGCTGCTGTTTTTGAAACCGCTATAACTTTATGGATTCACTTTGTGACTTCTCCATGAATGCATTCAGAAGCAACTATTGGGCTTATGAATAAGAAATAGAATAAAATCTATTTTTGTTCATATTTATTTTTCAAAGTCTCTGCCCCCAGATGAAGCATCATTCCATGGATTTGGAATCTAAGGGATATATTCTTGATAAGAGGATGACATTCATATTTAACATGTCATCCCAAGGGTTCTCAAACTTGGGTCCCTAGATCTAGAGGCAGGTCTCACAATCATCAGTGAGACTCGCTTTTGCTGCTATTGCGAGGAGAACGAGGTAAGCCTGCTCTCCCCGCAGACGATCGCGGTGGGAGCCCTGGGCAGCCAGATTGGCCACCCACACGATTGCCGGCTCTGTGATGGAGCCGGCGGGGGCTGGGGAGCTCGGGGGCCATGCAGCCCCTGGAAGCACCAGTATGCCCTGCGCGAGTATGCCCTGCTTTTCGCCTCCCCTCCGGGGGTCTACTCACAAGTAGCCGTGGCGTGGAGCTGCGCCGCGGCTACTCACGATCAGATAGCCTGGGTTTGCGGAGTGCTTACTCCACAAACCCGGGCTAAGGGGAGGGCTACAGAAGCAAGTGACCCGCTTGTAAACCACTGGGCTCACCTACGATTGGCAAAAATCGAGCTAGGCTCTCCTAGCTCGATTTTTGCCGATCGTGAGAATAGCCCATAGTTGGACTATAACTCCCATCATCTACAGACACAATGGGCTTGTAGTTGCAAGCTGCAGTCCAACAGCACCTGGGGGTCCAGGTTTGAGAATTTCCTTAAAATCATGAGAGCACATGTAATGGAATCACACTTCTGTGCTCTCTTTTCAGTTGCAAGTTCCTTTGCGGCAGGAGGCTGGAGCTCATCTTTTGGGAAGGGTTTATTCTGCTTTCAAGTGCAAATTGTATTTATTTGTGATATGAATTTAGAATGTATTACTATGCTTTGACAGAAATGCCCGCCAAATGAGATGTGTCGGAATGTGACCAAAAATATGAACTGTGGTTAAGTGGGTGGTTGAGCACTAACCACAACTTCAGGTCTGTTATATCTGTGCTAACAGTTCCTCTAGTCTTCACAGCTAAAGAGACCTTGCTTCTTCAGAGATGAAGAACATCAACAGCTTTTAAAAAAAAACATACTCAAGGATTAACACATATAACATCAGGAGCTTCTGATTCCATCAGCCATCTTGTAGTTCTCATACCGCCAACAACAAAGGGGTTCTTCTTCCCAGACATCTCTGGTGGTAAAAGCAAGAAAGGGTTAGGGTCAGGGTTAGGTTAACAATGAACAAATTGCTGTACTCTATCTCCATAGACTATCTTTGGAGGACAATTCTGCCAATTTCCATTTCCATTTCTCTGACTACATTGATAAAACTTTATAATAGTTTTTAAGGCTATTCTCCCAATCACCCAAAAGCGGGCTAAGAGAGCCTAGCCCATTTTGGGGCGATCGTGTACTGCAACAGGAGCAGCGTGGCTCTCTGCTGGAAGCAAACCTCGCTAGTTACCCCTCCCCTTAGACGAGGTTAACGGAGCGAGGTCTCTGTTAACCTCATCTTTTGGCTCGTGTGTTGCCACGGCATGCAGCATCACACGAGTAGACCCCGACGGGGAGGCTGCAAGCAGCCTCCCAGGCTTGGGGGTCTCTCCAAGATGCCCCACGCACCCATGTGGGGCATCCTGGAACTTCTGGGGGCTGTGCGGCCCCAATCCCCACAGTCCCCCACCGGCTCCGTCACGGAGCCGGCAGTCATGTGGGTGGCCAATCCAGCCACCCAGGGCTCCCTTTTGATTGTCTGTGGGGAGAGTGGGCTAAGTCTGCTCTCCCTGCAAACTCCCTTACGGCTCTTCACACTGATCATGTGAAGAGTCTCTTTGTGTTTTTAAAAGCTTTTAAAACACCATTGCAAATGTGGCTGCTGCAGGCCTGATGGTCAGGACAATAAAAGTGTATACCACACAGAAAGCTGAAAGTATTGCAATGCTATATGGTATTTCCCATCTCTAGGGGTGTAGACATTGTCAAAAATCACAATGAGCATTCATCCCCCAGATGGTACCGTCCAACATAGCTATCTCATGTACTACTAGGGGAGTGGGACATTTGGGGATGTCTCAGCCCAAGTTGAAAGGTCATGGGTTCCGCAAGCAGTCTGCGGCCATGTTCAGATGAAATAGGAAACTGGAGGTCCCTTCACCTCCGGTTTCCTAACCCGAATGTCTGAACTCAGGGAAATGGAATTTGCAGGGGAAAGAGAACCGCAGTTTCCCTTGCCAAATTCCACTTGGATCTTTCGGTGCCAGTGCTGCGTTCTATGGTGCCAGTGCTACATTCAAACACTGGCACTGCAGTTTGGGTCTGACAGGCCTGGAGTTGAGGGAGGAAACTCCTACCTCACTCCAGCCCAATTGGCTGTGCGGGCTGCCCTTCTGTCAAGTCTTGCTGCCTGCAGAGAAGCCCCTCTCCTCAGCATACAAACACGGATAGGAGAGTGGGGAGATGGAAGTGCAGAACCATGGGTCCATTGGTGCATTTGAACCCGGCCTGTGGCTGACAGCCTGACCAATGGAGCACTTGTGGTAGGATATTGCACTAGTGCAAAGCTGGTGTGTAGGCTACTTCTGCTAGGGTTAGTGCTTGAATTCCAGACTAGTATTGCACAACCTGCAGCACACCTCATTTATTTTAAAGGAAAATTTGTGCAAGAGCACAAATATCAAGGTGTTTATTTTAAATGTGCAATCTTCTTCCGCACTTCATCATTACACAAGCACTTCACTTTTCAGGGTATCAGCTTGTAAACCCACCCTCATTTTTGCAGTGCTGCTCAGCTTTGTGGGAATGGAGAGGGGAAAGTTAAGGCCTGGATTCATTCCACCAACTTTCTCACCAATAATTGATGTTTTCAAAGCTGATTACACAAACCTTCTGCAAATGCATAGGCCTGGTCTTTCATGTGCAATCCCGGTGGTAAACAAGCCAGTTTAAAACAATTCAGTGCCCTTTTATGCACCTGGATCTCATCCCATAAGAGAGTGCATGCAGTGATTGCCTTTATGAAATGAGGATGATTGTTGCCATATGTAGCTTAAAACTCAACAGGGCACGGCTAATGGATTTGGTAAATGATATTGATGGTCATACTCTGTGTTTAACTAGATGCATGCTTTTTTGCTTTAATTTTCAACAACAACAACATTGTAATTTCCCCCACCCCAGAATAATGTAGGCATAGAAGTTAAGATCATTAAACAAACAAACAAACAAACAAACAAAAAACCTGGCCTTGTGGTACATAGTATTAACATATGCGTTTTTTTCTCCAGAACTAAATCTCTGCATACATTACTAGCACTGTACTGATAACACAAGATATTGATCTTGTTCTTAATTTAAAAAAACTTCTCCCTGTTGCAGTGTTTAGAATAGCATTATTATTCTAGAAGTTATTCTAGGATCAGCCCTGGTTCCAGAAACGTGATCAGAGAACAAACAAGAAGAGAGGAATGGGTTAGAAATAAACCCAGGGAAGAGGAAAGCCGTGGATGATGGGGAAAGGTACAGTCCACATTCTCATTAAAAAATCTTTATTCATTCCAATGGGACTTGTGTGGGAGATGACTCTGCCTGGAAGGAACAGAGGACCTTCACTCCAAAGAATTTTAAGTGTAGTAAACCACTTGCCAATTCCCTATAAATCAGTGCAAATCGCTCCTAGGTCTCCCATTCCTGAATGTGATTCTGTAAGTGGGATGAACTTGTTATGCCACTAATTTCCCTTTACCACCTTCTGTCAACACCCTTCCACCACCATCACTTGCATAGACAAGTAAAATCTAAGTACATCTCAATCACATGCTGGGACTTACAGTACCACCTACATAAAAGAGTATTAATTAACACCATGATCCAGTAAAATGTATTCTCCTGAAGAATGGATAAATCTGTTTCCAGGCCTACTGAACTAGCAGTGATAGGAAAGAGAAATTGAGCTGGTTCAGATGATCACTAGGCTCATCACATGTTAAGGGCAAAGCTGTGCTGAGAATGTGTCAGCCCTGATGTCTGGAGATAGTTTAATTTACGAGAGAGGTGATAATCTGAATTGTCCCTCTAAATGAGCTACAAAACCCTGTTTAAACAGGATTTTCGTGCACATGTGTGTGTGGGGGGATTTGGATTATCATCCTCACAGGATTACAGCACATCCATCCGGTTGGGTGCACTACCGGCACCCCTGCCCTTATCATTCAGTGAGCTGGGTGATCATCTGAACTGATTTATTGAGGTAAATGGGTACTGAAGTACCCAAACAATGTAGACTTCATGGTGATATTAAAGAACTGTCTGTTTTGGCTGCAAGGAAGCATTTTCTGTGTCTGTATTCGCACACAATGCAGAACCGGAGTTACAAGGGCAAGAGGTTGCCAAGCCTGTACGTCTGAATGTGTGCAACTCCAGTCCAATTTGTAAAGCGACCCAAGCTTGTGCTCCAGAGACTCCAATTTGAACCCTTGGTTTGTAGCGAGTTTCATTGCTCATACCCGGGGTTGGATTCTTGGGATGTTGTGTCCGAAGGCAACACTGGAGGCTGCATTTGCTCAAACCAGAGTTGAGGGAGGAAGCTCCTCCCTCTCTCCAGCCATGATTGGCTGTGTAGGCTGTCCTTCAAGCAAGAAGGAAACATGCACAGCCAGTCCCCCCTCCTCTCTGCAGTCTCCCTGACTGCAGAGAGTCTACTTTCCGTTTCGTCCAAATGTGGACAGAAGAGCAGGGGTGGGTAGGGAGCAGAACCACGGGTCTATTGGACCCACGATTCCACGTTATGTGCGAATGTGACCTGTGTCAAGAAAAGCATGCTACCACCTTCTCCTTTGGGGGTCTGTTCAGCTCATTTTGTCCCCTCTGCCCACCAGACAAGATGAGGACAGACATGCTCTGTGAGCATATCCATTCTTCTCAATGTGCCTGAGCAGCTCTCCCTAACTGCTTAATATCAGTTTAAACTGATATTCTAGCACACAGAGGGGCAGTTTGGATGAACCATCCCTTCCATGCAGTTAGGGAGAAGTGTCTTATGCACCAGGAGCAGGGGAAGGACATGAGCTGGCAGAGTATCATCTGGAAAGGCCCTTTTGTATTTTTTTTAATTCTCATAGCTTTACTAGAAATGTGAAGACCTGGAGCAAGATATGCAACAATAGGGACTGAAACATTTACAGCAAGTAAATCTGAAAACATTCTTCAGGGCTTTAAGAATATCAAGTCTATATTTCAAAAAATTTTCAGGGAATTCTAATGTGTCGCAACCCCACAGCAACATACCGCTAAGCAACAGCTCCCCAAATGAAGGACCACTGGGCGTGGTCAAGGGGAAATGGGTAGCTGGGATATGTTGGCAAAAGGTTTGCTATGTAACCAAAGGCTGCTACTGGCAAAAGAAGAAAAGAAAGAAAGGGTCAATAGTAGAGAGGAAGCTCATACAGGAAAAGGAGAGAGGAAGTGGTGGGGCCAGGAGGCCAAGGTGTGGTGTAGACTGTAGAAGGATAGCAGAGTCAGTGTTGATGCTGTTGTAGCCAAATTCTGGAGTAGGCCTATAAGGCAAGCTGTATTGGGAAGTGAAGACTGACGGTGCTGGAACTCTTTTACTCCCATTCTGAGTTTTAGACAAGCTTGAAACAGAAAACAGTAAAAGCCAGCAAAGGGGATTTTAGTTACATACTGATCCTCAAAGAAAAGCACCATACTGTTAGCCCCAGCTTCAGGTTACCAAAAAAAAAAAAAAAAGCACCGCTTTGCCTTATTCAGAGGATACTGGTGTGTTGTGTGTGTTTGGATGTTGCCCACCAGCCCATTTAAAATTGGCAGTACAGCTTCCTGTAGAGAAAGAAAAAGTTATTTGGCCTTGATTTGATAGAAGGCTATCAGAATGGGTAGCAGAAGAATCCAAAGAGGTATCAGAGCAGTGGAGAAATATTCCAAGTATATGAAGAGAAGATTTAGTTTTATTTTCAGAGCTCCCAAACTCATTATGTTGTGCAGGCAATAAAAGAAGGATCTTAGAATGATTTTCATGCATTAAACGGAGGGGGGGACACCCTCATACAGCTGAAGAACATTGATGCTGTTCTGCGTAAAGATAACAGTCCTGTGTCAATTTACAACAGTTAAACACCTGGAATTGTGTAGGATACTACAGGAAAACACAATTCACTGAATACTGCTGGAAATAGAAATCTCCAGCCCATGGATATTCATGGTAGAGGAAATCAGCATATAATCTATCAAAGTCAAATTTGGGTAGGATCCTGCTAGCATCTTCCACTCTTTGATAGGGGTGTGCACAAAACCGGCTGGCCCGGTTTGGTTTGAGTTCAAACTGGACCCAAACATGACCAGGCCAGTTCAGTTTTGCCCCACTAACCCTACCACCACCACCACCACCCCGGGTTCAATTCGGTTTGTTGGGACTCGTGAGTTGTTTTTTTAAAGACCCAGGCCACGCAGAGGCCCATTGAGCAAGTGTGGCGGCCTCCAAAATGGCCACTGTGAGGGGAAAAGGTCTAGAAAGGGCTGAAGAACGCCTGACCCGGGCAATTTTTTGCATGAGGAAGGCCAGAGGGGAAGGCCAGACCTCTGCGGACACACACACACACACCTGCAGCATTGGAGAAGCCCCCACAGGGGGTAAGTACTAATTCTTTAAAAAAGAAATACTCGTGAACCCCCCGAATGGCGGGCGGGGAGGTGTGATTTGGTCCAGGGTCGGACCATACAGGGGGTGGTTCAGTTCTACCCTGAACTGTCGAACCAAACTGTTTGCACATCCCTAATCTTTGATATATCCTCAAATATCTGGGATTCACCCCTCTTGGAAGCAGCTAGCTGGACTCTTGGCCTGGCTCAACAGAGATAAAATTCACACATTCATATGTTCACAGGTTAGGTTCAACACGCATGCTGTATGTGTACAGTGTATGTAACTTTCTACACTCCAGAGATGAATTTAGAGGCAATGAAATCATATGCTATTAAACAATCATGGCTGACGTGATGCACAGTGGGACGGTGTTGCTGCACACTGTGTGCCCAGGCTGATGCAGACTTGGAAGGCAACCCTGCAGGGAATGACTGAGCATTTGCACCATCAGCACTCCCACAGTTATTCCCATTGTCACAATGGATCTAGCTCTGTGCAGCTGCTTGGAAGCCAGCATAGTGTAGTGGTTAGAGTGTTGGTCTGGGACCCAGGAGACCCGGGTTCAAATCCCCATTCAGCCATGAAACTCACTGGGTGACTCCGGCCAATCACTTATGTCTCAGCCTAACCCACCTCAAAGGGTTGTTGTGAGGATAAACAAAACCGTGTACACCGTTCTGAGCTCCCCAGAGGAAGAGCAGGGAATAAGATGTAAAAACAAATAAACAAACAAATAAAGCTGTTGCACAACTGCTCTGACAGCTGCCTTTTACATTGCTCAGCAGCCCCAAAGGGTCCCTGCCAGAATTCCACTGTGCAGAATGCCATTCAATAATATAATATTTACTATGCTATACATAATATGATACCATATCATACCATACCATACAACATAATATAATATAATACAACAAGTAAGAATGAACAGTGTTGACAGTGTTAATGGGAAGACATGAAAGCCAAGATGCATATCACTGAACAATAACATTACTGGAACTGGCATTAAGTTGAGAATTTGAAAACATAGCAAATGATTGCCACTTTGCATAGAAAACATCCAAGGCTTATCTGCCTTTGCAAACTATGTCAATGTTATCATTTTGGCAATGTCTCAAATCTTGTAAAGCTGGGGATCTTAAGGTGATACTGATGGCATTTGGTTAAATATGCTGACACCGTGAATAGACCTGTTGTCAGTTCCTGTTGTTCCTTGATGCTGTACATGAACAAATTCCTGTTATTCTGTCTATCTATATACTTGGGAGCTACACAGGGACAGGGACATCACATGTACCAGGGGTTCTCAAATTCAGGTTCCCAGATGTTGTTGGACTACAACTCCCATAATCCCCAGCCACAATGGCCAACCCCTGATATATGCCAAAAGTCCTCTTTAATTCCACTTCTTTTCAGCATTGTAAGATTTCTGTCAAACTATTGTGCTAATGTGTCTCCCCCTGCTCAAACAGCCTGCTTGAGCAGGCCTGCCTCTATCTGGATTAACATTGGGACCAGATGCCACATCTGCTTTTCCTCAAGAAAAAGTGCCTCACATGGGGTAAGAAGAAGAAGGTAGCAGAAGGTTTCCATTAGGGGTTTGCATGGATCGATCTTTGAGGTTCAGTTCGAATTCAGACCGAATTTGAACCAAACTGCTGGTCTGAGGAATGGTTCGGTCGACAAGACCGTCCAGTCCAGTCCATTCAATTGAACTGGCTCAAACTGGATCACCCCGGTTTGAACCTACCTTTAAATTTAGGTGCTCACTGATCCTCTAGTGGCAGCAGTGTTGGTGGCTCCTCAAAACCTCAGTGCTCCCTCCAGCAGCCCAGTGGCACAGTTCCAGCCTCCGTACATGCACAGAGGCCATTTGTGTGACCACACAAATTTGCATGACCACGCAAATGTCCTCTGTGCATGCACAGAGCGTATGCAAATTGCCTCTGTGCATCCGGGAAGGCTGGAACCACACCACTGGGCTATTGGGCTAATCCTGGGGTTTCAAGGAGCCATCGTCGGAGAAGGATTGGTAAGCACCAACCTTTAAAGGTGCCCTTTCACTGACACCACCCCCCGCAGCCACCCTTAGAAGTTTTTGAAAGGCAGGATTCCCTTTTGCTTGTAAAGGGGAATCCTCACCAGATCGAACCGGCCTGCAACATACCAGGCTTGGTTTCATTCGATCGCGGACCATCCTGCCTCTCTAGCTTGGTTTGTTTCAGACAGTTAATTGTGGACCGGTTCATGAACACCCCTAATTTCCATCTATACAAGAGTAGGGCTATACCTGGGTAGGGCTGCTCTTGTGAAGCATCGGGATCGAGGCCAATACTGGTGCTTCCTTCCCAGGTAGTCTGGGAATATAACCGGAGCTTTTGCTTGGGTTAAAGGGTGCAAGTGCATCCTTTTACCCAGGTACAGGGTCATGTTTATGCTCAGGCTGCACACAGCCCAAGAATACACAAAGCCGGGTGCTTAGAGTACCTGACTCATGGGAGAATCCTTCAATGCACCATGCTTGTCATGCGGTGCATTGTGGGATATCTGGAAGTTGGGATGCATTTTCCTGGCCTCCAGAACATGGTTCGAAGCAGCACCGGTTGTGTGGGTGTGTGAATCGTGGTCGTCTGGGGGGAAGGTAGGTGGTCTCCTGCCTCCCCCGCCCCCGCTTCCGCAGCCCAGCAGAAGTTCGTGTGAATGACCTTCATGTGGGCCGCTCCTCAGTGGCAACTGAGGGACAGAGCTTTTCTCACCAAAGTTTATGGGGCTTAACTAGGTACCAAATGATTCCATCAGAAAACAATGCTATTTTAGCACCCCTGCTAACTTGGCAAAGAGGCACCTTTTAACATGGTGATTCTCTTTATTGAGCAGGGGGAGAGTAACTGGCCCTCTCCACCCCCAGCACAGTACCTCCCGTGACTGTTGCTGGTGTCTCTCTTATGTTTCTTTTAGACTGTGAGCCCTTTGGGGACAGGGATCCATTTTATTTATTTGTTATTTCTCTGGTGCGCCCTGAGCCATTTTTGGAAGGGTAGTATAGAAATTGAATTATTATTATTATTATTATTATTGTCATTCATTTTTTGTCAAAATAATTTTTGTACCTTGTAGTCAAACCTCAAGATCTCCAGCAGTAAAAAAAAAAACCCCACTCCCACACAACCTTCTACCAACTACTACCTGTTTGTCCTTGCCTAAGCTAAGGCTTTTTGTCTTGGGGCAGGGGGGAGGGAGTGTGAGCACTCGCATTTCAGAAGTGTGGATGTAGCACAGTGAGGTGATTCTCACGATCGCCAAAAAGTAGGCTAAGGGACCCTAGCCCACTTTCTGGCAACTGTGAGAACCACTGGGCTTGCAGTCGCTCTCCAGCGGGTAACCCGCTTACAGAGCCCTCCCCTATGCCCAGGTTAGCGGAGTGAGCACTCCGCTAACCTGGGCTCTACGCTTGTGTGTCACTGTGGTGCGGCTCCATGCCACAGAAACTCATGAGTAGACCCCCGACTGGGAGGCTAAAAAGCAGCCTCCTGGCTTGGGGGTCTCTCCAGCATGCCGTGTGCGCTCGCGCAGGGTATGCTGGAACTCCCAGTGGTCGCGTGGTCCCCAAACTCCCAAGTCCCCACTGGCTCCATGATGGAGCCTGCAGTTGTGTGGGTGGCTGATTCGGCCGCCCAGGAAGGGCTAATGATCGTCTGTGGGGAGAGCGGGCTCAGCCCGCTCTCCCCGCAAACCCTCTGGAGGCATCTCTCACCGATTGTGAGACCCGCCTCAGTATGTGTGATGCACAAGGCAGTCAGAATTAAAGGTGTGCAAGCTGGCTAAATTCAATCTGGCTCGGTTTGATGGGTTTGGGGTTGAACCAGAGCGGCCTTGGCCAGTCTGTGTTCAAACTGAACTGGGCCCAGCTAGAACCAAACCGGGCCTGGTTCGAACTGAGCTGGTTCAGAGCTCTAGTGGTAAAGGGGAATCCAGTGAGGATTCCCCTTTACTAGTAAAGGGGCAGGCGGGGGGGATTCCCTAAACCTAGAGGGGGCAGGAGGGGAGTGATCTAGTACTTACCTGTCCCAGCAGCGGTTGTGAGGGGTGGGGTGGGGAACTGGGATTCTCACCGGATTCTCCTTTACTAGTAGAGCTCCGAACCAGTTCAAACCAGTTTGACCGGTGCCAAAACCGAGCCAGGCAGGGTTGGTTCGAATCCGACCCAGTTTCGGACTGAACTGGCCTGGCCAGTTTAGTGCACATCCCTAGTCAGAATGTCAGCCACTGTGCCTAAGTATCTTATGCAACTGCGGGAAGTATTGGCTCCAATATGCCCGAAACATTGGTTTCTTCAGATGTAAACACTGGAAGGTTTACAATGCGATACATTATATGGCACCAATATAACATCTATGCAGGGCCAGTATATTGTCACTGAAGAGCTCAGCTTTCTGCAAATTCCATCCTAAGCTTCAGTTTCTGGTCTGCCTTTAAGCCTTCAGCTTAGGTAGTAAATCAAACAAAATGATTTTATTAAGTGCTGGCCCTGTGTAGTATCAAAGTTGTGCCTCCTTAATATGTTTCCCCCAGGAAGTTCTCAAGCACTGTCTTATTCCATTGGATTAATATTCTGACTGTTATTGTTTATTGGATCCAATGAGATGTCTCAGCTGGTGCAAGCCAGATTTTGCCTAACCTAAAGCAGTCCTGGATCATCTCACTTGAAATCCTGAGGAACTACAGTCAACAGAAACGCCATTCAAAGTTCACCCTGCCTTGAAGGTGTTCACAAAAGGCATCACATGCTTGGCATGATTATTCCTGTCTCAGATGCTACAGATAAAGAAAGCATAAAGTAAGATCTAAGTGATAAATCTGCTGCCGTACCTTGTAGTTAATTATATTTAAGGAATTAATTAAAGCAGTTCATGTTAACTATCAAAGCAAAGGATCAAAGGATCAAAGCAAAGGTAGATGTCCATTTACAAAACCCCCAGCAACTTCTGATGTAATTTGAACTAGCAGTCTTCCTTGTCCCCTTTAGTTCCATGATCCTTGAGAAAGATTTCTATGTGTCACAATCTGAAAAGAGATTTGTGGAAGTCTTGTACCATTTATATTTGAAATATTTATACCCTGCCCCTTCAGTACACCACTGCTTGGGGTGGCTAACAACATCAGTAAAACCAATACTATCTATCTATCTATCTATCTATCTATCTATCTATCTATCTATCTATCCAATAAAATAGAAACGTAACTAAAAACAAACTTCAGTTAAAGCCAAATTTTAAAATTACAAGTCAAAAAGTTAAAACCCACCAGATATAGTTACACCTTAAATGTTAAAACAACTCTCTAAAGAGATGGCTCTTCAACAATTTCTTAATGACCCTGTGGGAGGGAGCATGGCAGAGTTCTTCTGGGAGGATATTCCAAAGTTGAGGGGCCACAACCAAAAAGGCCTAGTCTCTAGTCCCCACTGGTCAGATTTTGTCAGTGGCGGGACCATAAGCAGGGCCTGGGATACTGAGTGGAGAGCCCTGGCAAGTTCATATGGGCGGATGAGATCCAACAGACATCCCAGACCCAAGCCATGTAGGGCTTTAAAGGCCCAGGACTACCACCTTAAATCTAGGCTGGAAACAAAGTGGTAACCAGTGATCCTGCCTCAGGATGGATGTAATACTTGTGAAACGGCTTGTGTCAACAAGTATTCCTGAGGCAGCACAGTTATTAGTGAATTGTCTCATATGCACAAGGTCATTTGATGCCACTTCCTATTGTTTAATTTGCTCCATAGTACTCTTCAATCTAGATTTGGCCAATGCACCGGCTTCTCTGTTATTTTCTGCACCTGTTTCAGTCTTCAGAAACATTTGAAGCTCTCCACGTGTAAGGCCAGCCAACTAGATCATTCCTGCACCTTCATTTCCCAGTGGTAAGGCTGACCATCTTGGCCTCTGACAAATATGGATTGGAATAGAGGCTGGCCTCCGCTTGTCTGCTGCCATCGCTGCTGGTTGCCCACTGCTGGGTTATTAGCGAATTGTCTCATATGCTGCCATCACGGCCAGCTTGCTTCCCTATGCAGACCGCAATGTGGTATAATGATGTCCCCTGGTGCTTGTTATCCATGGGATGGGCTCATACTAGGGCAGTGATGTCATTATACTGCATCACAGCAACTGGCAGTGATGGGCGGTGAGTGATTGGAGTCCAGTGGTGGGTGGGCAGGGAGCAGTGTCAGCAATGGCAGCAACCCAACAAAGAATGAAGACATAGGTTGCTGTCAATATCGTTATGTCACTAGATTGGAATTAGGGGCATAGCAACCATCGAATAAGGGGGGACAATTGCCCCCAGGCCTGGAGGGCCTGGGGCTCCTAAGGCTCCCCCTTGCCCTCTGCCAAGTGCCTCCTTGCCCACTTCAGATGGCTGGGGGAGGGATAGACCCTCTCCTGGGTATTGGCCCCACCCCTTGCATATGATGTCAGATGCAAGGGGTGGAGCCAATGCTGAGAAACCTAGCAGGGTTTTATTTCAGAGATGGGGGGGGCAAGAAGAATGCGTGGTGGTTCCCACAGGGGACTCTTTGGTCCTGTGGGTCCCACATGGAGGATTGCCTTTGTCCGCCCTCCCTTCAATTTCCAGGGCACGGTCCCTGAAAACCAACCTAGCAGCAGAGTAAGAAAGAAATTCTCTCTAACCAACCATTTTGCCATGTTGGCCTTCCTGACCATTTCCCTGTTGGGTCTGGTCAGATTGGATCAGATCCAACATTTTTCACCATACACTGGCCTAGCAGATAGCTTTATCCCCACAAAACTTCCCTACATCCATGACAAGCAGAGAGATGCTTTGTGAATTGTTTAGCCCATGATAGGGGTTTACTGGTAAAAACTAGACTAGAACAGATTGAAACAACATGCACAGTTAGATTGTTGAGACCAAATGTTTTGTGCCGTATATCTCTCCAGAGAAAGCTATTGCAAGTTCTGCTTGCTTGGACTAGGGAAAAAAAATCCCACTAGAATGTTCAACCCTATGCTGGAATTTAGCAGGACCATTGTTTTGTCTGTTTCACTTATAAATATTACACAGCAGCATGGACTTTGTAGTGTTGAAGAATTTATGAAGTGATTGTACACAGGACATCATGTGGTATAATCCTGTGAAAATATAGGTATCCAAGAAAGAATGCAGACTGCTCATTTATATAAGTTATGAAAACAATGAACACTCTATTCCTAATGGACGAATGTGTGATTACTTCACCAATTGTAGGAAGACCACCAGAATTTTGAGGATAATGTTTTCAATGGGTGGATTCTCCATATCTAGCCCCAGGTCATGCATTTCAGAGGCATCAGTATCCCTCGACTTCTCCCAGAGTTGTTGAATATGCCCTTATCCTATACAAACTGCGAAGCGAGAAGCTAGCTGTTTGATTGCTTTTGAGGACATTTGGCCAACTGCTTGATTCACCAAGAATTGGCTCCACTACCATGGTGGGAACTGAGTGCCACCCAGAAAGTCCTGTCAACCTCAGTAAGTCAGGCCTTAAGACAGGCTCTTCTTGTTCCAATGAACACAGTGAACCATCTTGTGTGTGTTCACAAGCTTAAAGTTAAAATTCAGGAACCGTGAGCCTGCATATAATCATGGTGTATTTAGTGTTCAGTAAATGCCTGTGCTCCATCTCATAGGATCTGCAGCTTTCTCTCATTCTTGCTGATGGCTAATTTCCCCTCATACCAATGTTAAAAGAAGAAGAAAATCCAGGATTGGTACAGTCTGGTTCAAGCTCTTTTTATAAAGTCCCTGTCGGCGGAGCGGAGGAAGGGGGAGGCTGGCAAACATCACTGGAGCAAATAAATAAATTGCAAGAAAATTAAAAAATGTATCTAGAACTTAAAGCATTTCTGTTCAAGATGGAGAAGTTTAGACAAGCCCTTGCTTCCCTCTTCCCTCCTGCAAGAAAATTGGCTAGTAAATGAGTTGGAAATTATTACTATAATTAACATGTCTTCAAAGTAGCCGTTGGGGATTCGGCATGCAGAAACAAACTAATGAGCATCCACTTGCACAACAACAAAAGCACACGACAGCATCATACAAAGAACCCCAAGGGGGAGGGGGGCTGCATCTGAGTTGTCTCCCCTGATCTTGCAACACCTCTGGGGAAAGGAGCACACAACACTGTCTCAAATAGCAGAGTTTTAATATCCACCACTCCTCCCAACCTCCCCCCCACAACACACAGCGGCCTTGGCTGCAAAAATCCCCTAAATGGCAATGTCTGGAGATTTCGGGGGGAAATCCCCTAAATGTGTATGGATGTTGGCTTTCAGAAACTACCTCGTAACTAAGAGACAAGACAGAAGGTATGAGGAGGGCAAAGTACGAAAAGCACAGCCCAATGAGGATATTGGCAATGTGAGAAGCAGCGCACAAGAAAGAGAGAGAGAGTGGAAGGTTTGTTTGGCTGAAACTTGATTTACTGTGTAAATAATTGCTCAGCCAGTAAGAGCTAATTACACAGAAAGAGCACTTAACAATGGAGAAGAGGGTTTGGGGTTTTTTTTGGGGGGGGGGTTGTGTGGAATGAGATTATTTCTTTTATCCCATCACAAAGTGACTTTTGCTTTCAGCTCAGTAGGATCAATGCAGAACTAGGCTGTCCAAAAGAATCTACTTCATGGAGGACTCTAATGCCGCCACCAGGCTTTCAGCAAGAACAACATCGGAATCTTGTCAAAAATATAGTGGCATCTGGATAGGGACTGTCACCAGGCTCTCCCGGGGTTCCGAGAGGCATCATGCCATTATGGGAAGCAGGATGCTAGACTAGATGGACCATTGGTCTGATCCAGCAGGGCTCTTTCTGTCTTCTTACATAGTAACTTGCCATGTGATCACGGGGGAGGGGGCTTTAGCTCAGTGCTAGAGCATCTGGTTTGCATGCAGAAGGTCCCAGGTTCAATCCCTGGCATCTCCAGCTAGGGCTGGGGAAGCCTCCTGTCTGAAACCCTGCATGACTGTTGTTGGTCAATGTAGACAATACTGAGCTAGATGGACCAATGGTCTGACTTGGTGCACGGCAGCTTCCTATACTCCTATGCTGACTGGCAAGCTAAATCCATACTTGTGTATACAAGAAGGGAGACTAGACCAAGATGGGATTAACTGAAGGCCACAACTGGGCTCCCATCCTGATAGGAGCATTGGAAACTGCCTTCTTCAGAGTCAGATCTAGCTCAGAGTTGTTTACACTGACTGGTAGTGGCTCTCCAAGTTTTCAGGCAAGAGTCTTTCCCAGACCTACCTGGAGATGCCAGGGAGTGAACCTGGGACCTTCTGCATGCAAGGAGACGCTCTAGCACTGAGCTATGGCCCCATTCCCTAAGGCAGGGGTTCCCAACAGGGGGTACTAATAATACCCCTAGGGGTAACTGAAGGGCTCCCAGGGGGTACTCGGAGCCCTTCAGCCTCCCCACACTGCAGCCACACAATTTGTTCCCCATCTGAGAATTACCAACTTAAAGCCGACGTGTTCTCAATGATGCATCCACTGCAGAACCACTGAGTACTCCTATTGGAATTAATGGGACAAGTAAACTTGTCCCATTAATTTCAGTGGGAGTACTCATGAGTAACTTAGTCTAGCTGTAAGCCAGTGACTGGTGTAGCCTGTCTCATAATTGTAACATTTAAATTTGTGCATATGCATATGCACATGCAGGTACGCACACTAAAAATCTCTATGGGGTACCTGAGCCGAAGGCTTGTTACAGAAGGGGTGCACTTGTTTTAAAGGGGAAATATCTTACAGCAGACAGTGTTCACATGTAGTCGTGCATCCACATGTAAGTGAAAGAGAACCATACTTAGCAAAGGGGGCGATTCATTAGGGGTGTGGATGAACTAAGGTCTGTGCACTGGTCCGGCGCTGAACCATTTCGGACGAGGTCTAAACTAGTTTGGCACCATGGGAAGGAGTGGCAAATGGGATCTTTAAAAAAGAGGAGAGCAGGTCTGCTCATATGGCATGTGCAGGTGCCATGTGTATGCTGGCACCATGCACGGGTTCTTGGGGTCAGCGCCGTCACAGCAGGAAACTACATGCGGTGGAATAAATAGAATGAATGAATGAATGAATGAATGAATGAATAAATAAATAAATAAGAGAGCAGGTAAGGACCTGCTTTCCTCTTTTTAAAAGATCCCGCTTGCTGTTCCCCTCCCCGCACCACTGCATGACCCCTACATTCATGCACGTGTTCGTGCACATCCCTACAATTCATGCTCACCCCTGAAAGACCAGCTCTCTAACAACAGTAGTCTAATGACAACATCTGGAGACCCAGCAACATCTGGGGAGCCAAGCTTGAAAACCCCTGCTGTAATGAATGGAACATTCTAGAACTACCAGACGTTGAGCAACAGCAGATGTTATGATTCCATTCAGTCAGCTGAACACAAGTCAGTTCCAGTCTCATCTGGTGGCACAAGTTGGGAATACCAATAGAACAGTTGCTTAGGAAACTCTACAGCAGCCTGTACAAGTTCTCCTCCGGACTTTTTATTGCCACAAAGCCAGCTGGATCCAGAAGGAGCTGTGTGTGTACTAGCTGTGTGGGATTAGAATGTGCCTGTGCCCAACTTTCATTTTCAAATTAATTTATGATGTGAGGAAACAGAGCAGCCCACACAAACATGAAGCACCCTGAGCAGGATTAAACCCATGTGTGATTGTGCAATTGTATTTTAAAGGTGGGATATAAATACAGAAACAAAAGAACACAAGAGAAATTGTGATGCCTCCAGATTCTGCATCTGTCTGTATAATTTCCACACATTAAATAGGCCTTTACCAGATTTCTATCTCCAACCTGCCACCCAAAGGGGATTTCTGATTATGTTAAGTTATGCTTAAGAGAAAAACTTAATTGAAAAACAACATGGCAATATCAGAACCTGGTGAAAAGCTACATTAATTCATGTGGATGGAATAATACAAATGGGGATTTTGTCCATATCCTTGACTGAAACAAAGCCTCAGAATGTGTACCTGCATTTGCACACATACTTCATAGACACATAGAAGCACAGGGATATAGGAAGCTGTGTTATACCGAGTCAGATATTGGTCCGTCTAGCTCAGTATTGTCTACACCAGGGATTCTCAGCGTTGGTTCCTCAGATGTGATTGGACCTCAACTCCCATAATTCCCAGCCCCACTGGCCTTTGGTTGGGGATTATGAGAGTTGAGATCCAATAACATCTGGGGACCCAACACTGAGAATCCCTGGTCTACACTGACTGGCAGCAGCTTCTCCAAGACTGCAGGCAGGAGTCTCTCTCAGCCCTATCTTGGAGATGCCAAGGAGGGAACTTGGAATCCTCTGAATGCAAGTATGCAGATGCTCTTCCCGGAGTGACCCCATCCCTAAGAGTCTTCACAATTAGAGTGGCCCCATCTTACAGTCTTCACAATTAGTCCCCTATTCATATGCAACCAGGGTGGACCCTGGTTAGCAAAGGGACAATTCATGCTTGCTATCACAAGACCAGCTCATTCTCCTGTAGGTTACTGGCCTCTCCCAGTCCTACCTGGAGATGCCAGGGAGTGAACCTGGGACCAAGCATGCCGATGTTCTTCCAGTGAGCTAAGGGTATACCCTAAGGGGAATATCTTACAGCACTCACATGTAGCCTCTCATCCAAATACAAATCAAGGTAGACCTTGCTTAGAAAAGGGGACAATTCATGCTTACAACCACAAAACCAGCTCTACATCATTCATCTCATACGGTGTGGGAGATAGCAATAGTAAACTCCTCCTGTATTCTACCAAAGACAACCACAGGGCTTGGTTGACACCAACTTGATGGCACACTTTACCTTTACAGAGAGGCAAGTGAAGACTGCTTTTCAGGGCTCTTGCTGCTGGCTGGCTGGCTGTTTGTCCCACCACTACTCCAGGACTGGAATACAAGTAACTAAAGTGCCATTCAAAAACGGGCTTGGACCAAGGAAAGGATTAACCAAAAATACCCACAGTGAGCCTAGGTAGGAGGAAGAGGAAGTGATCATGTAGGAGGCAGACACAGGTTCTGACAGCACTTCCTCCACCCTCAGTAATTTGCTGAGTAAAAGTGCTGGGTAGGATGCTGCCGCCAGAGCCTGCACCCACCTCCCAAATGTTCACTTCCCCTTCCTCCTACCTAAGTTGTAACTCACACACAATCAGAAAACAGGAGTGCACACAGCTCTCGAAGCTGGGTAGGATGCTTTTCCTACCAGTTCATGGACATGAGAATGGCCTTATTCTCTTTTTCCATTCAGACCTTATTGAAGATATCATTTTGATAAGTTCCAGCTCATGGGTGCACAGGAGAGTTTTTCTGTACCCCACATGCATCTACTCTTAAGACTTAGTCGTGAGGATCTCCGCTGAAATGCCATGTGTCTTTGCATTGGTGGTGTGTGTGTGTGTGTGTGTGTGGTGTGTGTGTGTTTTCAAAGCAGTCATCGATGAGGGCAAAGCCAAAGAAGGCTGTCAAATAATAAACAGCATCTTTATGCAACCCAATTAATTTCCCTAAAGCTCTCCAGTCTGTGAATGACTGGTAAACAAATGGGACAAATGCCAGGGCAAATATTTACTTGGAAACAGAGGCAGCCACGGTACAAGCAGTAGTTTATCATCAATGGCCTGTGTGTGCACTCTGCTAAAGAGGACCCTGAGTGGCTGGGAGCAAATAACACTCCAGAGTGGGGCAACAACATCTCAAACCTTTATAGAAATTCCACTGTGGCCCGAGGACTGGAGCTCTGGAGCTCACACTAGGAGACCTGGGTTGCGTCTCACCTCTTAGAGAAGCTTCCCAAATCCTTCTCATCTGCATCTCATCCCGGACTCTGGATTTCTGAATCCCCAGGTCTTGTTTCTGAAGTAGGACTGGAGCAATATGAATTCTCTACTGTTTGGGGTTTTTTGAATTTCAAATGTTCTACAGAGTGGCTGACATCTTGACTAATACTAGCCTGATTCAGACATTATGCTCCATGAGCATACAATTATCTGTGCACTTAGGAACACAGGAATATAGGAAGCTTCCTTATACTGAGCCTGACCATTGGTCCATATCGCTCAATATTGTACTACACAGACTGGCAGCGGCTTCTCCAAGGCTGCAGGCAGGAGTCTCTCTCATCCTTATCTGGAGATGCTAGGGAGAGAACTTGGAACCTTCTGCATGCAAGCATGCAGATGCTCTTCCCAGAGTGGTCCTATCCCCTGAGAAGAATACTTTACAGTGTTCACATATGTACTCGTGTTTGTGTGAATTACTGTACCTATGTTCATTTTGAAAGCGAACCTGGATACAGGCCTTTCAAATGCACAATACAGACAGAAAGTGTACTTCTGTACCTGCATTCAACATAACATGTGAGTGACTGTACCCCAGGGGTGTGGAGCTATAATAGAGCAGACAGGTTCCAAGACCCCGGGCCACCCAGCTCCTGGGAGCCACCTGCCTTCGCTCCCCTGGCCCCAGTAATCATTTCACAGCCGCCGGCATTTGCTGGCTGAGTTCATCGATCTTCCTTTCTCTCCCTTATTGGAGAGAGAGAGAAAGGGAAAGAGGAACATGCCCCAGGCAGCAAACGCTGTTTGGGAATGAACTCTGGAGAGCTCCCATGACCCTTCTGGGGCTCTGGCCACTTTCGCTTGTGCATGATGGCAGCACCATGGGAGCCCTAGGGAGCTCCTTCCCAGCCAGCAATGAATTTTCTTTTCTCTCCCTCACTGGAGGGAGAGAAAGGGAAAAACATGCACCCAGCCAGCAAACACTGGCTGGGAATGAGCTCCAGAGGGCTCATGCTGTCTCTCCAGGGCTCTGGCCACGCCCCCTTGCAGATGACATCATGCACAAGGGGTGTGGCTAGAGCTCCGGAAGGGACATGGGAGACTTCTGTCGCTCATTCTCAGCCAGCATTTGCTGGCTGGTGCAAGTGGGTCCCATCCCCCCCGCCCTTTCTCTCCCTCCAGTGAGGGAAAGGAAAATCGATGTTCCAGCCAGCAAACTCCAGCTAGGAATGAATTCCAGAGGGTTTGCACTGGCCTTCTGGCCATGCCCCCTTGCATGTGATGTCATGCACAAGGGCCATCAGTGGTGCGCACTCTGCACATGCCTGACAGAGCCATGGGAATGGGGGTGTGCCTGTGTACAGATCTGTACCTGTTTACCCTGTACATATTGAATGAGTGCTGAACATAATGTGTGGATGGGCTTATGGTGCTTGCCCAGGAACAGGGTGCTAGCACAAGGCAGTTGTGTTAACTAGGAACACAGGAACATGCAAAGTTGCTCTTTCCAATCTCAGTCAAAGAAGTTGGATGTTAATATTTGTGCCCATGCCTTTGATGGTTGTGTGCAGTAATCCTCTCCAATGAATGTGACAATGCTAAACCCACCAAAATTCCCCAGATTTGAAACAGCTGATCTCCTAGGCCAGGCCAACAAATTACTGGATGACTATTTGATTCACTTGCTGTTGGGACTGTAAGGGAAGAAGGCTAAATCAAATGACTGGTTTTCCACAACCATTAGAAACCACTTTGATTACCATTGGGTGCGGAAAGCACACAAGGCAGTCAAGCAAACTTAATTTAGAATGGAGAGTTAGGGGAACTATTCTGGATACAGCTGTGTACAGAATGAATAACAACTGATTTGTTCTGCCTTGCTTATGTCTAGCCATTTCATTAAGATCCATTTATTAAATGCATTCATCCCAAGTTCAACACTCAGCTGGTTTGAGTAAGCAAGCTACAGTTGAAAATGCTCATTTTTATTATTGCAGTAAAAGTGGATGTGGCAGTGGAACTCAGAACTTTGAGTACTGCACTTTGACATGTTATATAAATTATTGTTATTATGACTACTATTGATAACAACAACAACAACAACAGTAACAACCTCATTGCAATGAAAGGTTGTTAGGAAGTCTACATAGGTTAAGCCTTGCCTAAAATGGCAAAAAATTAGTGGGAATTGGGAGAACTGCTGCCAACATTAACCTTGGTTAAAAGTTGTAGGTTTTATCTGCACAGTTTATGCATTCTGTTACAGTTGCAAAACATTTGAAGTGGAGCAGCCTCCTCAAATAATGCCCAGAGCAGTAATAAATAAAATAATGAATTCAGCAATTTCAGGTATATGAAGCTGCCACTTACTGAGCCTGACCGTCGGTGCATCAAGCCCAGTATTGTCTGTTCTGACTGGCAGCACTTCTCCAAGGTGTCACAGAGAAGTCTTTCTCAGCTTTGCGACCTAAAAGCCTCTTGTGGAGATGCCAGGGAATGAACTTTAGACTGCATGAAAGCATATGCTTTATCATCAAATGGAATGGATCCTCTCCATTTCAGAGATTCAGGATCTCTCATCTAGGGCTGAGAACACTAGGGCTGTTCTCACAATTGGCATTAGGGTAGGAGAAGCCTTCTATCCTAATTAGGGATTACTCCTGATTGCCACCGTCAGAATCCTACAAGCAAGGTGGTTGTTGTTGTGCCGTTGAGTTGGTGTCGACTCCTGGCGACCACATAGCCCTGTGGTTGTCTTTGGTAGAATACAGGAGGGGTTTACCATTGCCTCCTCCTGCACAATATGAGATGATGCCTTTCAGCATCTTTCTATATCACTGCTGCCTGATATAGGTGTTTTCCATAGTCTGGGAAACATAGCAGCGGGGATTCAAACCAGCAACCTCTTGCTCCCTAGGCAAGTTACTTCCCCGCTGCATCATTAGGTGGCTACAAGCAAGGCGGGAGGAGGGGGAAATGATCATCTGCAACTTGGGTATGGAGAGGGGAGGCAAAGAGTGCTTTCCCTCCACCCTCACTCTGAAGCTAGGTACAAATTCTGTGCTTGCTGCTGCCATTTGCCTCTGTACCCAGCTTGCAGACAGTCATTTCCCCCTCCTCCTACCTTGCTTGTAGAATTCTCACGATGGCCAATCGAGAGTAAGCATGACTCCCAAGTTAGGGTAGGAGGCTTTTCATATAGAGTAGGAGGCTGATCGTGCGAACAGCTCCACTGTGTGTCAACACATCACAGCTCTCAGAAGGGGCCACACCTAGACCAGAGGTCAATGTGATTTCTCATAGTATTGTACCTCCTCAACTGCAAAGACACCAGAACAACATTTCTGCTACACGGCTCTTTTACCACGAGTATTCAAGTATTCAGGGGGGATAGTGGCCTGAAGGTGAATTGAGAAGTAGGCATATAGGCAGAGGCAGCCTGTGCCTGAGTAACGACTGACTCAGATTGAGGGGCCAGATGAGAATCAGCAGCTTTATATGATCATGTGAAACCCTGTAAGCCTCACGTGTCTCCTGATTCCTGCTGAGCTGATAGCTGCAATACCCCATCTGTCCACCCACCAGTGGTGGTAAAGTCCAAAGGCAAAGTCCTAGCAGCACAGAAAGGTGCCTGTTCTGCACCGCCAGAGTCCATTTTCCCAGGCCTCACATTCTTTTCTCTTTCATCTTGATGCGCAGAAGTAGCAGCAATGAGAGCTCCTAAGTTTATGTGTATTGCAATAATTTTAGCATCAGAGATATCAAATGTCATGGCTGTGAGTGATGACTGCCCCTCTTCCGCTCGGCTTCCCAAGAAGAAGAGAATCAAATGGATCAACTGACTGAAAGAAGAATCGCAAAAGATAAACTTGTTCACACATCTGAACTTGGAAGGGACTGTACCCCCTCAGATCTAAATTTGATCATGTGCTATGGTGAAATTTATTGCAGCCCACCAGTAATTGGGAAACATTTTCTCATTGTTGGTGCAAACATTTCTGGTTTGTGCACTCCATTTGTGCTCTGAAGATAGCCTAGATGTCACCAACCTCTCAGGTCAGATTTAGGTGGCATCATTTCAGTCAGGAGAGCTCTCTCTTGAGATGTAATTGTCTTGGCTCTTGCAATGCCCATGTGCCTCCCTGACAAAGAGGAAGTAAACAATGGTGGAGTTGGGAAAAGACTATCAGTGGCAGCACCAGGAGAGAAAAAACTGAGGGGGCAAAGTGCATTTCTGGGTGAGCAAGCTGTGTCCCACATATTAGATTTCTCAAAGAGAAAGAGGGCGTGGTTAGGGGGCAACTACATGTCTGAAGGGGTGCTTCCCTCTCAGCCCCCTTGTTAAGTCTGAGGGGACACACAGATATACCTCAAGGTACACACACACACACACACAGAGAGACCTGTGAGAAGATAGATACTACTGATGGCTAGCTAGACACCACCACCTATGGACGTCACTTAAAGTAGGAAATACGGTTGTTTTCATGACCAGACATTCCTGGGTAGGAGAGGGTTATCCCAGGTTGACCCTGAATAAACCCAGGAATGGGTCATCTGGGGCATCGGGGGTCCTCCTGGCCCAGGAGCTCCAAGCCTGCATAGCCCAGATTGGCTACCTAGGCTAAACGTGAGCTAGGTGGAAAACAGAGCCCATCTTACCTTTTCCTCGGGTTGTCTGTGCTGCTGCTGCTTTCAAACTGCTCCTAGGAGGCCAGCAGCCATGTTTACCACAAAGTTCTGAGGCTTGCAGGGGCAGGAAGAGGAACATTGTGGCTCTACTGAGGACTGTCTCTCTGCTGCTCGCATGGGGCATTGTGGGATATTGGAGGACCCAGCTTGATTCTCCCCCCTCCTGATCTTGGCTGTGAAGATTGTTTATGTCATTCATGTGGGTGCAAGAGTGGCAGAGCCATGAAGAAGCTCTGGCCACCTAGGAGCAGGAGGGTAGAATCCTGCCTTCCCTTCAGCTCACCACCACCACCACCAGTTTGGTCATGTGAACAAGCCCAGTGACTTGTGAAGGTGCCTACTCTATTTTTAATATTTAAGGGGGCGGGCACATGCATTTCAGGGAAGAGGGCATTTTTGAATATCTTTCATTTAAAGTTTTGTGAAGAGTGTACCAAACAGACTTTCCCCCCTCAATTACCTTTTTGGTTTTTGATATGAATGCACACTCCCTACAGTTATATCCTTTTAAAAAGAAAAAATCCAAGTGGTGTGGTTTTTCTGCAGTGTGAACATGCATGTAAGAGGAGCAAGGGTAACCATTCTCTCACCATAATCAATTTTTTTTTTTAATGGTGGGACTCCCTGGAGCTGGATCCAGGCCCACTGTAAAAGTGGGGAAGAAATATCAAGGGGATCGTTGAGAAGAATTGAAGATGGCATGTGGAGAAACTATCTGAGAAAAGTATCTGAAATTTCTCCTTGGGAGGAATCCTGAACTTCAGAGAGAATGTCTACTTTTCCTTGGAAACTCTTAGAACTCTGAAAGAATTTCCACTTTGAAGAAATGTCTTCAAATGTCCAGAGGCTTCTAACTGGAAGGCCTTCTACTTTTTCTCCCCTGCAAATGGCAACCAAAGTACTAGTCCTTTGTCAGTAGTGAGAATATAGGACCAGGGATGGGGGGAGGAAAAAACCCTCTCTGTTGAGATCTAGTAATTTGAAATTTCAGCCTACCTGGAATTACTCTCACTAGAAACCACTGAATGTGTATAACCTGTTTCACCACACATGCATTAAAAACCAAGGCCAATTCTTCAACCCCATGGGTTTATCAGAAAGTGTCTCCAGATGGTAACTGTGCTTGGCTTTCTTTGCTGGCTCTGCCAGTTGATTCCTCTTCAGTCTACTTCATTTACTTCCTTTGCTTTTTGTATGTTTTATTCTGGTTTTCCCAAGTAGGAAGAAAGGCTAGAGGCTTTGAAGAGGGCCAGAGAGCCAAGTCTAGCTGAGGGCATGGATTAAGTGTTGTTGATGTTGCCTCAGGCAAGAGGTCAGATGGCTCCATCTAAGAACAGGATTCAAATTTACTAACATTCGCCACAGATAATCCTTACTAAATGTGTTTTATATTATTACAGCATTATGATGGATACATTTTCCCAGCTTGTAGAATATAAAGGTCTTCTACCATTTTAAAAAATGTGCCCTGCTTGCAGCTGCAATGGATTCCTAAACATTGCATCAAAGAAAGAAATGGTAGTCGCCAAGTTGTGAGGGAGCCCACTTAAATGGGGATAGGTTGTGTGCTCACACCAGAGAGCTGCCTCAAGTTTAATATGTTCCCCACTAATTGGGCAAAGAGGTCCTTTCAAAGTGGCCAATCTTGTATATTTAGCAAGAGGAGAGTAACTGGTCCAGTTCAGCATCTCTCTAGTGGCTGTTGTTGTTGCCTACTTTGTGAGGCTGTTCACACAACTGAAAATTAGGGATGTGCAAACTGGCTCGAGTTAGAGCCAGTTCGAATTTGAACCAGCTTGGTTCGAAAGCTCGACCTAGAACTGAACTGCACCCAATTCGGTTCTAGGTCGAGCCAAGCTGAGCAATTTTACTGCACAGTAGGGGCTTCGAACTGGGCCTGAAATGCTTCTAATTCAAACCAAGTTGGGGCCCAATCTGGGTGGGGGGACAGTGCTGAGCCAGTCTGGCCTGGTTCAAATCTGGTTTGGATTCTAACTGAACTGGGGAAAGCAGTTTCTTGCACACCCCTACCAAAAACTGGGTAGGACAAGTGTCCTACCCACATTTGGGAGCTGTGCACACTCCCAATGTTCAGTTGTGTGGGAGCAAACAACTAGGTAGGAGGGGAAAGAAGTGGTTATGTAGGAGACAGGAGCTAGATAGGACAGCTTTTCCTCCTGCTTTGGTCAAATGCTGGATATGGAAGCTGGGTGGGACAAGACTGTACTACCGAGCTCCTGCCTCCCACTTCTCCAACCTCCATCCTAGTTGTCTGCTAACACACAAGCAAAAATTGGGAGCATGCACAGCTCCCGACCTGTGTTCGATAGACAAGTGTCCTACCCAGTTTTCAGTTGTGTGAACAGCCTCTCTGTTTGTTTGTTTGTTTGTTTGTTTGTTTGTTTCTTTCTTTCTTTCTTTCTTTCTTTCTTTCTTTCTTTCTTTCTTTCTTTCTTTCTTTCTTTCTTTCTTAACTGTGGGGGGAGTAACCCGCCCCCCCGGAAGCTAACCTGAGGCACTACCACTTGTGCTCCTTGTTGCACAAAGGGGTCATTGCGCTAGCACAACACTAGTCCAGAACACATGTGCTGTAGCACAAGAAGTTCGAGCAGGCCTGCACACCATAGGGCCCAGGGGCCAGATCTGGCCTGTGGGGCTCTTTTTCCTGCTGGTCCCCCAGTAGGAATTTCCTGCAGCAACAGCAGGAGCCATGAAGAGCTCTTGGCTTGTCCTGCTGATAAGCAGCAGCAGTTTGATGCCAGCAGCCCCTTGAAACTAGACCAGATGCATGTGGCAGTGATGGACCGATGAGAAAGTGAGATCGTCTCCCAGCTGTGCCCTGCAGGGGTGGAGGACCTATCAAGATGGTCTGCTCGAGATGGCTGTTGGACCCAGTAGGATTCCAAAAAGGCTTGGAGGGTTTTGATGTTGGTCCTGCCAGCGATTCTGTCGATGCCCTAGTGGGAACCTGGAACAGGGAACTCACCAGGGCAGTAGACACGATCGCTCCTAAGCGTCCCTTCCGATCTGCTTTAAAAGGCCCTTTGGTATACAGAGGAGTTGCGGTGTCTGAAGCAGCAAGGTAGGTGACTGGAGCGCAAGTGGAGGAGTACTCGGCTTCAATGTGACAGGACGCATGTCGCATTCAAGAGAGCCCTAAAAACTTATTTGTTTGGCCTGGCCTTCCAAGGTTTGTAAAGTGTTTTTTAAAGTATTCTCATTGGTTTTAAATGGTTTTGTTTTTGAATTGTTTCTATATTGTTTTTAGCACTGTGTTTTGAGTTGTGTGTTTTTATGTCTTTTTAAAGTTGGAAGGTCTTTTTAAAGTTGTTGTAAATAAATTGTAAATAAATAGTTGCTGTTGCAACGTCAGGCAGGCACAGGCAAAGCGCACCCCGGAAAGGCAGAGGGTTACTCTTTCATAAGAACAGCCTGGCTGGATCAGAACCAAGGCCCATCTAGTCCAGCATCCTGTTTCACACAGTGGCCCACCAGATACCTCCAAGAAGCCACAAGCAAGAGGAGAGGGCATGCCCTCTCTCTCCTGCTGTTGCTCCTCTGAAACTGGTATTCACAAGCATCTTGCTTCTGAGGCTGGAGGTGGTCTATAGCCCTCAGACTAGTAGCCATTGGTAGACCTGTCCTCCAGGAATTTATCTAAACCCTTCCAGGTAGTTGGCTGTCACCACATCTTGTGGCAGAGAATTCCATAGGTTGATTATGCGCTGTGTGAAAAAATACTTCCTTTTGTCGGTCCTAAATTTCTTGGCAATCTCTTTCTTTGGAAACTGATTCTAGTTCTAGTTCTGCTGGAACTAGAAAGAAGGAAAGAAGTTCCCGTACGTTCCCTCTTCTCTGAGTTGGGCCCATCTTCTGTCCTCTCTGGAAACTGACTTACACCACCATACTATGCATCTTTACTTGGAAATTTTTCTCACGGTGTATCCGGTAAGGCTTACTACCAAGTAAACATGCCTAGGTTTGCAGTCTGAAAGCAAACAGTGATTTAGGGATCCCCTGTTTGTTTTGGCTTGTTTGGGCATTTGTTTGGGCCTGGCATGCATTCCTGGTGCCCCACTAATTGAGCAGGGACAGGCCTGATTTACTAGCTGCTATCTTTTTACCTATATCGGGCATATGGTTGCCAACTGTCGCTCATTACATGGGATGTCTCTCATTTCAGGGATGAAATGTTGGTCCCTATAGGGACAGCATTTTGTCCCTCATTTTGGTGACGAGGTGAGCAGCTTCTTATTTTGAGAAGTTTTTGGTTGAAAAATGGTATAACTTGAATATGTTCTAAATCATAACAATGCTGGCATTATTCAATAGCATAGAATGCAATTAAATATGTGTCAATGATGCTCAGGCTTTACTTGGAAATTTTTCTCACAGTGTACCCGGTAAGGCTTACTACCAAGTAAACATGCCTAGGTTTTTGATTACCACTGCATTTTGATTATCAGGCTTTTGATTACCACTACATACACCTCCCTCCCTCCTTCCCGCCCCCCAGCCAGCCCCCCAGCCCCCCCCCCCCAACTTGTCTCTATCATTCTGGCAATTAAATGTTGAAAACCCTATGGCAGCAGTGATATAGGCAGGGGCGCACAAAGATGATTTGGACACCCAAACTGCCCAGATCCCCCAGCCGTGAGGGGCCCCCATGCATGAGGCCCCCCATGCACGAGGGCCCCTGAAACCTCCTGGGGGGGGTCCTGGCCCACCAAACCTCCATTAAAAAAAAAAAAACTTTCCCCCTTACCATGGCCAAGGGGTGCGGGCAGGGAGGAGTGGAGCAGTCCTTCTCCCTTCTCCCCCACTCCCCTGGTGGCAGAGACACCAGAGGGATGCTGGATGCATCCATTCGGGCCAGTGTCTTTAACAAAGTGTGAGGCACGCCTGCGCAGTTGAGAGCATTGCAAGCCAAACTGTGCAGGGGCGCCTCACACTTTGCCAATGACACTGGCCTGAACAGACCCAGCCAGCATCCCTCCGGTCTCCCCACCACCGAGGGAGTGGGGGGAAAGGGAGAAGGACTGCTCCACTCCTTGCTGCAGGCACCTCTTGGCCATAGTAAGGGGGGAAAGGGTTTAAAAAAAAGCACAGAGGTCTGGCAGAGTGGGTGCAAGGAGGCTGAGCCCCCCCCGGCCATTTGGAAGCCCCCCCCAGACCTTGGAGGGCCAGACCAGGTCCCCAAAGTCCGGGGGTTAGTGTGCCTCTGGATATAGGAAGGTGCTGAAAGGCATCATCTCACACTGCACAGGAGAAGGGAATGGTAAACCTCTCCTGCATTCTACCAAAGAAAACCACAGGGCTCTGTGGTCGCCAGGAGTCAACACCAACTTGAGGGCACTACTTTACCTTTATCCTTGGTTAAAATTGTCAGTCCCTTGATGGGCAGGAAGAAAATCCACATGTACGAATAACCGCTTTCATTAATATTGTTAATGAATCGTAATGTAATAATTTCTGACACTGGAAATTGACTTCAGCCCCCTCACGCCAAGTCATGGTTGGTTCCAGCCCACCCAGCCTTTTGAATTGTGTACCCGTGAGTTAGAGCAACTTTGCTGCACATGCGCTTCATTACTCTGAATTTCAGCCAAGAATTCTTAAGGTTTATACAGATGGCAAAGCCCCATGTCCAGTGTTCTGGGACAATGGCTTTCAGCTGCAGTTGGACTTTTCAGTAATGCTTCCATTTGGCATGCAGAAAGTTCTTCTCCCATTCCATTGTCGTCCCTCAGAGGCATTTCTATTTACACCACCTAATGCAACATGTTCCAAGGAGCACAGAAGACTGGTATATTGAAGTCTGAATTGTTTTTGCCGCGCCATGTGCAAGGGGATAAAGTGCACAGGAATTAATAGACCGCAAGGCGCACAGCTGCCAAGCCTTGATGCATGAGCCATTTATCTCCAGCTCTGCCGTCCAACAAAAACAATCATTGCCATTATGTGTTGTGATTCTTGAAATCAAATGACCAATGAATTTCTTTAGGAAACAAAGTCGCAGCTTTTAAACCAAGCAAACAGCTACCTAAATGGTTACTGGCTTTCATTATAGATGCCGGGCGCCAAAGATGTCATTTTAAGTTTGGCTGTGCATAAAATGTAAAACGGCAAAATTATCCATGCCTGCTTAGCTTAGTGAAGTTCAGGCATACACCTCCATTATGCTGCTGAGGTTGTCAGGAGAGCCTGTTGTGTGGACTGAAACAAATATTCTCAGATTCCGAGAGCTTTCGCAAGAGATAGTTAATCACATTTGAAACTGACTGTATTTCCTCTTGCTGTATTGTACTTTATTCATGTCTGGCCATCTTTTAAAGAGAGAGATGATATGTCTCAGAAACAATGAAGAAAAAACATCACTTACGGCTCATGTGTTACCTTACTATGAACACATGGACATTACATCACCTCACTTCTGCTCTGGTCATATGAGACGTTCAAAACTACATGGAAGGGACAGAATCAAAGGGGAGAAATAATGTCCATGCCTCTCCCCAGTTTAACACCAGCTTGGTTCTTCCTGTGCTAAAGCAGAGCTATAATTGGGCAGACACAGCCAAAGAACAAGCACTACACTTCCTCCAGGGACACCTTGCTTGTGTCTGGGGCCGCCTTGCTCGTCTCCCTTACCAGCCAGCTGGCCAGTCACTCCTGGTGCTGTCATGCTCCACCATGCTCCTGCTTCTTTCTCCTCCATCCTCAGCAGCACACCAAACTCCTGATGCCCACCCCCACTTCCCAGCTGCTTTGGGGTTCTGACCCCAAGGCATCTAAAATGTGAGTGTGCATGTGCCCTGTGAAATCAAGGTGCCTCTAGGCTCTTCACTCCCAACGATCTGGGGGGCAGAGCAGGCTAGAGTGCGGTGTGTGGGAGTGCCATCACACTGAGTGGGGGAGCACTGCCACCACTGCTGGTGCCACCAGGAGAGGAAGCTCACCACCACCAGGGTAGGACACGTACCAATGCTGACTTGGGGGGAGCTGTCCATGAGGACATTACAATCCTGTTCCGGTGCAACACTCACTCCACATTCTGACAGCAAAACTGTCCTGGTTATCTATCCTAGTTAAATGCTCTTTCCCTGGAGTGGTTTGATCAGGATTGCCCTGAAATTCTGGGTCCTCACCATCAGCTCCACAGGGCTCGTGAATCCTGATTAACTTTTTAACCAGGACCCTTGTGATTGTGAGGGCAGGGCACCAAAGGGACTCATTGTCCAGGGTGCTGCTATTTATCCTAGGGCGGGCCCTGGTGGTTTCACAACGCATGCTGCCGTATCCTATGAAGGTGGATCACTCTGTGAGCATATCTGCCATCATACTGTGAGTTCTGGAGTACCTGTTTTCCACTGGCAAATGTTACAGGACATTCAGTCTGGCAAGAGTATGAAAAATGCCACATTTCCTGGCAATTTCATAGCAGGTCAGTGCAAACAAATCAGATTTTATTGACTTTACTTTCAGCCCATACTGAAGGAAGGCCTCATGGCTTTAATGCTCCCATGCCTTTCCTTTTTAATCTACCAGAACATGGATTTATTAAGATCCTTGGCAGATTATAAAGCCTGCCTTTTCTCCAGGCTTTCGGACAGAAAGGTTGATGATTTTGTTTTATCTTCTACCATATTTAGCACTTGCTTACATGAGCTTTGGAAGGCACGGCAACCCACCCTCTCATATCCCCTCCGGCACCTGGCTCCATGCAATTTTCAGGAAAGATTATAGGTTTTTTTTTCCCCATTTTCCTGGCTGATATTCATGCATGATAAACCATGCCAGCATCAGCTGTGTTGACATCCAACCAAAAATAAATCAGAATCAGCCGTCGGTGTTCCAACCACAGAATGAGCATGTCTTGCATTTTAAAAATCAAGGAAAAGCCAAGGATTCCATTGGGGGTGGGGGGAACCAATGAAATTAGCACTCAAAGGGCTTAAGAAAGGGTTGCTTTCAACTTCCAAGAGATGAAAAATGGAAGCTTGGTGATTGATTTCGGGTCCCTCTCATGGATTTGGGAGTGGACTTCCAGGGGTTACAATCTGCAATAAGTATGAAAATACAGGAAGCCCCCACTGTGCATCACTAGACTTACACTGAGTCCCAGTGCACCAATACTGATATAATCAATGTTGATAGCCAAAATCCTGATAGCACGTGAGCCAGTTCAGGTGGTGGGTACCATATGGGGGAATGAATGTTCATTGTGATTTTTGCCAAGTCCACACCCCTAGAGATGGAAGATAAGTAAAAGCATTGGGATACTTTCTGCTTTCAGTGTATCATGCTTATTTATTTATTTATTTTCTTACATTTATATCCCGCTGTTCCTCCAAGGAGCCCAGAGCAGTGTACATGGTTATGTTTGTCCTCACAACAACTCTGTGAGGTAGGTTAGGCTAAGAGATATGCGACTGGCTCAGCATCACCCAGTGAGTTTCATGGCTGAATGGGGATTTGAACTCAGCTCTCCCTGGTCCTAGTCCAACACTCTAACCACTACACCACACTGGCTCTTTTATTGTCATGACCATCAGGCCTGCAGCTAACAAATTTGCAATGGTGTTTAATAAGTTTTCAAAAACAAAAAAACTACTATATTTTTTTAATCAATTTTATCAGAGAAATGGAAATGGAAATTGGCAGGAATGTTCTCCAAATTTCACTCCATGGAGAGAGTACAACAGTTTCTTCATTTTTACACTGTCCCTTGGTTGTTGGTTGGTTGTTGTGCCAATGAGTCAGTGTCGACTCCTGGAGCCCACAGAGCCCTGTGGTTGTCTTTGGTAGAATACAAGAGGGGTTTACCATTGCCTCCTCCCGCGCAGTATAAGACGATGCCTTTTGCATCTTCCTATATTGCTGCTGCCCAATATAGGTGTTTCTTACAGTCTGGGAAACATACCAGTGGGGATTCAAACTGGCAACCACTTGCTCTCTAGGCAAGATACTTCCCCGCTGCACCATTAGGTTATCTCTTTCATTTGTGCAAAAATGACTGGATAAAGAAGAGGTGATGACAAAGAGAAAGCTGTAAGAGCAACAATGCTATAACCTGTTTTCCATCTCTGGGGTGTAGATGCTGCCAAAAATCACTATGAGCATTCATCCCCTAGGATGGTAAAACAGCCATAATTTGTGGGCCTCACTCATGGACTATGGAGAACAGGTCTACCAGCAGTTATTACTCATGATGGCTTTGGGTAGCTTCAGATGTCCCAGTGAACGGACAATTTGGCTGAACTGCTTCTTTCCAGAGCAAGCAAGTGTGCTCAGCTTCCAGTGTCAGGGAAAATATACCAACACTGAGTGTGACATGTTAACCCATCAATGTCAACATATACTATCATGCTTGCAGTGCAGAACCTGATATCTCTAACAAAGATTTGAAGCGAGGGACAGATGTGGGGTCCGATACCGTAAGTAGAGCAGAATATGAGATTGTATATAGGGTGGTATAAAAATACGACAAATGAATGAATGAATGAATGAGTGAATATGCCAACCTTGTTGGGTTCTCACATCACACCTAGTGTTGCTTTGTTCTTCCAACACTGGAAGTCAGACCCACAGGAACTGTGGCTTGGTTGAACTGGTGGTTCGCCACCAGGGGCATAGCTAGCTACAGTGGAACAGTGGGAGGGGAACAAATGTCCCTGGGCCTTTGAGGAAGGGGGCCCACCAGCTGAGTGACGGCTTGTTCTAATCTTTGCTCTCCTCGTTGTGCCCTCTGAAGGGAAACAGGGGCAGGGGTCCACCTTAACCTTTCGTCCCAGGGCCTCACCAACCTTGCTACACCCATAATTTTCAAAATGTGTGAATCCACCCCATATGGAACTTCTAAGTTCAGTGGTAATAAGCCACTGAATATAATTTGCTGGGAAGTAACATCAAGAGATACTTATTGCCTTCAGGTCCTGCTTGTGAACTTCCAAGGGATATCTGATTGGCCACTATGGGCAGCAGGATGCTGGTCTAGATCAGGGGTAGCCAAGTTGAGGCTCTCCAGCTGTTGTTGAACTACAGCTCCCATGATCCCCAGCTGTAGTAAACTGTTGCCCAACAAGAGCTTAAGAGCCTCAAAATTGGCCACCCCTGGTCTAAATGGACTCTTGGTCTGACCCCAAAGGGCTCTTCTTATTACCTGTGTCAGCAGCATGTTAGCCTTGCATCTGGGGCTAGCAACAGGCGGTGGGGTGGAGGAGGGCAAACCTCAAGGTGCTATGGAATTCATTCATTTCAGAATCCATCCCTTCCACCCCTGCTAACTGGGCAAAGAGGCACCTCTTCATTTAGCAGGGGGAGAGCAACTGGTCCGATCTACCCCCAGCACAGTATCCCTCCCTCCAGTGACTGTTGCTGGTGTCACTGTCTATCTTCTGTTTCTTTTTAGATTGTGAGCCCTTTGGGGACAGGGATCTTTCTTTCTTTCTTTCTTTCTTTCTTTCTTTCTTTCTTTCTTTCTTTCTTTCTTTCTTTCTTTCTTGTTTCTCTCTGTAAACCGCTTTGGAAACTTTTTTTTTGAAAAGTAGTATATAAATAGCTGTAGTTGTAGTTGTAGTTGTAGTTTGTTGTTGAAAGCGTGAAGCTGGGGCTAATAAGGTCCAGTTTCCCAGTACTCTCAATTTACTGCCCCTTTTCCACCATTAGCAATGGTGGAAACAGCAGCAGCTAGTGAAATGTTTTGCAAGTAGGAACTGCCAGCTGCTTCAGAGGGGTGTTCAAGCTGTGAACACTCGAGTTTCTGCTCTCCAGCTCTGCTTCCTGAAAGATGTAAAACATTTCGAGCTCTTTCTGTGACGACAGATAAATTAATGACTTCTGATCCGAATACAACCCACGGCAGTATCCTGTAGCAGAAACAAAACAAGAACCTCACTGGAGTCCTCCAACTCTGAAATATCTACATTTTGAAATTTGGAATGTTGCTTGATGTTCGCTGCAATGCATGTACTTCAGTGTGCACTGTGAGCCCCAGCATATGCCAAGTGCTCAGTTCTCTGCTATGAATGCACCAACAGTGTGATGTGAACATGAATCAGTAACCCCACAGAAAACAGCTGATTTGTGGAGTTGTGCTGATCCTTCAAATGGCCCCTGCTCATGTGTGCATTGGACTGCAGAATGGCAGAGGGAGGCTGCACAGCAGGGCAGGGGTCTGGCTGGGCATGCAGGATGCCAGGCCAAATGCTGGGCGGGTGCACAGGATGCCGGGTGTGGTGTTTTTTGTTTATCCATTCCTTGATCCAGGCCAGCTCTTGAATGGGGTTTTAGTTATATGTATTCCAGTCCTGGAATAGAGGCAGGGCTAATGGACAGCCCGCAGAAAGAGCACTGAAGGCAGACTGCACTTGCCTCTCTCTACATACTACCTATTTCATTAAACTATTAATATTCCTGATTCCACTGCATACCACAACTCTTTCCCTTGGATTCTACACCGGGCCACAGTGATTGTTTACATCATTGATTTTTTTAAAGTCATACTCTGCCTTTCACATAAGAAAAGCCCTGCTGGATCAGGCCCATCTAGTCCAGCAACCTGTTTCACACAGTGGCCCAACAGATAGCAATAGCAATAGCACTTACATTTATATACCGCTTTATAGCCGGAGCTCTCTAAGCGGTTTACAATGATTTTAGCACATTGCCCCCAACATTCTGGGTACTCATTTTACCGACCTCGGAAGGATGGAAGGCTGAGTCAACCTTGAGCCCCTGGTCAGGATCGAACTTGTAACCTTCTGGTTACAGGGCGGCAGTTTTACCACTGCGCCACCAGGGGCTCTGAGAAGCCCACAGGCAAGAGGTGAGGGCACGCCTTCTCTCTTGCTGTTGCTCACCTGCAACTAATATTTAGAGGCATCTTGCCTCTGAGGCTGGAGGTGGCCTATAGCCACCAGATTAGTTGCCATTGAGAGACCTGTCCTCCATGAATTTGTCTAAGCCCCTTTTAAAGCCGTCCAAGCTAGTGGCCATCACCACATCCTGTGGCAGAGAATTCCATAGATGAATTATGTGTTGTATGAACAAGTTCTTCCTTTTGTTGGTCCAAAATTTCCTGGGCTGCCCCAGCAAGCACCATTGTGCCACCACTGTCTTGCTTCCACCTGGCCCTCAGTACAACCAATGCTGCCTACGTCCCTCCCTGACAGATGTGGTCCAGTGTGTGCCAGTATGGACCACAGCTTTGACAGTGGAACCACGTCCTCAAGGCCACGCAAACCTCAGGGTCATGTTTCCATGGGTCAAAGAGCACTTCTGGAGCACGGGGAGAGCAGCGACAACTGCTATGCTCTTGCACAAAAGTGCCCCAATTCAGAAGTGCTGAGATTAGTGCTGTGCATGTGCTTTTATTAGGAGCATATGTGCAGCATTAATCAGGATGTGGGTGACGGTATGCAGGTTACCTCTCATGGGTCTAGCTTCTGAGGATGCTCAGGTGGTGCCCTGTTCTACTTCACCTGAAGATGAGATGAAATTCATGGATACAAATACGAATATGAAAAATATTTATATACCGCTTTTCAACAGAAGTTCTAAAAGTGATTTACATAGATATAAATGAATAAATAAAATGACTCCCTGCCCCTAAAAGGCTCATAATATTAAAAAGAAACATAAGATAGACAAAGCAATAGCCACTGGACGGATGCTGTGCTGGGACTGGATAGCGCCAGTTGCTCTACCCCTGCTAAATAAAGAGAATCACCACTTTAAGTGGGTGTCTCTTTGCTCAGTTAGCAGGAGGCTTTACACACAGGGCTTCTGCCCTGAATCTCGTTTTGGAGAGAATGTGTGTGTTCACACACCAACCAAACTTACCCCGATGTCCCGTTGAGATTCTTGGACCCACTCCACACACAAGTCGGGCTTTGTCTTGCAAATTCTAGCTTATCTCGAGGCATTTCCAGATTTTTACAATGCTGGTTTTAAGCTACTTTTTCTGAAATGCTGGAACAAACAGGAAGATGTGCTGATGTGGAATCATTAGCTACACATGTACCATGAGACCTGGAGATTGCTTGTAATAGAAAGAAGACAGTTCAGAACCAAAGTACAGGTTGAACATTAGTTAGTGATAGATTGTAAAGGCATTTCTACCTTTACAGAAGAACAGCCCTGTTGGATCAGGCCCATGGCCCATCTAGTCTAGCATCCTGTTTCACACAGTGGTCCACCAGGTGCCACTGGAAGCCCACAGGAAGGAGTTGAGGGCATGCCCTCTCTCATTCTGTTACTCCCCTGCAACTGGTATTCAGAGGCATCGTGCCTTTGTGGCTGGAGCTGGCCTATAGCCCTCCATCTAGTAGCCATTGATAGACCTCTCCTCCATGAAGTTATCCAAACCCCGCTTAAAGCCATCTAGGTGGGTGGCTGTCACATCTTGTGGCAGAGAATTTGATTATGCATTGTGTGAAAAAGTACTTCCATTTATTGGAAGACCTTTCCACTCTTCATATGTCAATCTGTTACTAACTAATATTCTACCTGTACATTGGTTTTGAACTGACTTCCATTACAAGCAATCTACAGGTTGCACGGTACATATTGTGTAGATTATTTATTGGATGCTTTATTTTTATGTCTTAAAAAAATTTCTCTTGCCATGTTTTTTTCTGGTGAGATTTACTCCATTTTATTGATCTTTGATGTTTTTAGGGATGTGCGAAACGTTTCGGATACAAAACGTTTTGTACCCAAAACAGCCTGTTCCAGGTGTTTTGTAGACAAAACAAAACACCCATTTTCCAGATCCAAAAGTTTTGTATACAAAACAAAATGTCCCTGTTTCGGCTACAAAATGTTTTGTTGTTTTGGACCTCCATTTTGTGGTGATCTCTGAGTCAGTCTCAATTTTGTGTTTGACATCTCTTTGAATTTTCGCCCTTCTAGCCTTCTGATCGGTGACCTAAATCATGGGCTGACGGGCTGACAATTCCCTCCTTATTCCCCATTGGCTCTTTTGCTTCTTGCCACTCTTTACTGACTCCACATTGGCCAGGGGAAGGGTTGCTAACCCATGGGGTGCTGGGTTCTGTTGTTTCTGTGGTGTTCTGAGTGTAGATTCTCTGGTAGCATATGAGAGTGGATTCTTGTTTTTCACTGAAAATCTCATATGCTACCAGAGAATCTACAATGAACACCTCAGAAACACAAAACTCAGTACCCCAAGGGCTTGTGGGTATGGAGGTGGTTGGCACCCTATGTGCACTACACAACCCCTCGCTCTGGGAAACCCCAGTGCCCCCCAAGTGGAATTATGGGGCTGCTGAAACCTCCATTATTCCCTATGGGAGAAATCTTAAAACACACGTAAACTTCAACAATTCACAAAAGATCAGCCCTTTGCCTAATGGAGAGGAGAACTGGTCTTGTGGCTGAGCATGACTTGAGCATGACTTGTCTCCATAGCTAAGCAGGATCTGCCCTGGTTGCATATGAATGGGAGACTTGATGTGTGAGCACTGCAAGATATTCCCCTCAGGGAATGAAGCCGCCCTGGAAAGAGCAGAAGGTTTCAAGTTCCCTCTCTGGCTTCTCCAAGATAGGGCTGAGAGAGATTCCTACCAGCAACCTTGGAGAAGCCGCTGCCAGTCTGTGAAGACAATACTGAGCTAGATAGACCAATGGTCTGACTCAGTATATGGCAGTTTCCTATGTTCCTAATTCTTTTGAGATAATTCTGGAAGTTTCCTTGCCCCCATTGGGCACTACCACCCACCACACTCCGCTCTGGGTCATCCCTTTCCCCTTGATTTGAAGCGATACATTTGCTGGAATCCCCATTATTCCCTATGGGAAAATTCTTAAAGATGTGTAAACCTAAAAAATTAACAAAAAATCAGCCCTTTGCCTAATTCCTTTGAAATTTGGGTGGTAGCTTCCACCCATTGGACACTACCACCACCGCCCACTCTTTTTGCCCAGGGACCCTTTTTAAAAATCCAAATCGATTTGGATGCGGATTCGGAAAATTCGGCTACAAAATAAAACAGGGCTGATTCTGATTCAGAAAATTTGGGTACAAAACAAAACGGGGGTGTTTCGATTCGGATACAAATCGAAACAAGAAAATTCCAAAATGCACACCCCTAGATGTTTTACTAACTATTATTTGAGTGACTATTATTTTTTGCTTTGTACACTATTTTGACCCAGTTTGAAGTGCTTTGTTCATTGTACTGGGCGAGGCTTATTTGCTGATGCTTCAGGAATCTCTCCCTGTCTAACCTGGAGATATGCAAATGCTCTTTCACTGAGCTCTGGCCCCATCCTCAAGAGGAATATCTTACAGTGCTCACACTTACAGCGCTCAATACAATATGTACCATGAGACCACATAGTCACCCTTTCAAATCAGGCCAGCAAAGTGGACAATTCATGCTCAATACCACAAGAGCAGCTCTCTTCTCCTAACATGTTTAGGCACTGGTGTTTGTTATTCTTTAACTGAATATTTGTTGTCATTTATTGACTCTTAATGTGCATCTCCTTCTGCTTCTCTTCCTCTCCCTGGACCGTTTCCTTCCTATATTATGGTTCCCAATAAAATAACCATGATAGGCTGCCCTCTACAGTGGTATGTTTTCCTTCTTGTGGTGAGAGGTAAACCATGGCTCTTTTTTATTTATGTTCTTAAAGTATGTTTCATTCATTAGTTGCTTTTCAACCCACTGGTCAGTTAGAAAAAAATGCCTCTGGATGGAGTGAGTAGATATCAAAACAAACACCAAGGCTCCCAAAACCATTAAAACCCACTAAACGGTTTTCTCTCTTCTTTTTGGAAATGCAGAAAAGGGAAGGTTTGTTTTAAAAGGGGAAGTGATTTGGTGGCTATTGAAATGGATGTTATTGTTAGGACTTCACTTGCACTACCCCATTTCAATAGGGGCAGTGCAATATCCTGTTCTGATATTGGGCGGGGGAGTCAGACTTGCTGGGGGTAGACATACGGTTCACATATCTAAAAAGAGAGAAAAAACAAATCAGGTTTACATGAGTGGTGCATTCATGTTTTAGTGAAGTGGGGAAACGAACTACCAGCAAGGAAAACATCCAAAAAACCCACCAAAAAAACCACACAACGGAACAAGCAAGGTACAGCGTCACATTGATTCAAAAACATTGATTACCAATATTTGTTTGTTTGTTTGTTTGTTTATTAAAATTTTCTTATATACCACCTCCTTCAAAGACTCTAGGTGGTGAAAAACAATACCAATAACAATTAATCATGATGATGATGATGATGATGATGACAACGATGATGATTTTAACATTTGAATGTGTTTTTAACGTGTTTTTGTCAATACTTTTTATCTTTTTATGAATTTTAAATGTGCTATATCGTATGTTTTAATTCTCTAAACTGCGATACTAGGCGGGTATTTAAATTCAATAAGTAAGTAAGTAAGTAAGTAAAGAGTAATATTGTTAATGCAGGCAGTTCTCGACTTAAGATGCTATGAGATAAGACAGATGGCACTTAAGAGGAGAGCTGGTCTCATGGAAGCAAGCAGGAATGCCCCCTTTGCTAAGCAGGGTCTGCCCTGGTTTGCATTTGGATGGGTGACAACATGTGAGTTCTGTAAGATATTCTCTTTGGGAGACAGGGCCATATTTCAGTGGAAGAGCATCTGCATCCTTGCCTGCAGAAGGTCCCAGCTTTACTCTCTGGCATCTCCAGGTGGGGCTGGGATAGTCTCCTGCCTGGAACCTTGAAGAAGTGCCAGTCAGTGTCGACAGTACTGAGCTTGATGGACCAATGGCCTGACTCTGTACAAGGCAGCTTCCTATGTTGAGATATTTGTCAACTGTTTCAACTTAACATCACTCATTGTGGGAGGGGAAGTTCCACTAGACAGCTTCTGGTGCTTGGGCTGGAAGAGAAGGCAACAAAGGCAGCTCACACTGGCCCTCTTCAGACATTATGAGTGCCGGCTGAGCTCACACTCACAACTGCAAAAGCGGGGAGGAAGTCCCGCCCCATGCTGTCACTCACCTCCTCCAGCTGGCCTGTTTCCTCTTACATGATGAACGTAAGTGTGACGGCTGGCTCATTTGTGAGCTGCAACCTCGAGCAATCCAGCTTGGAACCCCTGCTAACTGAGCAAAGAGGCACCTTTTAAAAGTGGTGGTTCTCTTTCTTGAGCAGGGGGAGAGCAACTGGCCCTATCCAGCCCCAGCACAGCATCCCTCCAGGGCCTGTCTTATATTTCTCTTTAAGATAGTGAGCCCTTTGAGGACAGGGTAGCCATTTTATTCTTTCATTTATTTATATATATCTAGGTACACCACTTTGGGAACTTTTGTTGAAAAGAGGTATATAAATATTTGTCATGTTTGTATCCGTAGCTCATGGAAGCACTAGCCATCATGCTTCTGGCACCTTCCCCCTCAGAGAAATGGGGCCATTAAGTGTGAACAGAACACCTTAAGTGGCACAGCGGGGAAATGCTTGACTAAGACTAAGAAGCAGAAGGTTGCCGGTTCGAATCCCCACTGGTGTTTCAGAGACTATGAGAAACACCTATATTGGGCAGCAGCGATATAGGAAGATGTTGAAAGGCATCATCTCACACTGCACTGAAGATGGCAATGGTAAACCCCTCCTGTATTCTACCAAAGATAACCACAGAGCTCTGTGGTCGCCAGGAGTCGAAATTGACTTGATGGCATACCTTACTTCCCATACTGCCATACTGCCTTATACCATAAGATTTAATGCCCTTATACAAATCTATGGTGTGGCCACATTTGTGGTACTGCATGCAGTTATGGTCACTGTGGTGCATCAGGGAAATGCTTGGTTGCTGGTTCGAATCCCTGCTGCTACTATATCAGGCACCAGTGATATAGGAAGATGCTGAAAGGCATCATCTCACACTGCATGGAAGATAGCAATGGTAAACCCCTCCTGTATTCTGCCAAAGATAACCACAGGGCTCTGTGGTTGCCAGGAGTCAAAATTGACTCGACAGCACACTTTAAGTGTGAACAGGCTGGCTAGACGGGGTGAGTAACAGCACAGGGCGGGACTCCCCACCACCACCACCGTGTTTGCTGGTGTGCATGAGTGTGGCTGGTGCTCATAACATCGGAAGAGGATTATTGTCTTTGAGACTCGCAGTCCTGGCAGTGGCTGCAGCATCCGAGGCTGAAGAGGGATTGGCTGACTCAACCATCCAAGATGCTACATCATCACTGCTGCTGCTTCCATCCCTCCTCCTCCTCCAGGATCAGCTGCTGTGCTGTGAAGGTGAGAGGGAAAGAGACTAGCTCCTTCCCAGCCCTCACGTCACTTCCTGACCAACTTCCTCCTTTCTCTATCTAATCAATGCCCAGGAGGAGGAGGAGGAGCAGGATATGGAGGTAAGTTACTGAGAAATGTGAGCAGGGGCGTATCTAGGGTAGGGCAGGCAGGGCACGTGCCCCAGATGCCACTTGAAGGGGGGCGCCATTTTTAAAAATTAAAAAAAAAAATTAAATGGCCACCGAAAACAAAATGGCCGCTGTGCATGCTCAAATGGCCTCTGTGAGGCCCTAGGCCATGCCAGGCCTCGCAGAGGCCATTTGAGCATGCATGGCAGCCATTTTGTTTTCAGTGGATAGATATATATATATATATATATATATATATATATATATATATATATACCACTGCACATGCTCAAATGGTCCCTGCAAAGCCCTAGAGGCCAGCGACGGGAGGGCGGACCTTTGCAGACCCACATCACAGCCTTTAGGAAGCCACCCAAAGGGGCTTGTGAATAATGAACTGAAGCTTATGAGCTAGGATGGTATTCATTTGCTCTTACTTTGCTTCTTGTGATAAGCGAGTTAAATGTGATCCTCTATAATAAAACCCTTGAGTGTGATCCTGTGCCGCCCGTGTCTTTTTCGGCAGTTCTGGGCATGAGCAAAGCGCATGCCCAGAACCGCTGAAAAAGATACGGCCGCCCAGACACGGGCGGCCATGTTGGCCAAATCGTCCCAATCATCCCAAACAATTCCTGCCGCCGCCGCTGACCGCCCGCCCGCCCTCCCAGCTGCCCGAGTCCTCCTCTCCCACCCCCCCACATGATTAAGGGAAAAATCGGCCCAAACAATTGCTGCCGCGGCCGCCGCCACCGGCTGCCCACCCACCCTCCCAGCTGCCCGAGTCCTCCTCACCCGGTTAGGCTCCCGTCAGTCGGCCGATGAAAGTCCATATTCTGAGAAGGAGAGAGGAGCTTGCAAACAGAGCTCCTCTCCGTGCAAATCCTCTGCCCAAACTGGCGCAATGGACACAAAGGATGCAACAGGCGTCCTTGGCGCCCAAAGCGCCAGTTTGGGAAGAGGCTTTGCAGAGAGAGGAGCTCTGCTTGCGAGCGCCACTCTCCTACTCAGAATATGGTTTTAGATCGCCCGACTGACGTGGGCCGGGGTTGAGGAGGACTCGGGCAGCTGGGAGGGCGGTCGGGCAGTCGGTGGTGGTGGTGGCGGCGGCGGCAGCAATTGTTTGGGCCGATTTGGCCCTTAATCATGGGGGGGGGCAGGAGAGGAGGACTCGGGCAGCTGGGAGGGTGGATGGGCGGGCGGCGGCCGCGGCAACAATTGTATGGGCCAATTTGGCCCTTAATCATGTGGAAGGGCCGGGTGAGGAGGACTCGGGCAGCTGGGAGGGCGGGCGGGCAGTTGGCGGCTGCAGCTGCGGCAGGAAATGTTTTGGACAATTTGGCCCTTAAACAGGTGGGGGGGTGGCCGAGGACTAAGGTATAAAGGGGGGGGGAATCTAGCACCCATTATTATAATGGGCTGAAAAATACTAGTGTCTTAATAATATGGCTATTAATGGTGAGTTTGTCTTTGAATCAGTGTGAAATCCTTAGTATTAAGGCCCACTGGGAGTTTCTTGCTCTCTTTATCTCATTTTAACTCTCTTTCTGAAATACTAGAATATATTCCAAGCAGTGACACAGTTTACTCTGCATATCCTTTAGTTATTTTCAGAGTATCTGGGAAAAGTCAAATTCTCCATTGATTTTTAAAACTTATGTAATGGTGATGCTACAATGCATAGTAGAGAATTAGACAGGCGCTTCTGCTTAGTTTTCCAAGTACACCTCCACACAGTATTTGGATATTTCATGAGCCCCAGCATACTGAAATTTGTAGTTTTCCAGCACTTTTTGGTCTAGCTACGTCCACTGCTACATAGTTTTTGAAAGATTAAAAGATTAACAAGCTTGCCTTGTATTTTTCAGCTTATATTATGGTAAAGTTATCTGAAAGATGGGCATCGGATGTTTGGACAGGGGGTGCAATTTCAGTGCTTGCCCTAGGCGCTATTTTCCCTAGATACGCCTCTGAATGTGAGAAGGAGGGAGGAATAGGCAGGGTAGCAAGGTCTGCTTCTCCACCATCAACTTGTCGGCTTCATGTTTGCATGCCTGTGACTGATATCTGCAGCTCTGAGAGCTGTAGGGAAAAATAGAGTATCCAGTCTTCATTCAGGAATCAAACTTCCATATATAACATTGCTTCATATGAACACAAGAACACAGGCACATAGGAAGCTGCCATATACTGACCCTTGGTTCATCTAGCTCAGTATTGTCTACACAGACTGGCAGAGGCTTCTCCATGGACACAGGCAGCAGTCTCTCTCAGCCCTATCTGGAGATGCAGATTCTCATCCCAGAACAGCCCATCCCTTAAGGGGGAATGTCTTACAGCACTCACATTGCAGAACAGTTGAAAAGTTTAAACAGTTTTCAGGAACCAATTATGTCTGAAGTCTGAGGACTAGCTGCATCAATGATGGTATTAATGGGTAATACCAGCAGGGTAGTATATTACAACATAGTATTGTATGTTGCCATACAATATGTTGCCAATAATATATTAGCATAGGGGAATGAATGAGAGCACTATCAAGGACCGGGAAGACCCGAGTTCAAATCTCCATTCAGCCATGATACTTGCTGGGTGACTCTGGGCCAGTCACTTCTCTCTCAGCCTAACCTACTTCACAGGGTTGTTGTGAGGAGAAACCTAAGTATGTAGTACACCTCTGTTTGGCCTATGGCTGCAATAAAAGAACTACTACTACTAGTACACTGCTCTGGGCTACTTGGAGAAGAGCGGGATATAAAATGTAGTAGATAATGGTGGTGGTGGTGGTGATGATGATGATGATGATGATGATGATGATGATCATAAACATCATGTTCAAATGTGGCTTTTTCTTTAATGGGCCAGCATGGATACTTATGATCTGTATGCACCATTGATGGTGTTCCCTTTTGTTCACACGCTGTAGGTTTCTAAGGTGACTTCATGTAGCAGAAACTGTAATAAAAAGGATCTCAGCATCCCAACCTATTTAGGAGCTGGGCAAGAGGAACAGAAAGTGGGGAAATATGTTAGCTGTAGATGTCATCCCAATCGAGCAACAGACACTAAAGCTGAAGAACAAACAAAACCCCTCGCTTTCCATTCTAATCACGGCAATGTTTTCCCCCTGTTGCATAAAAAGTCTATGATTTATTATGGCTTTTTGTCTCTAGAAGTGGTTCGTCTCTGATTATAACTCTTATTTTTAATATGAAACATTCTCAAAGTTTTGAACTTGCATTGGGTTTTTGTTATTGTTAAGGTGAGCTTAGGTTGGATTAATCTAAAATATTATCTGGCATTTTGCACTTTAAAAAAAGAAAAGAAAGAAAAGTCTTCCCAGCCAGCTGTGGGAGTTTGAAGCAAGGTCTGTTTTCTGTTAGCCATGCAGTACCTGCCCCAAGAATGTGATGTATTTGGCAGTTCCAATCTGCTGACCTCAGTTTTAACCTCCCCCACAAATGCACACAGCGATTGGTGTCTCTCCAGACAAGACATAACTACTCGACTACCAAGAGCAAAACATTTAGTCTGCTAATTGCTTACCGTCCAAACACCATAATTAAAGTTTTGTTCTGTAATTTTACAATCAAAACAGTGGGATTGTCAGGAACCAAAAGAAAAGACAAAAGAAAAATCAAGGAGAAAGGGAAGGTAATAAAAAGCATGTGCTTTGGAAATGGGTTGTGTGGTTGTTTTTTGTTGTGTGTGTTTTTTTAAGTCTAGGTTGTAATGTTGTTGCTTCAATCTCTCATTCCTGAAATAGCACAATAATCAACAATAAGGCAAGAAATGAAAGACAGGAGCAGGAAAAATGTACAAATCACACTCTTGCTGTATTTGTCATCTGCGCCAGTAAAGAGCTGTAAGTGATGAATCAGAGCTGCACTTTTAAAACAGAAAATAGGAATATAGGAAGCCGCCTTATACCGAGTAAGACATTGGTCCATCTAGTTCAGTATTGTCTACACAGACTGGCAGCGGCTTCTCCAAGGTTTCACACAGGAGTCTCTCTGAGCTCTTTCTTGGAGATGCCAGGCAGGGAACTTGGAACATTCTACACCGCAGGTGCTCTTCCCAGAGCAACCCCATCCCCTAAGGGAAATACCCTTCAGAGCTCCCATTCAAATGCAAACCAGGATGGACTCTGCTTAGCAAGGGGAGAATTCATGCTTGCTACCACAAGATCAGCTCTCCTCGCAGAGGATTTATTTTCTTTTTTAAAACAACAAGAGCTTAATAAGTCTGTGGTCTGCAACCCACGTATTCTTGTATGGCTTCAGAAGTACTGCAGGTAGGGTTGCCACATGCCCAGGATGGGCCTAGACAGCCCAGGAACTGGACATCCTGTCCAGGATGCAGGAAAAGTGTCGACCTGGATATGAAATATCCAGGAACTTGAGTCAATTTTGCTTTAATGAGTTTTACCCTCCTTTTGATGCTTGTCTCCAAGCATTTTAGCTACATGGAGCCAATGTTTAAAAGCCCCATGATCCAACCCTTTCTCTGGCACCAGTGCTGTGGACTGGCTAAGTTGGCTCTCTCTCTGACTCAGTGACCCCCTTCCCCTCCTTTCTGGACCGTCTCTGGAGTTAGCGAGTGTGGTAGTGGGCCACTGGGTTTAGCTGTGAAATATAGAGCCAAAGAGAGCTGACTTTCTTTCGCTTGCACACTGTAGAGGAACATGCAAGGAACAGACATGAAACTCCACTGTCAAGCACTCTATCTGATTCTGGTCAAAAAAGTAGGGTTCTAAAATGTGCATCCTCCTGACCTTTCTATGCTTATGCCCAGGAATTGTCTCCAATGAATGTGGCATAAGAACCTAGGAACATAGGAAGCTACCGTGTACTGAGTCAGACCATAGGTCCATCTAGATTGTATTGTCTACATTGACTAGCAGTGGTTCTCCAAGGATACAGGCAGGAGTCTCTCTCAGACCTACCTGGAGATGCCAGGGAGTGATCTTCTGACCTCAGATGCTCTCCCATTGAGCTAGGGATGTGCACGAGCTAGTTTGGTGCTGCCTCTGGGAAGCGACAAAGTAACTCGGGCACCAGTGTTTTTGAGTGGGCTCGGCAGGGTGGGAAACGGTTCCCTTAAGGAGCTGGTAAGGAGCTCCTTACCTGCTCCTCCCCACCCCGCTGCTTTTCCAGGTGAGGTGCCCGGTCCCCAACCGGTCGTGCAAGGCTGCAGCACTGTTCCCTGCAGCCCCCATGCAACGCACGCACTGGCCATCTGCATGATCAGCATGATGGAGGGAATCGCCTCTCCTGTGATTCCCTGCGCCAGCAGATCTGAATATGGCACAATGTTGGACCGGTCCTGGGAATTTTGAATGGGTTTAAAGATCTGTCCATACACTGGTGTTCCCCCCTCCCATCCATGCACACAGCCAGGCTCTGACACATGGAACATCTAAATCTCCTTTGGGTGCATGCAAGGCTTCACAGGGAAGGGGGCATTGCACTGCTTCTGTTCTATCTTTTACCATGGAGAGTTGGGGGCCCTACACAAGCAGGGGTCCCATTGTTCAGTTAGCTTAACTTGTGTGCGTGCAGTTCAATGGGAGACCTAGGGCTTACATAGGAAACTGCCATATACTGAGTCAGGCCACTGGCCCATCTAGCTCAGTATTGTCTGCACAGACTGGCAGCGGCTTCTCCAAGGCTGCAGGCAGGAGTCTCTCTCAGCCCTATCTGGGCTTCTCAGATAGAAGTCTTGCTCAGGAGTCTCTTAACCCTATCTGGGTTTCTCTTAGCCCTATCTGGCTTCTCCTATCTGGAAGAGAGAAGAACCTTGGAGAAGCCCTATCTGGTCTTCTCCAAGATTGCAGGCAGGAGTCTCTCTCCGCCCTATCTGGAGATGCCAGAGACGGAACCTGGGACCTTTGGCATGCAAGCAAGCAGGTGCTCTTCCCAGAATGGCCCCATCCCCTAAGGGGATGCTCACATGTAGTCTCTCATGCTCAAGGGGATGCTCACATGAGCACTCTCACAGTGCTCACATGTAGTCTCTCATTCAGATGCAAATCAGGGTGGGCAATTCATGCTTGCTACCACAAGACCAGCTCTCCTCCCATGTAAGACCATGGAGTTTACAGCCCCGTGGTCCTCCCCAGTACACTGGCCCTCTCATGAGACAGATGGACTTTTATTAGAGAATGTTTAGCATACGGTTTACAAAAGCAATAAAGCAGTGAATAGAATTTCCCAATAAAACACGGCTGCTTACTAAAGAATGTGTGGTTCCAATGGTAGAGAAGATACAGCACTGTATGCAAGTTCCTACGGGTTTTGGTAGAGTCCAGTTAAAAGAGTTCAGTGAGAAGAATGCCCAAAAGGTCCAAGGGAGGGTCAGATCCTGGCCTCACCTTGCGTGTGGCTGGCATGGCCATGTCAGTCTTCTTCTGCCAATTGCAGCCTCTGGGCATGGGTCCTCGACGGCGGAGGGTCTTCTCCAGATCCAGAGGGTCTTCCAGGGGTGTTGTCAGCGGGAGTTCCTGGCGTGGTCGACCGCTGTGCTGGCATGGTTTGTTTAGCATGTAATAGCTCACCGGCAGCAAGCTGCCAGTGGAGCAGGAGTGTAATTTGGTCTGCATGGACTGCTTTGATGGGGTGATCCCTCACATCAGCATCCTGGGTCACAGCGAAACAGGATCCTTTGCCCTCCCTCATATACATATCCCCTCCTAGGTAGTCTTCATGTTCCCTTCCCTTTCCTGAGTAACAGGGAAATAGTGACCCCCAATATCCCCTAAATCATGCGAGACTTTTTAAGTTCTGGGCTCTTAGGAGAGCAGCAGTGCCATCAATGTTTGAAGAAGTGCTGGCAGGGCATGGCATTTAAAGGGATTTAAATGCCCTTTTCCTGCCAAGGGTGGGCAGATGGCTCCAAAAATGCACAATTGCGCCCAGCACGTCCCCTTCCAGATTATGGCCAATTGCAGCCGCTCTGCTGAGGTGCTGACACTTTGCCCACAGTCTGGCCACGGAGTTTGCTGGGATTGGCCTCAGAGGCCGAGCAGCAGAGGGGCTCCCCTTCCTTGAACTGGAGGTTGGTGGACTGCAGTTGGACGAATGTATGCGGTGTGATTTAAAGTTTCAAATTAAAACCGTGGGTTTGCCAACTTCCAGTTTTGTGCTACGTCTTAATTCAATGAACGCTTCACTTAATTTTTGCTGGGGAGAGGAAAGATACTTTTGGGAGGGGGAGAGAAAAATATGAGGATTTAAAACATGGGTTATTAGGTTTGGCATTAGGGAGTTCAGGAAATGAGCGGGGGGAGGGGGTCCTCAAAGATTGGGATCTAAATGCCTTTTGCTTCCCATTTAAACTGGGCCTGCAATGCATCACTATTTTGTGATATTTTAGATGGTGCTAATAAAGCTGGTACATTGCTTTGGATAAAAGAGGACCATCTGTCAGTACTGATCTTCTCATTGAGAAATCTCTGAGAAGCTTCCAAACCCTAGAAATACAGTTTGAAAACTGTTGTCAAATATTTTAACAGTTCTTCGGCAGCCATAGTTTTTACTTCATAGGCCAGATAACTTGGACTACAATGCAGTATCTTGTTAGGAAAGATGGCCAAAAGAACACACTTTGGTTGAAAAGAACACACCCCACCAGTGAAGGAATAGGAGCGGAATAGTGGAAAAGAACTGAACAAAAACCCATATATTAAACAGTTAGTGCTCTACTTTAAAAATCACCAGTGAGCAATTATCAGTTTTACTGGCTTAAGGCTGTAACCACGCTCAGAAGTTTAATAACTACTAAGCACCTTTCAACCAGATGTGAGTTCAAACAATTTCGTACAGTTCTGAGGTGGGGGCGAAACACTTTTTATTGTTTAGAAAATATGACTTAATAAACTTCTGCCAAGAAAAAATATTATTATTTGAGGGAAAGAGTAGTACTCTGTACCCAACAAAAGACACTTTAAAGGTGGAAACTTGAGTTTGTTTTGACTCTTGACTACACCTGAAAAACAGGAATGTAGTAAAAATTACAGGGCCTGTAACTGAAATAGGTTTAATGGTAATCTTATGTTTCTCTTTTTCCCTGTTCTTATTTTAAACTACAGGTTAGGTCAGGATTTGTCAGTAAACATTGCCCTGGGAAAGAAAGAACTTTTGTGCAATTGAAATAGTCCTTACATTTTTAGTACTTCATTTGTAGGTACACATTTCTGCACATTTTTAAAATGTAAATTTTAATTGAACTTGCTTCCTTTTTCTTTCTTTCCTTTAGCACCTAGTAGCACACACTGAAAAGGCAAAAGTATCTGCAGGGCCAGATTATGGCATACGGAGGGCCTAAGCTATGTCACACTTAAAAGGCCCCATAGGAATATATATATATATATATAATTTATAACTCACTCTCTCTCTCTCTCTCTCTCTCTCTCTCTCTCTCTCTCTCTATATATATATATATATATATACACACACACACACACACACACACACACACACACACACACAAATGTGAGTGTAACAGGCATTCTACACGTTATGGGGAGGAAGGGGACTTCAACATGAGGATGCTTCTTTCAGAGGCAGCCCCATAATGAGAATAATGTATAGTTCCTCCTACATTATTAGAATTTTTGCCAAAAGTCAGGAAAGATCCCAACATGTCTCTGCCTTGCCATACATTTGCAAAATACTCTCAGTGAGATCCAAAGTATTGTGCATGCACATGAGGGCTTCTAAGGCCTTGCTTCTTACATCAACTCCTCATAGGAATATAGGAAGCTGTCTTATACTACATCATCCCATAGGTCCATCTAGCTCAGTATCATCTACACAGAATAGCAGTGGATTCTCCAAGGTTGCACAATATAACTGGAAAATCAAACATCACCAAGACCAGGCAATGGCTTAAGAATGGTAACTTGAAGAAAGAAACAGAGGATTTAATACTGGTTGCACAAGAACAGGCACTAAGAACAAATGCAATAAGAGCAAAAGTCGAAAAATCAACCACAAACAGCAAGTGACGCCTTTGTAAAGAAGCAGATGAAACCGTGGACCACCTAATCAGCTGTTGTAAAAAGATTGCACAGACTGACTACAAAGGCATGACAAGGTAGCAGGGATGATACACTGGAGCATCTGCCAAAAATACAAGCTACCTATAGCCAAAAATTGGTGGGACCATAAAATGGAAAAAGTTGTAGAAAAAGAAGATGCAAAAATATTATGGGACTTCCAGCTACAAACAGACAAACATCTGCCACACAATACACCAGATATAACTGTAGTTGAGAAGAAAGAAAAACAAGTTAAAATAATTGACATAGCAATACCAGGGGATAGCAGAATAGAAGAAAAAGAAATAGAAAAAAATCACAAAATACAAAGATCTACAAATTGAAATTGAAAGGAAAGGCTGTGGCAGAAGACCACCAAAATAATCCCAGCAGTAATTGGCACCCTAGGTGCAAGTCCAAAACACCTTGAAGAGCACCTCAACACAATAGGGGCCACAGAAATCACGATCAGCCAATTACAAAAAGCAGCTTTACTGGGAACAGCCTACCTGTATATTCTGCAACGGTATCTATAACAATTAACAATAAAATTCAGCCATCCCAGGTCCTTGGGAAGGACTCGATGTCTGGATAAAACAAACCCGTCAATAACACCTGTCTGACTGTGTAAACAATATAATAACAACAACAATAATAATAATGGGTAATATTGGTAATGCAGGCAGTTCTCGACTTAAGATGCTATGAGATAAGACAGATGGCACTTAAGAGGAGAGCTGGTCTCATGGAAACAAGCAAGAATGGCGCCCTTTGCTAAGCAGGGTCTGCCCTGGTTTGCATTTGGATGGGTGACAACATGTGAGTTCTGTAAGATATTCTCTTTGGGAGACGGGGCCATATTTCAGTGGAAGAGCATCTGCATCCTTGCCTGCAGAAGGTCCCAGCTTTACTCTCTGGCATCTCCAGGTAGGGCTGGGATAGTCTCCTGCCTGGAACCTTGGAGAAGTGCCAGTCAGTGTCGACAGTACTGAGCTTGATGGACCAATGGCCTGACTCTGTACAAGGCAGCTTCCTGTGTTGAGATATTTGTAAACTGTTTCAACTTAACAACACTCATTGTGGGAGGGGAAGTTCCACTAGACAGCTTCTGGTGCTCGGGCTGGAAGAGAAGGCAACAAAGGCAGCTCACACTGGCCCTCTTCAGACATTATGAGTGCCGGCTGAGCTCACACTCACAACTGCAAAAGCGAGGAGGAAGTCCCGCCCCATGCTGTCACTCACCTCCTCCAGCTGGCCTGTTTCCTCTTACGTGATGAACGTAAGTGTGACGGCTGGCTCATTTGTGAGCTGCAACCTCGAGCAATCCAGCTTGGAACCCCTGCTAACTGAGCAAAGAGGCACCTTTTAAAAGTGGTGGTTCTCTTTCTTGAGCAGGGGGAGAGCAACTGGCCCTATCCAGCCCCTGCACAGCATCCCTCCAGGGCCTGTCTTATGTTTCTCTTTAAGATAGTGAGCCCTTTGAGGACAGGGTAGCCATTTTATTCTTTCATTTATTTATATATATCTATGTGCACCACTTTGGGAACTTTTGTTGAAAAGAGGTATATAAATATTTGTCATGTTTGTATCCGTAGCTCATGGAAGCACTGGCCGTCACGCTTCTGGCACCTTCCCCCTCAGAGAAATGGGGCCATTAAGTGTGAACAGAACACCTTAAGTGGCACAGCGGGGAAATGCTTGACTAAGACTAAGAAGCAGAAGGTTGCCGGTTCGAATCCCCACTGGTGTTTCAGAGACTATGAGAAACACCTATATTGGGCAGCAGCGATATAGGAAGATGTTGAAAGGCATCATCTCACACTGCATTGAAGATGGCAATGGTAAACCCCTCCTGTATTCTACCAAAGATAACCACAGGGCTCTGTGGTCGCCAGGAGTCAAAATTGACTTGATGGCATACCTTACTTCCCATACTGCCATACTGCCTTATACCATAAGGTTTAATGCCCTTATACAAATCTATGGTGTGGCCACATTTGTAATACTGCATGCAGTTATGGTCACTGTGGTGCATCAGGGAAATGCTTGGTTGCTGGTTCGAATCCCTGCTGCTACTATATCAGGCACCAGTGATATAGGAAGATGCTGAAAGGCATCATCTCACACTGCATGGAAGATAGCAATGGTAAACCCCTCCTGTATTCTGCCAAAGATAACCACAGGGCTCTGTGGTTGCCAGGAGTCAAAATTGACTCAATGGCAGACTTTAAGTGTGAACAGGCTGGCTAGAGGGGGTGAGTAACAGCACAGGGCGGGACTCCACCACCACCACCACGTTTGCAGTTGTATGCATGAGTGTGGCTGGTGCTCATAACATCTTTGAGTCTTTGAAACTCACAGTCCTGACAGCGGCTGCAGCATCTGAGGCTGAAGAGGGATTGGCTGACTCAACCATCCAAGATTCTTCATCACCACCACTGCTGCTGCTTCCATCCCTCCTCCTCCTCCAGGATCAGTCAGTAACACCTGTCTGACTGATAAAACAAACCAGTCAATAACACCTGACTGTGTAAACAATCATCATCATCATACAAAGGATGAACTTTAACAAAACTGATGAGAAAAATTACTATGGTTGGTCTTAAACTATGAACACTATTAGATGTTTTATGCCCCAGTTCTTTATTTTTCTTTGAATGTGGCTTCTCCAATCACAGAACATTAATCAGGATAGAGCCCAAGTTACAACACATCAAAGACGACACCCCACAGAATACAAAATGGTCATTATTGCTAACTAAGCTTAAACATGTCCATCCCAGCTCTTGCTGGACCAATCTGGGCTCTGATTTTGAAGCAACAAAGTGATTTGGATCTGGTAAGGGAGGGTCAAAGGTCAGCCTTAATTCTAACCATGTGGAGGCTAATGATAGCTAAGGGAGAGCCGTGATGGATGTAAAAATAAAACGAAAGGTACAAGCCATAATCACAAGTGACAAATTACATTTTTGATGTGTCAGGTTCAATATTAATTATTTTCAGCTGTCCAGTTTCCCCCCACTTTTGTCTTCAGGAAAGCTGCAGCAATCTGCTGACACATACGAAGAAAAAAAGAAGAGTTCAGGTGCACATTGACCTCGGTTCAGCATGCACAGTTATGGGGAAACATCTACTACCCTTGGACTATGGGTATTGACTATCTACAGCAGGGTTGGGCAAATGTGGCCCTCCAGATGTTGTTGAACTACAGCTCCCATCATCCCCTGCCATGATTTATTGTGACGGGGGAATAATGGGAGTTGTAGTTCAACAACCTTTGGAAGGCCACATTTGCCCAGCCCTGTTGTATGGCTTGTGGAAATATAAACCAAGTTTATAATATTGCTTTTCACCTGATTTCAGAATGCAATGAATTGAGTAGTGGCTCATCCTAACAAACCAGGGGAATGGCAAAGGAGACAGCTCAGGTTGCTCCTCTCTCTTTTCCCACCCCATCCGAGAGCCACACTGCTTGCAGGCTGGCCATTCATCAAGTAGATTTGTAAAAACAATTCTAAAACAGTTCAGAGCCATTTAAAACCAATTAAAAATACTTAAAATCAATTGAAAAACCTTGGGAGGCCAGGCCAAACAAGTAAGTCTTTAGAGCTCTCTTGAAAGCCAACAATGTATAACCCAATCCAGGACAGGGAGATCTAACTCATCCCTCAAATTCCAAACCCCCCCCGACATCATGAGCACCTCTGTCTTGCTTGGATTCAGCTTCAATTGTTGTTCCTCATTTAGGGAATGAATGCCATTTCCTGATGATGATGATGACAGGGTGGAGGAGGAGGAGGAGGAATCAATGTACTTGGAATACCCCGCACCAAATCTCCTGATGACCTCACCCAGCGGTTTCATGTAGTTGTTAAAAGCACTGGTGACTAGGAATGTGCACAAATTGATTTTTTCAATTTGATTTGTGCCCAAATTGAATCACCCATGATTTGTTTTGCGTCTGAATGTGTCCCCCGGAATCATCCCAGTTCTAGGGGCACCAAACTTGGGTGGTGGGTAGGTTCCCATGGGTGCCACCTACCACCCAAATTTCAAGGCAAAGGGGCACTTGATTGATTTTTAATGATTTGTTTTAGTTTTTACTGATTTTGTATATTTCTGCCATAGGAAATTATGGAGAATCAAAGTCGCCCTATCCTAACCCTAACATGGATCCCAAGCTTTAATTTTAAAAAGAGCTAAGCTCTAGCCCTTGTAATCCTATGAGGATTCATTGCACACCTCCATTTCTTCTGTTCATTTTGACTGTCATTGGACAGTGCCAATTGTCAACTGCCATGTGCCAACTACACCCACCCACACACCTTCAAGGCAGTGGGGTACTCAGTTTATTCTTTGGGAATTTTTGAAGTGTTTAATTTCTTTGGTGTCTTCATTACACACCTTCATTTCTTCTGTTCATTTTGACCCCACTGCTTTGCGGGTGGAGTGGGAATTAGTGGCATCCCATGTGCCAACTACACCCCAACCCGCAAACCACCGGGTACTCAGTTTATAATTCAGAAATTTTTGAGGTATTTAGACTCTTTGGTGTGTAATAATCCTCAAAGGGATTCATTATGAGGAAAGGTTATTAGACAACAAAGAGTCTAAACACTTGAAAACATTCCTAGAACATAATCTGAGTAGTACCCAACTGCCTTGCAGGTGGGAGGGGGGTGTAGTTGGCACATGGCAGTTGATAGTTGGCGCTGTCCAAAGACATTCAAAATGAACAGCAGAAATGAAAGCATGCAATGAATCATCATAGGGATTCATTATAAGGAAAGTTATTATACACCAAAGAATCCGAACACTTGAAAAATAGTGGCCACACATTTTGCTCCATAACTCCACTAACTTCTACAAGGGCTAGAGCTCAGCACTATTTTAAAATGAAAGCTGGGAATCTAGGGAAATTAATAGGAGGAATCTGAATCTTGAATCGATTCAAATCAAATCTGGCGTGATTCAATTTGGACCCGAATCTAGCCAATGAACCACAGGGATGATTTGTTCTGTCGCCAAATCACCTGAATCAGCTATATTTGGGTACAGATCAATTTGTATCCAAATCAATTTGCACATACCTATTGGTGACAGAATGGAGCCTTGAGGGACTCCATATAATAGTTCTCATTTTGAAGAGGAACCATCACCAAACTCCACCATCTGGAATCTGCCTGAGAGATAGGAGCAGAACCACTGCCAAGCAGTGCCTCCTATCCCCAACTCCGACAGGCGATCCAGAAGGTTACCATGGTTGATGGTATTGAACGCCACTGAGAGATCCAGAAGAACCAACTGTGACACATTCCCTCTGTCGATTCCCTGATAAAGGTCATCCATCAGACCAACCAAGGCCGTCTCAACCCTACAGCCCCCTCTAAAGAAAGTTTGAAATAGGTTTAGATAATCAGTTTCCTTCAAAACTGCCTGGAGCTGGTTAGCCACCACTTTCTCAATCATCTTGCCCAACATGGGAGATTGGAGACTGGCCTATAACTATACATCACTGAGGGATCTAGGGAAGGCTTCTTAAGAAGTGGTCTAATCATTGCCTCCTTCAAACAAGGAGGCATCTTAGGTGCCTCTTTGCCCAGTTAGCAGGGATAGCAGGACTAGGAAAGACTCCTGCCTGAAACCTTGGAGAGCCACTGCCAGTCAGTGTAGGCAATACTGTGCAAGATGGACCAATGGATGGACCACTCAGTACAAGGCAGCTTTCTATATTCCTAATTATGGTTATCAAAGCGATGGAATGAAAATCTCATCAAACCAATATAAATGAAATGATGGATATCCTCAAATATATGATAGTAGCGCCAAATAATGGGTGTGATCCACCTTCAAGCCCCAACGGTTAGCTTTCAATAGGAGGAAGTTCAGGACATACTTAACAGGAGAGGAGAGCTGGTCTTGTGGTAGCAAGATATTCCGCTCAGGGGATGAAGCTGCTCTGGGAAGAGCAGAAGGTTTCAGGTTCCCTCCCTGGTTTCTCCAAGATAGGGCTGAGAAAGATTCCTGCCTGCAACCTTGGAGAAGCCGCTGCCAGTCTGTGAAGACAATACTGAGCTAGATAGACCAATGGTCTGACTCAGTATATGGCAGTTTCCTATGTTCCTAACTCTCCCATTTAAAAAAATCAACCTACTATAAAATGTGAAACTGAAAATGTGAAATTAGACAATACCCACTCTTTTTATTGGGGTGTCGTTTAGAATAGCAAAAGGTACACATCTGTTTGATTTCTTATTTATTGGATAGCATAGCATGGTTGTCAATGAATATCTCTTTTTAGTTAATCAAAAATCATGCACAGTAGGTGAAAAATTCACTTGGATATAAGCAAGGCACCACAGTTTGCTACACAAATGTGTGCTGTTTGGGAGAATGACCTTTGAGCTGGCCTGCCAGAGATATATCGAACCCATTCTTCTTTGACAATCCTGTTATTGAGGGCTGAAAATAAAATCTTCATAACAGCACACAAGAATTTACTAATCTGACATCTAGTTTAGTAGATTAATTGGAGATGGGCTTTGATCATGCTTTGAAACAATGTGCAGCAAGACAGACCGATCAACAATAATTAATTAGTAGAACAATGGAGACCAGAGGTTACTTGCTTATGAATGGCGCGCTCTGCTTGCAAGTTATTAGTGTGCAGATGAAAGCCTAGAGTAGTGTAGAAAAGCTTGATAAATGGCATATATCAAGAGTGAGCCTCTCTCTAGAAGCTTATCCAAAGTGAATGGGAGCCGTGAAAAACACCAGGAAGCCATCACAAACCTTTACCTGGGGAAAAGTAACATTTCAGTGGGAAAGTACTCCAAGTATGTAGCCCACAATCCAACAATCAAAGCCCTGCACTGACAGAGGCCCTTGTAAAGTGCATAAGCCTTGCAGATCCTCAGTGCCTTGAGAATTAAGACAAAGATTTCAGACTTTCAAAAAATGACAAGCAGAACCAGGTGTTCATGGCACTTACACTGGGAACACCATTTATGTACAGTAGCTGAGTTTTCATTTAACATTTTTACCGCACATTTCCACAGAAAAGTAATCAAAGCAGCTTATATGTGAAATTTTTAAATTTAAAAATTGTTTAAAACAAGAAATCCAATAAAACAATAAAATTATTTTAAAAATAAGGAATAAAATTAAAACAAAGTGATAGCATTCAAAGAGCCTGCTACAAGTCAGTAAAGGTAAAGTGTGCTGATGAGTCGGTGTCGACTCCTGGCGACCACAGAGCCCTGTGGTTGTCTTTGGTAGCATACAGGAGGGGCTTACCATTGCCATCTCCTGCACAGTATAAGATGATGCCTTTCAGCATCTTTCTATATCACTGTTGCCCGATATAGGTGTTTCCCTATATTGTCTGGGAACATAGTCTGGGAAACATACCAGCTGGGGATTCGAACCGGCAACCTCTGGCTTGCTAGTCAAGTCATTTCCCCGCATTGCCATTAGGAGTCAGTAGTAATATCTAAACAACATGTCACAGATTAAAAGTTGGCCAGAATAAAGGGGTTTTTTTTACCACCTGTCTAAAAGTAGTCAGTGAGGAATTCCCATGGATCATGTACTACCACTAGTATTACTACAACAATGACTTTTAAAAGTTTTCAGAGTAGTTTCCTAAGGGTTCATCTGGATATAGCACGAAGCCTTTGGTAGACGAACCTGTGGTAAATCTGGGAACTACAGATTATCCCGTCCGTTGACAGCTTGCTGGCCAGGGTTTAGGCCTCTCATGAGAGGGCCAGTCCACTGGGGGAAACCAGAGGCACCATGTGCTTTGGGTCTCCATTGGACTGCACTCTCATGAGGTAGGCCATCCAACTATAGGGGCCCCCACTGGTGTGGGGCTCCTGGTATCTCTGGGTAAAAATAAAACCCATACTCCATAACTTCCCTCCTCCACTCAGTCCTTCCAGACTTCATGTGTCCAAGGTGTTGGGAAAGAAAGGGATTGGATTCTATATCCACAGGCAAACAGGCCGGGCAGGGACCAGCATTGCGGATTATGTAAATTAGCCTCCACGAGGCATCCATGGGCAGGGTAACCATGGATTTGAGTGATCTCTGGCAAGCCAGATGGCTGTGTGGGGCAAAACAAACAAACAAACATGGCAATGTGTTGCAGGGAGACCAGACTATCATTGAGGGTGCTTCGACTCCTGCTTCATGACAGTCGCAATGACAGGGAAAGGTATTGCTGGGGTGCCCTTCCCTGGGGCTTGCATGGAACTAGCAACCGGGCTAGGCAACAACAGTTCTCTGACCTGCATCTCTCCCATGAGAGAGAGGCCCAATTCTCTCTCATGAGAGTCCTTGAGACAACTGAGCGTAATCTATTGTGTGTGTTATCTTAACGCAGGGCTCTCGAGTCCGTTCCCTGTTTCCCATTGAATGGTTCCACTCTTGAGTTATGGCCAATTCTGCATGCTTACATCACAGGGAAAGGGGCTGGGCTCCCCTTCCCCTACAAACTGGTCCAGACATAGAACACTTCAAAGCTATCTTTTGACCCAAACTTTGGGTTCTCCCTAATGGTAGACTTTACTTTGCTGGGGAGCATAGTACTGCACCAGTCTTGGGTAGCTCCAAGCTGAGGAGCCAAAGGCTGAAAATTTGGACACACACACACACACACACACACGCAGAGTTGAGGGCACCCCTCTATACAGCTGGAGGGAGCAGCATTGTCCATGGGAACCTTAAAAATACAGACACTGTCCAGGCATCCAGGGAAATCAATGCGCTGCTGCCCAACAAGACAGCACATGCAACACTTTTGAAAGTATGCCTTGCTGCGCAGCCGCACTAGATCAGGTGTGTTATTAATGAAAGGTTTCCTTGCATGTGTGCCCCCTCCCCTTCCTCAGATGGAAGCTGTCAAAAGATTTTGTATGGTAATTCCATGAAAAGGTGTCCCCCACTAATGGGAGGACAAATATGTATAATCAAGCATATTACATGCTATGTATATCGTGCATTCTTTGTTGCTCAGGCATGCATATATCCTTAAACACTGACCTAGTAATGTGACTAAGAACATATACTGTACATTGTACATTTACTATCATTAAAATAGGCATATATCTTTAGGCATTAACCTGGTAGTCTGACTAAATAACGCATATTATATATTGTACATACCAAATAAAACCTCATGATGATTTTTAATTACATATGGATCTTAATAGTGCATTTACATATCATGAATTCCTAAAAGAAGGCTCATGTAATGTTCATACCAATGGGTTATTTATTAACCTGGCACCTCATAAGAAACCACCAACCTGCTCACCAATACACCCCTTCACTAGTGTCAAGTCCATCCAGGATATTATTGCGGCAAGCTTTTCACTTCTTCTGAGACCTCTGACTTCTCTTTCAAGTACAATCTTGGTTGATCACTGTTTTCTCAGTTTTCCCAAGGCCTCTTGGTTAATGGGTTAATTATCCTCGTATCTATGCCCATTGCATAACTGAACTTCCTGACTAGGTCTTTCCCATATATTTTTATCCTTGACTTCAGAAACCAACAGTTATAGTTGCCTGTCAGCTCAGTGGCAACCTGTATACATGGTGCATGGCCGAATCTATCACCATGAATAACTCCAGATTCTATTTGGATTTTATTTTATTTGGATCGATTCAGACCAATTATAAAGGTCCTAGGGGCACCAAATTTAGGTGGTGGGTAGGTCCCCATGGGAGACACCTACCACCCATATTTCATGGCAGTGGGACACTTGATTGATTGCTAATGAATTATTTTAGTTTTTACTGATTTTGTATATTTCCACCATAGGAAATAATTCAAAGTCACCCTATCCTAACCTTAACATGGATTCCCAGCTTCCATCCCACCCCACCACCCAAAAGCAAAGTTCTAGCCCTTGTAGAAGTGGAGTTATGGAGCAAAATGTGCAGTCACTATTTTAGATTCTTTGGTGTATAATAACATTTCCTCACAATGAATCCCTGTGAGGATTCGTTGCATGCCTTTATTTCTTCTGTTCATTTTGACCACCATTGGACAGTGCCAACTGTCAACTGCCATGTACTAACTACACCCCCCCCCCATACACACACATTTTTAAGGCAATGAGGTACTCAGTTTATTTTTTAGGAATATTGAAGTGTTTAGATTATTTGGTGTCTAATAACTTTTCCCCATAATGAATCCCTATGAGGAGTCATTATACACCTTCATTTCTTCTGTTCATTTTGACTGTCATTGGACAGTGCCAACTATCAACTGCCATGTGTCAACTACACACACACACACACACACACACACACACACACGGACACTCAGTTTATTTTTTAGGAATGAGTTTTTAGATTCTTTGGTGTCTTCATTACACACCTTCATTTCTTCTGTTCATTTTGACCCCACTGCTTTGTGGGTGGGGGTGGGGAATTAGTGGCATCCCATGTTCCAACTACCCCACAACCCAAAAGTCACTGGGCACTTAGTTTAAATTTTAGGATTTTTTGTGGTGTTTAGATTCTGTGGTGTGTAATGAATCCTCATAGGGATTCATTATGAGGAAAGGTTATTAGATACCAAAGAGTTTAAACACTTGAAAACATTCCTAGAACATAAACTGAGTAGTACCCCACTGCCTTGCGTGTGGGACGCGGGGAAGCACAGCCGGTATAGAGATGGCACATTTCAGGTCTGCTCTGAGCTCTGCTCTGTGGTTTCGGGGAGAGCAGCAAAAACTCACTACAAACTGAAGGCTCAAAATCAGTTGGGTAACAAAACTGTGGTTTCACGCAGTCGGATGACCACAATCTCGAACCTCTGGCACATTTGCCTCTGGTTTGGCATTATGTCTGAAAGTGGCCATCGAAAAAGGAAATAATAAATAAGATGGTTTCCTGTCCCCAAAGGGCTCACCGTCTAAGATAGACACTAGCAATAATCACTGGAGGATGCTGTGCTGGGGCTGGATTGGACTGCTGCCCCCCTCCCCCCAAATGTAAGAGAATTGCCACTTTAAAAGGTGCCTCTTTGCCTAGATATCAGGGGTCACAATGTACTCAGGGAAGTTCACAGTTTGAAATAGTGGTTTGCACTCCACCAAGAGGAAGTTCTACAGGCTTGGCACCAGCATTAAAAAGTCTCTGTCTAATTTCAGTAGTTAATGGAACAGAGAACAGGACCTCAGAGGCCAATGGTAAAGTCCAGGGTCTGGATGGATTCCGACAGCTAGGAAGATTTGTATGTGAATGGTGTCATGTCCGCCTGTTTGCTGCTCCTTGCTGCAACCTGCTAACATTGCATTCAGACTTCTCGGCTTCTGAAACCTCAGCAAGCCCCAGCCCAGGGAATCACTCATTAGCCTTCTCACTGTAGTAGGAAGTAGAACAGACTTCCTGACAAGGTTCCCTTGTTCTGGTGTGTTTGTGTTGCTGTTTTTTCTGTCTGCTTGGTCTGACCTCTGGCTTGTTCTGGGCTCCTGATTACCTGCCTGACCCTCTGCTCCCGATTGTTGCTTTAATTTGACATTTGGCTTGTTTCTTATTAGGACTGTGCACGTCAGAAAAAGGGGGATTCCAGTGTTGGAATTCTAGGCCCTCACCACCAGGAAGCATCAGAGCCTCCTCATTTGAGAAGTTCTGAGCAGGACTACAACCCCCAGAATCCTGTGCATCCTCCAAGCAGCCGTGTGGGCTTCCCAGGTTGCCCAGTATCACTCCCTGCCTGCCCCGACAAGTTCCTGAACATCACTCCTCTACCCAGTCGCCCCCACACCAGTGCTGGGTGGGCAGTTAAAGGGCCCTCACGACCAGCACGCTATCCACGGCACTTGCCCCGCCCTCTGATGCCTCCCGGTGGTGGGGACCGGGCATTCTGATGTCAGAATTCCTCTTTTTCCAAAGTGCTCAGTCCTATTTCATACTCCTGGCTCCTGCTCTTGCTTTTGACTGTTACTTGGCTTGACCTCCAGTGTGTTCCTGGCTTCTGACTGACCCTCTGGCTCCTGATGGCTACTTGGTCTGACACTTGGTGTGTTCCTGGCTTCTGTCTTGATCCTTCTGGCTCCTGATGCCAGATTGGCTTGAGCTCTGGTGAGCTCATGACTCTCCCAGTTCTGGCTTTAGATTTGTGCCCCCCGGGCAACTGCTGCCCATGGCTCAGCCTCCTGACACATGGAAAGGCTCTAAAGCAATCTGGTCCCAAGCCATTTAGGACTGTAAAAAAAATCAGTACCAGTACTCTAAAGGGGAAATAAATGGGCAGCCAGTCTGATGAAATAAGTTTGGAGGAATATGTACTAACCATTTAGTGGCCAGCATTGTGATAAACTCAATTATCTGTGTATGATTGCTCCTGTTTCAATTCTGTATCTGCCATATTGTCGACTGTCAACAAACATCAACATCTGTAACCATCAGTTCTATAGTAAAACCTTGATTCTTCTGACTATGGGAGTGGGGGAGAAGGGCTGTCTGTATTAGATGTTCGACTGTAAGATTGAGGCAATCACATGTTGCATTATGGACACACAAAGGAGGTCTTCTTACCATTTCTTCTCCCTGACAGAATATCTGCCCAACAACTACTGACAGAATCAGGAAGATTTTTAACAAGTGGATGGATAGTCCCTCCTTTTGACACATCCTGCCTGTGCAAGATCTGCCTAGGAACCATTGACAGAACCACACAAGTTTTTTTCCTGATTGGTCAGATATTCCCTCCACTTCGCTTTGCCCAGCAAACATTGCTGATTTCTCAGGGTATATTTTTCAGGTGGTTATATATTTTTCCTTTGGCCAGTCATGGCTTTTGCTCCTTGACAGGAGGTTGTCGGGTGGTTCCCCCTCCCCTGCCAGCCTCCCCCAGTCTCCAATTGACCCGGTTCAGGCCATTTTAATCTGTTTTTGGCCCATACTGGGCCTCTTCATGCTGGTGGTGGCCATTTTGGAGGCTCCCACACATGTACACTGGCCATCTGTGTGGCCTGGGTCGTGACCTGGTCATGCAGATAGCCAGTGCTCATGTGTGTTTGTGGCCAGCAAAATGGCCACTGCCAGCATGAAGAAGCCCAGAATGGACTGAAAACAGACTAAAATGGCCCGAACTGGTTTGACTGGAGACTGGGGGGAGGTTAGTGGGGGAAGGGGAAACTGCTGGAGACCCACCCTGCAGCCATGGCAGCACCTCACCCACCCTGGAGGCAGTGATTTAAAAAAAATATTTTGGTGTTAGAACTCTGGACCAGCTCAAATTTGGGGTGCCAAGACCAAACTTGACCGGTTCCATTTGAGTCCGGTTCAGACTCGAACTGAACTGGGAATACTGGTTTCATGCACACCCCTACTGTAGAATAGAAGTTTATCTGTACTGTACTTCTTCCAATATGCTTCAGTAAGAGCTGAAACATTTAGTCAACAAATCCATTCATGAAACCAATTAAAGATCTTTTAAAAGTTTAAACACACACACACCCAGGTTATCAGGATGGCTATTTTTTTAAAAGTATTAACAAAACCTAAGGATGGTAGCACCAACTTAGTAGAAGCTACTTCTTCTCCCTCAAACAGGATGAGCTGCCTAGTCTAATATGAGGCCTGAATGTGTGATGACATTCATATGTCATCACACAACCTCAGTAGACACCACTTTGAAAAACAGCACCATCCTCTGTGTGTCAGCAGTTATCAAACCTCTTTTATAACCAGTGTAAATCCCATTCGTTTAAATGCAAAGTTTTCTTTTTTTGCTCCACTGCTCATTATTCTACACTTCCTTACATTGAATCTCATCTGCCATTTAGTGGTCCAGTCTCCAAGTCTCTTGGAGCTCTTCACATTCTGCTTTGGATGTGAGTTTTCTGAATAATTTGGTGTTATCTGCAAACTTGGCTATGCCACTATTCATCCCTGACTCCAGATCATCTATGGAAAGTTAAATACCGCAGTCCCGATAAATATTGTTAGGGGACTTTGGCTTACACTGTCTATTTATTCCCACCGTCTATTTCCTCTCTTCTAATGAACCAAATGTGGTCCCATAAGATGAGTTCCTCTTGCAACGGTTGTGCCGATTCTTTCTCAACAAGGCTTTGCCTTCTTTGTAATTCTGTTTCCAATCCCCAAGATAACCAGTTCCAGACAACTTCCCAGACTCAGCTCTGTAGTTCCTGCATTTGTTTTCCATGAAATCCTGTACAAATCATGTGGCAAGCCAGCTAAATAGTTTTGGAAGATCTCTCGTCTGACTGAAATGCCAAGTTAACAAATTGCTCTTTGTAATCATAGAAAGTGTTCCTTAGGGCTTCTTGGGTACAGTAAAGTAGGCTTATACCAATTTCACAGCTGTGTCCCTCCCAAAAGAGCCATGAGAGTCAAAGTGTGGTGGGAGAATTCTTTGTTGACAATCCCTAGCCTGAACTACTAACAGAACTACAGTTCCCAGGGTTCTCTGGGGAAAGGCTATGACCAGTCAAGGCCTAAACTAGGAGACTGTTAAAGAAGGGCAACTATGTCATAAATATTCTAGTAGGTATGCTGGACATAAGATAAAGTTAAATAACTTTATGATGGGTTTTTACTTTTAACCAAGGAAATTACAGAAGCCATCGTTTTACTGGGTCAAGGATTGATCACTCTAGTCAGCAGAATTGTTAAGTCTGTGCATATGCAGTCACACAAATTTGCATAGTTTTTTGTGATTTTTCCAATTTGAACTGGTTTTTTGTTGTTTATTTTAGGTAGTTGTGCTTGAAAAACTTTAAAAGAACCTTTGAAATACTTTGTAAAGAAATTTTTTTAAAGAATCCCCCTTTGGAAGCAAAGGGGAATCCGGTAACCAACTGCCAAATTGGTTCAAACTGGTTCAGTTTGTGGACCCCTAACCAGTTTGCAGACCCACGGTTCAGTATGAATTTGGTTCAAATTCAGACCAAACCACACAAAATGGTCCATGCATACCCCATCACACCATCAAGCCATACCACCACATTGATATTTCCCTGGATAGGTACATGCACAAACGTGCATGCACACACACACACGCTCTTCCCAGATTCAGCACTTGCCTTTGCAAACAAGTGCTGAACCACTGACAGCAGGGTGTGGAATTATGGGGGCATGCTAGGTAGTGTGCTCCTGTTCACTCTGTACCCGAGTACAATACATCCGAGTACAGTTCTTTATGAACAGGGCTATTGTTTCTGGAACTCAGCTATTATTACTTGGAATCTGGACAAGTGTTTTGTTCATGCATCTTGGATAACCAAGGACTGGAATGTTATAACGAGTCCTCTCTCTCATTTCTTTGTCAAAATATCTGTTACAATTGCTCAGAAATATTTTGCTTTCTCCCTTCATATGAACAAAAGAGGCTCCATCCCATTTATACTGTTCATAAAGAATTGTTCACACACTTAGTAGAAACTTTAACATGCCTCTGTTCAGCACAATTGCATGCTCATCTCTTCCAGCTTGCAACTTCCTGTTTCTTTTTCTTTTAGACTTTTTCTCTAAAAGAGAAAGACATGCTCTCTAAACAGGACACTATATTCCCTCCCCACCTAAATGAATTTACCTCATACAATATATTCTCAAGAGCTCTATTTCATTATTTCACATAAATGTCACTTCATATATAGAGTCTTTCAAGTACTTTCAAGTACTTTTGGCTGTATTTACCTTCTTTTGTACTTTGGAGAGAAGCGGGATGCAAAGCAGTCTCGGTTTTTGCGAAAACAAGACCAGGTCAGAAAGAAGTCGACCAAAAAGAAAACAATTAGCTATCTTTTGGTGGAGGTTTGTAAAATGATATATAAATACACAGTTGGATTTGAAAATTAAAAAGCAGAAGGAAGAAGTTGTTCTGAGCATGAAAGTGGAGGAACTCAGGACAATATCTGTTAGAACTTTTGGTGATGTTTGATACCATTGGCCATAGTAAAATTTGGGCCACCTCTCAGGGCTGGAGTTAGGAGTACAGCCTTGGACCGCTTCTGATCCAAGTGCAGGCATGAGGAGGAGCAAGAAGGTATCACCAGGGGAATTCTGTTTGGTCCTTTGGTCTTTGGGGTCCCACAAGCTTCTGTCTTGTCCCCAAAGTTGACTAACATCTACATGAAACCACGGGGGGGAAAATCATGGGTTTGAGTTTAGTAATGGTTTTCCATTCTACACTGCAACAACAGAATTTAATGGAGGTGCCATTTCAAAAAAGCCACCATCCATGTGGGTAATATGGTTATTGTTAATATCCCGACAGAACTGGGTTTTTTCATCAGTCAACGTAATTGTACAAAATACTTTTCAAGGCAATTTGTAACTTGCAGCAGTACATACGTGATCTATGCCATACAAATGTGGTCTATACCACACAATGCCCATGCAAAAAAGTATATGTGAGGAAAACTTCCAGAGTGCTTAAAAAGAGAATTGGCGTGGGATCAGCTTTGGTTTGGCATTTTTTAGAGAACAAGCACACCATTCAGGAAATAAGGTTGTGAGTCTTGGGAAACTGGAATGAGGCAACGAAAAGCTGCTCCTGAAAATAAAATAAAATAAAATAAAATAAAATAAAATAAAATAGATTTTGGAACTCATAATGAATTTTGCCCCTGAGGGTCTGAATGAAGAAAAGAAGTTTCTTCTGTTATTATCATTGGTTTAGCAATTTAATAAAAACTTACTTGGCTGCTGTTTTATACAATGATTTCTTTTGTTGTTGTTGACAGCCCTGGGACAGTTGTGAGTCTTTGGGAGTCTGCTGTTGTGTTGATGGTGCCCTTAGACTAGTTGTGGCAATGCCTATGAGAAATTGGCAAGGTTTTTTTCATAGGCAATAGTGTCTGTCTTCAAAGTTAGTGGCACCTCAAGGTTCTTCCTTTTCAAATATATCTATAAGATCCAGACAGATTTCCTGAGCCATCCAGGTAATTATTTTTGCCTGTAGGTGTTTTGATATATGTACACCTTCTAGTTTGCATTTTTAAAAAATGAATGATATACTTTTTTACCTTTACTGTGGTATGTTTTATTTAATAATATTTTTTTACCTGCGGCAACATATTTCACAAAATAAGATCTTTCATTTTTGTGTATATTTGTAGTTTTTCTATTTTATAGTGTGATTATATTTTATTTTAATAGAAACATTATTTTGCAGGCAGCCATTGAAGAAGGACGTGTCCAAAACACATTGGACACAATAATGAAAACATAGTGATACTTTGAGAAAGCATTTTCTCCTTGTGGTTTTTCTTCTTAAGGTTGGGTGTCACCAATAAGTGGATACCTAATTTTATCTTACATCATCATCAGATTCACAGGAACATAAGAAGCTGCCATAGATCAAGTCATCTCATTGGTCCATCTAGCTCTGTATTGTATACACAGACTGGCAGTGGCTTCTCCAAAATTGTAGGCAGGAGTCTCTCTCAGCCCTATCTTGGAGATGCCAGGGAGGGAATTTGGAACCTCAGATGCTCTTCCCAGAGCTGCAGAAGATGGGTGTACTATATCAGTAGGAGATCCAGAGGTCTTTAGGAGAGCCAGTCAGAGTAGGTGTTCAACCTGTTCTAGATAGGTTAGCACTCTTTCTGAAGAAACATTCAGAGTGTGCATTCTGGAGTTCTTCTGAACCTAGCACTGCTGGTGAGGAATGTCTTTGCATAGCTTTGGCTTGTGCACCATCTTTGATCTTTCCTTGAAAAAGGAGGGCTGGCTACTGTTACCCATGACTTAATCATGTCACATTTGGATTACTGCAATGTGTTTTACATGGGGCTGCCCTTGGAAAGCATATGGAAACTGTCGCTAGTGCAAAATGTGGCTGCCAGGTTAGTATCTGCCTGAGGCTACTCAGATGGATCGTATCACTCCAGCACTGAAGTACTACACTAGCTACTGAATTATTTCCAGGTTCAGTTTAAGGCTCTGATTTTGAACTGTAAATCCCTAAAAAACTTGGCTCCTGAATATGTGAAGGACTGCCTGCACCCAAATGAATGTACCTACTTCACAAATTCTGACGTGGCTTTGCTCCTCCCCATCGGCTGAGACCCAGTTGCTATGCACGTGGAACATGGCCTTCTCAGTGATCACTGGGTTGTCCTTGAACTCCCTTGATGTGGAGTACAACTTTCTCGCTTCCCCCATGGCCTTTCATAAACAGATTAAGGTCACCCTCTTCATCCAGGCATTAAGTCTATGAGGGATCTCTCATGGAGTTTTTAGCTGCTATTTTATGTATTGCTTTGTTTTACTCCAAAAGTCCATTTTAGTCTTTTGCTTTTATTTGTTAATATGTCTTAAGCTTGCTGTGAGTCACCTTGAGGGTCAACTGATGAGAGATGGGTCAAAAATTGCATAAACAAATATCTGGTACTGGTGGCTTGGGGAAACCTTTGTTCAAACAGGAATAGGTGTCTGGCTACCTGGTTAATGGTAGGGATATGCACAGAACCGGCTGGCCCGGTTTGGTTCGAGTCCAGACTGGACTCAATCCAGACCGGCCAAGTCTGGTCTGGCCCCCCATCGAACCCCCACCCCCGGTCCGATCCAGGTCCGGACACGTTCACAATTTTTTTAATTAAAAAAACCCTTTAAATAAATTTAAAGTACCTTTAGCCCTTTCGGGGGGCTTCCTGTATGCTGTGGGGATGGGGGGGTGTCCACGAGGGTTCCCCTTCCCCCCGCCGGCCTCTGAAATCACCACCTCAGCCCAGGAAATTGATCATTTTTGGCCCGTTCAGGCCTCTGTAGTGCGCGGCGGTGGCCATTTTGTCCACTGTCGCACATGCATAAATGACCCTTGTGAGCCCTGGTATGACCCAGGGCCTCACAGAGGTCATTTGTGCATGCGCGGTGGCTATTTTGAAAAAAAAAACAACACCTCCGAACTTGTCCGGAGGTTCAGTTCCGGTCCGGATGGAACCGGGGGGGGGGGCAGTTCAATCCCAACCCCCCAAACCTCTGGACCGAACCTCTGGACCGCCGGACCAGTTCGCACATCCCTAGTTAATGGTGTAGTTGCACAATAAATGTACTGGTTAAATAAGATAACATAGATCTGTAAAATCATGGGGATTTTTGGAAGTGCACGATTATGCTCTCGTGGTAGTAATCCTGAATCTTCCCCTTTGCTAAGCAGGGTCCACCCTGGTTGCATCTGAATGGGAGACTACATGTATGAGCACTGTAAGATATCCCCACCCCCCACCCCCACCACAGGGTATGTGCTTCTCTGGAAGAGTACTTAAGATGCTTGCATGCAGAAGGTTCCAAGTTTCCTCCCTGGTATCTCGAAGACAGGGCTGGGAGAGACTCCTGCCTACAACCTCGGAGAAGCTGCTTCCCATCTATGCAGACAATACTGAGCTAGATGGACCAAAGGTCTGACTCAGTATATAGCAGTTTCCTATGTTTCTATGTGCTCTTGGGCAAAAGTTCTTTTAAAAACATATAGAGGCTCTACACATGATCAATGTGGGGCACCTAACCGGGCTCTGTGGGGAGAACAGGCTTAGCCTGCTCTCCCCACAGACGAGCAGGGAGCTCGCCCTGGGTGGCTGGATTGGCTGCCCACACGACTACCGACTCTGTCTTAGAGCCGGTAGGGGCTGTGGGGATTGGGGGCCACCCGGCCCCCAGAAGTCCTAGGATGTCCCATGCAAATGCGCAGGGTATCCTGGGGAGACCCCTGAGGCTGGGAGGCTTTTTGTAGCCTCCAGGTCGGGGGTCTACTTTTGTGTCACCACGCTGTGTGTCGCCACTATCAACTAAATGGGGTTAGCGGAGTGAGTGCTCCGCTAACCTTGTTGAAGGGGAGGGGTATTTTGTGAGGTTTGCTGCCAGGAATGGCTCCTATTGCAGCACATGACCTCCCCAAAGCAGGCTGGGCTCCCTTAGCCCGCTTTTGGGAAGCTGTGAGAATAGCCTCATAAGGTGTGTCACAAATGGTGCTCCTATTGTGCATGCATGTTTGTGCTAGCTCAGGGCTGCACAACTTCGGCCCTCCTGCAGATATTGGAGTACAACTTCCATCATCCTTCACTATTGGCCACAATGACTGGGGATTATGGAAGCTGTCGTCCAAAAACCGCTAGAGGGCCAAAGTTGTGCAGCCCTGCTCTAGCTCAACACTAGTCTGGAAGTCAAGATCCAGACTTAGCTGAATTCATATGCACAATGTCCTTCCACAAGAGTGCCATTAAACAGGATGCTAGCCATTGAAAATATTTTAAGTTTGAAGATTGTCGGTGAAGATTGTAGGTATTCCTTTCACATTTTTACTCATCTCATTAGAAAAAAAATAAAATGTGTCCAAAAGGAATGGAAGGAGGTATAACCTCATATGAGCTACATATGAATTTATTTGACTTGGCAATCTATAATGTGACACTTCCTTGCTTCTGCTTGGTTGTTGGGAACATCTGATGTTAGTTCCAGTGGGTATTATTTGTATTTAAATTTCCAACTAAATATAAGTCAGTCTCTTTCATAAAGTCTTACCTCAGCCTCATCCAAGTCATTAAAACAGAAGCAGGATTTCTGCAAAACAGGAAACAAATATAATCTTTAATTACAAAAAGATACTGTATATGTTGCATGATGAAATCGGAATTTCACTCTTATTCAGTATTTGATGAGGCTACAGCATACAATTACATTATTTTGAACTTCACTGACCAAAGGAAGATCTTATGAGACAAATTTCACATTCTGATTCTGAACTATCAGTTTTGGACTGTGAAATTCAAACTGTGATTAAAAAACAAACAAACACCCAAGACCTTAAGCAAAACCATTTCCCATGCCAAACACTTCCCTTTATTGTTGGGTGCTTCAGGAATGGGCCATAGGTCAGTGGGAGAGCATCTACTTCACATGCAAAAGGTCCTACCTTGAGGCTATTCTCACGGTCATACAAAATCAGGAGCCCAGCCCAATTTTGTATGCCCGTGAGAACCACTGGGCTCGCAGCCGAGCCTGGTATCACGAAAGCAGGTCACCCTCTAAAACAACCCTCCCCTAAGCCCAGGTTAGCAGAGCGAGCACTCCGCTAACCCAGGCTTTTATATTGTGAATTGCTGCGGTGCAGCCCTGCGCCATGGCAAGTCTTGAGTAAACCCCTGACTGGGAGGCTGAAAAGCAGCCTCCTGGCTCAGGGGTCTCTCCAGCATGCCCTGCGCACTCGCGCAGGGCATGCTAGAGCTTCCAGGGGCCATGCAGCCCCCAATCCATGCGTCCCCCAATCCCCGTAACGGAGCTGGCAGTCGTGTGGGTGGCTGGTTTGGCTGCCCGGAGTAGACTGACTGCTCGTCTGTGGGGAGAGCGGGCTTAGCCTGCTCTCTCCACCAACCCCACCCAGCTTCTTCTCACCAATCGTGAGAAGAGCCTCATTGACTCCTTGACATCTCCAAACAGAGATGGTAAAGATCTCTATCGGGAGGCCTGCTTCAACTTAGCATAGACCAGAGGATCCTAAATTGTGGTCTTCCAGATGCTGCTGAAGTACAACTCCCATCACCCCCAACCACAATAAACTGTAGCTGGGAATGATGGGGGTTGTAGTTTAGTAACATCTGGAGGACCACAAGTTGGGAATCTTTGGTGTAGACAATCCTGACTCAGATGGATGGATGGCTTTCTTGGTAAAAGGCAACTGAGTGTATCGAGTATCTTTTTTAAAAATTCACAATTTGTGTTCTTTTCCCTCCTTCCACTGTCTTCCTGTATGTGATATTGGGAGGTGCACAGGATTGGTTGACTGCCTTCAGTTCTTTAGCTAAATCATGGTGTGGAGTTGTATTTAAGAACAAGACTTCAGCCGCCTCTGTATAGCACTGAGGATGATGTCTTACATCAAAACATTTGCTATTTTGCTAACTCTATGGTTTAGTTTTTAAGTTTTTTAAACTTTTGAATGTTTTTAAACTTCTAACTTTCAATTGTGCATTAAAGAAGGTCCTTGGGGGAAAAATTTCACGATATATACTACTTTGTTTTTAAAGCACAAATCATTATTAGTCATGGAGGCTACCTCAAACCTCCGTGTACAGAGGCAGAAGGCCAACAGATACCAGTTGCTAGGAAGCAAAAGGAGCAGAAAGCTGTTGCATTGGACCAACTGGCCACGTGCTCTGGACCAATTCTTTAGTTAGTTGTGGTTCAACATCTCTGTGTGCTTGAGGCAGGGTGTCAAATGCCACCTCCTCGTGTGTACTCTTCTCCCCTTTTTTGTCCTTTTTTAAAGGTGGGGGCACAGCTAAGGCACCCCAGTAATCTGCTGCCTGATGCGACTGCCACGCTGACTGGAAACTTGGAGAAGCCGCTGCCAGTCAGTGTTGACAATGCTGAGCTAGATGGACCAATGATCTGTCTCAGTATATGGCAGCTTCCTATGTTCCTATGATCCACTGGCAGAAAGTCAGATTGAGAGATGGAGAGCTGGTCTTGCAGAAGCAAGCACGCATTGTCCTATTTGCTAAGCAGGGCCTGCCTTGGCTTGAATTTGGATGGGCAGCTTCATGTGAGCACTGTCTGCTATAAGATATTCCCCTTAGGGGATGGGGCTGTAGTTCAGTGCTAGAGCTTCTGCTTGCATGCAGAAGGTCCCTGATCTCACCCTGGCATCTCCAGGTACAGCTGAGAGAGACTCCTGCCTGAAACTTTGGAGAGCCGCTGCCAGTATGAGTAGACAATACTGAGCTAGATGGAACAGTAGTCTGACTCAGTATAAGGCAGCTTCCTATGCTCCTGTTAATCTGGCACTTCTCTCAGTGGCCACCTGTTGGCAGGGCAAAATCAGCAGAAATGATAGGCCACTTTCTCCCTCCCCAAGCCCCACAAAATTTGAGCTGAAGCTTCTTGACTGCAGACTTGTGGCTCAGCCTTAGTTCAAGCCCCTCGGAGAAATATGAACCACTAGCCAACCCGCACAAAGCATCTGTGTGGTCTTTGGGGCTGGCTGTTCCCTTCTCCCTCCTGCCCCACACTCTTGCCCCTCTTCCCCTCCCTCCCGCCCCACTCTCTTGCCCCCTCCCCTCCCTCCTGCCCCACTCTCTCTTGCCCTCCCTCTCATTCTCCTGCCCCAGTCTCTCCTGCACTCCCACCCCTCCCCTCCCCCTCCTCCTGCCCTCCCCTCCCCCACTCCCTCTTGCCCTCCCCCTGCCCCACTCCCTCTTGATCTCCCCCTTGCCCCTCCCCACTCCCTCTTGCCCTCCCTCTGCCCCACTCCCTCTTGATCTCCCCCTTGCCCCTCCCCCACTCCCTCTTGCCCTCCCTCTGCCCTCGCACTCCCCCCGCCCCACTCCCCCTTGTCCTTCCCCCACTCTTTCCTCCCCCTGCATTTTTTAAAGCTCTACCTACCAGGCCGCTGCCGCTCCTCCTCCCAGGCGGCGAACACGAAAGTCCTGCCGCCCGGTTCCCTCCCACCCCAGCCTCCCATGGGCTCCTGGCCTCGGCGGCCGGTCCCGGAGCCAGCTGGCTGAGAGCCGCCTCTGTGGCCAGGCCCAGCACCTCCGCAGCCTGGCCCGCCGCTGGGCCGAGTGCCGCCTTTGCGGCTGGGCCCGCCACACCAA